>NC_090437.1:95890544-96193574 GCF_031143425.1 Pleurodeles waltl
TAATAACAATATATTTTTTTATTCCTCCTTCGGCAAAGTATTCTCATAATTTTCTCCACATGGGTTACTGAAAATACATTTGATAACATAGAAGATCAAACTTTGTGGATTGCCATTTTATTTACCTCAATAATGGTGTGCTATGGGATAGGTTAAATCATTGTTTTTTAAGGCATTGAGAAGCTGTAAAATCTTGGGTTTCCGTTTTTTTCATGGTACTTCCTATGCTTTTATTAACATGGACATATGCTAAATATTCTGTATGACGTGATTGCCTTTCCATTCAATTTCTCTTTACTCCTTCAAATGCCACTGTTTTTTTGTTTACCCCATTGTGTATGCTTTGCAAGAACCACAATTCCAGAACTCTTATCCTTCAGAACTGATTTGACAGGACCTTCTCAGATTTCATATGACTTTGCCTGAGAAGATCACCTAGAGAGGCTGTTTGTTTGTATGTTATTTTGGGGTATATTAACATTGCTGCCTTTATGTCATTATCACTTCTCAACACGTCACAACGTTTATTGAAAGTATCACTGACTTTGTGAAGAACCATCATCAATTCCACTATGAATCTACAAATCTCTTCATTGTCATTGGTTCCATATTAATCCTTGTCCATTGTCAAGAAGAGCAAGTGTTCTCTATTTTAAGTTTTAGCACTTCTCAAAGGCATTTTCCAGCACCAATGCCGGATGAACTGTTGCTTGAAACTGACTGATCATCTGACTTGCTTCTAAATCAAAGCCAAAATCCTGAACTGGGTGGCTCACGGACCGATTTTTGGTGGGTCACAAAAGATCAAGCAATAAATAAAGATGCCTTTAAATTCTATTCTGGATTTACTGTCTTACATTTTTTGAACTTCAAAGACGAAGGTCAAATGTCAGGTTACATCTTTTGACAGTTTGATGCTTATTTCTGTTAATATGGGATTTGGTGTTTACAAAGTCTTCTTACTTTCCAGTCAGAGAAAGAAAAATAAAGTGAATTATGTGACAATCTTGCTGAGGGAGTGTGAAAGGAAAAGCTGTAGGGTGACGTTTTTGTACTACACAACAAAATGTAAATACATTTAAATGAACTGTGCGCATTCAGCAATTAGGAATGCAAAAATGAAGCACTTTTTTATAATTCTGAGGTGCGTTAGAAACAAAGTTTTTAATAGGATCAAAAGAAATCAAGACACTTTACTTAATGATGCGCAATTGATAAATATTCACTGAAACCAGAATTCCACACATTATCATTTGTGTGCAGTGTAGTTTTATCAGTTAAACTGCATGTCTGTGCGCATTTTTGGGGCCATTTCAACAGAAAATGTGCCGCCTGTAAGTGACAATGCACTACCACATGATGCTTTCGTTTTTTTTTTGTTTAACACAAATTTTTATTAGTTTCCTTTGTCAACTGTTCCATCATATAGTGTATTAGTCCAGTAGCATTACATACGGGTCATAGTTGCATATACATTCCATAAAATAGGGCTAGAATTGTGAGCAAACACTCTTGTAGTATGTAACAATGGTGTTGAATAACAGTCCCACATCCCGCCCACCCTGCACCCTACCCAGCTTCTGTCTATTAGCACCTTAGTTAAGACACAGGGGATGGATCTGTTACTTAGTTCTTTAGGAATACCAATCTTTACATCGGGGACTGACTTATATATTCACTCTTAAAACATATCGATCCAGCCTGACATCAGTGAAGAAGAGGCATGTATGGACGCTATAGGACAAAATATGTGGAAGCCACAGTTGTGTAATGCAAACTCGCCGCCAGCACCTTACAAGGTATGCTATTTGCCCTACCACACATCCACTCTATGTCTCAATCTGTGTCCTAAGCGCTTCCACCAGTGAGTCCCACTCCAGAGATGTTGGTTTCCTCTTCAGACTTCTATACTTATCTCTTCTGAGGGCAGCGCTTTCTGCCTGGCTCCAGTGTAACACCTCCTCCTTTCACGAGAGGAGAGATGGGACATGGGGGATTTCCAGCCCTCATCATCTGCCGTTTTGCCAAAAAGCAGAGCCAGGTCCACGAAGAGCTTACGTACCTTGGAGGCACGTTTCCCAGGGTGCAGTCCCAGGAGGAAATACGCGGGTGACAATTCTACTGATTTGTCCATGATCTCCGCTAGAATGGCTCCTATTGCATTCCAGTACTGTGTGAGGGACGGACATGACCAAAGCATATCGAGAAGATCAGCGTCAGCTGTGTGGCACCGAGGACAGTGCGCCGTTGTAGTGTGGTAGATTCTATTGAGTCTATGTGGAGTGAAGTATGCCCGGTGAAAGAGGTAAAACTGGATCAGCTTAAACTGAGCGTAAGAGATACTTGTTTGGCATATTGTAATAAAAAGGACCATTCCTTGTCAGTAATGTCTCTGCCTAAATCAGTTACCCACACAGCCTTCAACGTGTCCAATGATATGTGGAGCTGTGCCTGGATCCCTATATTTATATATATCCATCGGACAAGATGTCTACCATGTCCCATTATGTGGAGAGCCTGTAGTGTTTCATGTGTTACCGGTTCAGTACCCTGTGGTGCCCAATAAGTGTGAACATATGATAATATCTCGTCAAATGTGTCAAAAAAAGCTTCTCTGAAAAACCATGCAATTGCACGAAATCAGAATGTGAGAGTAACATGCCATCTTCGAACAAGTCTCCTAAAGTGAGGGGATCCTGCTGTTCCCAAACCCAGAGCATAGCCATTGTTAGAGTTCCTTAGGGTACAGAGAGCTGCGTAATGGCATGTTGGGTGCAAAGGGCGTCGGTGAAGCTGTGTACCAAGTAGTTAGTTTCCAGTAAGCCAAGGCTGTGTGTAGTTGTAAGGGAGCCCCAAGGGGCATTTTAGGAGACCCGGGACACAGCAGTTGGTGAACAAAACCCCTCTTCCACATTGTTAATGTACAGTTTATCTCGTCTAAATTATTACCAGCTAGCTAGTAGGCCAGCCATTGTAACAGGCCCGCAATACAATAGGCTTTAAAATCTGCAGCGCCCAAGCAGCCCAAGTCTGGGGGTAACTGTAGTTTTGTCAGTCCGACTCGATGGCAGCCCTTCCCCCATATGAGATCTATCAATAAAGAGTTCAATGTCCAAAATACACAAGGAGGTACTATAAGGGGCAGGTTCACAAAATGATATAGGACCCATGGTAGCATTATCATCTTCTCCAGGGTCACCCTTCCAGCCACTGAAATGGGTAGTGTAATCCTAAGGTTGACCTGGGATTGGAGGGATGTAATTGCCCAGTTTAGATTCCTATCTAACAGGTCCGCTTGATTCCAGTATACATGGATACCAAGATACCGGAAGGAGACTAGGGCTGTCACGATGGTCATGGGGTCTAATGGGATCGTAGGCTTTGACCAGGTGCCCTGAAATAATACTCATATGACTTATCAGGGTTAATTAGGAGCCCCCAGAGGAGCGCAAAGCGGGCAAAAACCTGTGCCACCTTCTCCGTGCCCTGCCACAGATCACCATAATAGAGTATCATATCATCCGCATATAAAGAGCAAGCATGTGTAGTGGAGCTGAGCGCAATTCACCAATCCACCGCACTGCGGCAGAGGTGCTGTGCCAGGGTCTCTAATGCTAATACAAACAAGAGTGGGGACAGAGGGCAGGCCTGTCTAGTTCTGCGGTACATGGGGTAAGAAGCAGATATATGCCCCCTGTCCTGGCCCTGGTGGTCAGGGCTGTGTACAGGAGCTTTACCCACCATATAAATTCAGGAGGAATTCCAAAGGCTTCTAGAGATGCCCAGTGATACTGCCAGCTGAGGGTATCAAATGCCTGCTGCATGTCTAATTAGAACATTCGAATGTTGGCATGTCCATTGAAGACAATGGACTGCTGCGGGCTTTTACAGGCCGTTAAAAGCCTGCAGCGCCAACATTCCAATGTTCGCTTTGTTCACAGCAACAGCTGTGAACAAAGCCTCACGGAGCCCGAGGGGATTTTAATCCCCTCGGGCTCCGTGAGCAATTTGTTTTTTTTAATAGAACATTCTGCCCTGAGTGGCAGAATGTTCTAATAGCCTAAGAACCCGCCGTAGCGGGCTCTACCGGCTATTAAAGGCCCTTTCCCTTTCGGCTCGGGCATTTAACGCAGGAGCGGGCCTTTAATAGCCGGTAGAGCCCGCTACGGCGGGTTCTAAGGCTATAGGAGATGCAGCCGGCGTATGGGTATCTGTGCTTGAACTCGTCGATTAACTGAAATAATCGGCGGATATTCATGGATGTACGCTGATGGGGCACAAAGCCACATTGGTCCGTGTGGAGCAGCTGCAGGAGTAGTGGGAGCGGTCTATGCACTAAAACTTTACTGAGGAGTCTATATTCAGTATCTAATACAGACAGGTGCCTATAGAATGATATTTGTGTGGGAGGTCTATCTGGTTTGAGAAGCGAGGTCACTGCTGCTCCTTAAGTCATAGCCGGAAGTATTCCTTTCGCGAGGGAACTCTTGTATAATTTCACTAGTTGGGGAAGCAAGCGCTTGGGGTGTGTGGCATAAATCTCCACCGGCAATCCGTCGGAGCTATGGGTTTTATTGCTCGCCATCTCTTTTAATGCTTCACCAATCTCGGCAGTTGAGATTGAAGCATGCAGCGTTTCCTTTTCTAGTGTTGACAACTGTGGGAGTGGTTGGCAGTGCAGGAACATATGTAGAGAGTGTTGGTCTGTAGGTGGCTCCTCTGCGTAGAAATCCGCATAGTATGAACGAAAGGCCTCATTAATGTCAGTTTGGCTAGTTGAGAAAACCCCCTGAAGGGATAATATCCTTAAAATAGGTGTGGGAGACTGTTGGGGTCTGATTAGTTTAGTAAGCAGGGCACCCGGTTTGTCTGCTTACGCATGCAACTTCTGGGTGTATGATCCATAATCTACGACTTGCAAGCACTCTAGAAGTGCCACATGCTGAATTCGTGCCTCTTGCAATCTCTCAGTTTTGTTGTCGTCCAATATCATCTCATGTTCTAGTGATCCCATCTCGTCTTCTAACTGTGTGAGCTCGGATACTATTTCAGTCCGGGCTTCCACCCTCAAAGATATGGATGTTGCATGCATAATTACTTTGAAGGTCTCCCATTTAATCAGTGGGGAGGTTGTTGTGCCAGTATTATATTATAACATGTATCTATGGTAGTAGCTAATATTTTTTTAAATACCTGGTCTTCCAAGAGTGTAGGCTGCAGGTGCCACATAGTTATTGGGGTGGGTACCCTTCCCCAGGTTAATTGGATCTCTAGCGGATTGTGGTCAGACAGTGTCTTGCCTAAGTATGTAGCATGAGTTATGTGGGGTTGCAAGCTGAAAGTGCATAAAAATCAGTTAAATGGGAATGGAGCACATGAGGGTAAGAGTAAAAGGAGTATTTCCTCGCATTTGCATTAAAGTGCCACCAAACATCTGTTGCAGTATTCTGGCCTGTCAAACCGCACTAGGGAGGGGGGGGTGCGAGCGGTTGAGGTGCACATCTAGTACAACATTAGAGTCACCCCCCAGCACCCAGAGGTGATGAGCCCATTCTGCTAGCATGTTAGGGAAGCTTGTATAAACCTGTTCCTGGTGTGGGGCATAAAAACAGCCTAGTACTATCTGTTCCCCATCCAGGAGTCCCTTGATTAGGACATATCTACCTTGGGAGTCATCTTTAGTATCTTGGGCAGAAAAAGGAATTCCCACCCTTCTCCAAATGGAGGCACCTCTAGCATATGCTGAAAAGGAGGTATCGAACAATTGACCCCGCCATCTGCGCTGTAAATTTAGGGCTTCTGGCGTGGTGAGGTGGGTTTCTTGCAGGAAGGCAAGATAAGCGTGACATCTGTGCAATTGTGCTAACAGCCTGTGACGTCTGTGATGCGTTCCAAGGCCTCTGATATTTCAAGTGATTATATTGTATGATTTAGCAACCGAGGTCATTGCACTGGATGTAAGAGTTATAACTGCCAGTCCCATGATCCTACTACATTCCCCATGCATACCTGTGGTGACGGAAGCATACGAAGAACAAGTACCCACGCTACCCAATGCGCGTCCAGCAGAAACAACTATGCCCAACCAATTTAACTAACATAACCAATTGTAACAACAGAGAAATAGTGAGGCTTAGGCTAGTGGGCTGTGATGGCTCTATCACCCAATCATACATTTGTACTCCAGGCATACCATTGACACCTGGTCCGGAGCCAGGTCAAATCAGTAACTGGTCTCTTATTCATCCATCCCCTTCGCTAGCTCATAATATAAGATTGTGACATATATATGTGGATATGAACAGTTTAGAAATAGGTGATAAACAGATAGACATTATGGAGCTATCAAAGCAAGTCTAGTTTGCTGCCCAATGATCTGAATGGGCAATCCGGCGGTGACCACAGTTTCCACTCAGCGTGATCGGGGAGCAGCGCAAATAGCTTTCCTACGTCACAGATCATGTGCGGTGTGCGGCGTGACAGACGGGAACAATGACACTCTGCCTTCAGTCTCAGTGTCAGAATCCCCAGCTACAGTTTATTCCGTGCTGGATCTGCAGTTGGGATCTCGTAGATTAGGTGCGAGTTGGATGGCTTCCAGTTGGCTCTTACGTGCCTGTCTTGGGGATGGCCCCCCACCTCTGTCCTGCACTGTGTCCCGCTTACGGCGGGTGCGCCGGAACCACGGACCCGAGCCCTGTGATGCTAACTTCTGCTGCTGCCCATTCCGTGGTCCTTGAAAGTTCTGATCAAGCCATTCTCTGGCTGACGCGGGAGAGTCAAAGAAGTGGGAGCGGTTGTCATGTATCACCTTCAGTGTTGCAGGAAAGATCAATTCATATTCAAAGCCATGTGCTCTAAGGTTTTTCTTGACCTCCTGGAAGGAGGCCCGGCGCCGCTGCACCAACAGTGTATAGTCCGGGTAAAGAGATACTCTAGTACCCTCGCAGCAAAATGTCTCTGTCTCTGTAATTCAGACTTTTAGCCACTATGGGTCTTGGTGGGGCCACAGGGATGGGTCTCCTGGAGGGTACTCGGTGTGCCCTTTAGACTGTGAAGAGAGCGGACAAGCCGTCTGGGGACACCGTCGATTGCAGCCAGCTCTCAATGAATTGCATGGGCCAATCTCCTTCAACACCCTCTGGCATACCCACTATTCGGATATTATTCCTTCGTCCTCAGCTCTGTCTTGGAGTTGTTCCACCTGTTTGAGCAGTTGTTGTAACAAAGAACATGTTCCACCTGCCCTGGAGTCAAGGTAGCCAATGCGTGTTTCGTTGATTTGACCCTATCAGCCAGTTTGTGCTGGTCTCAGCAGGTTAAGGTCTGTAGTGATAGCGCCAAGCTTCTGCTCCATGTTTTCTCTGGAGTCACGTATTTCCTGTAAGATAAGATCTAGCTTGTCCGCTGGTGCCTCTGCTCTCGTAGGGGGAACACAGTCCTGCGGTGTGGGGGAGGGTGAGTCGTCCAAGGGCAAGGAGCAGCGCTGCACATATTCCTCCATCCTGGGGACCCTGGTCTTACTTCATCCCATGATATTGAAGGATTGTGAACCTAAGGCCTGACGTCCGCACCCGCTGTTCCAAATGTTCACTTCCATTAGGTGTGCATGGAATCTGTCACCCTAGCTCTGTCTGCAGTGACCCAGAATGTGCCTCAACAGTCCTGCAGTTTCCAAAAGCTTCAGATGGACTGGTCACAAAGGGCCAGCCTTGGCCCCCCAAGCGTGCCAGTCCTGAAAGCCTCCAACGCCACTCACTAGTCATCTTTGTGCTCTTTGTCTTCCCATAGGGGCAGAACCAGTCGCCGCCTCTGTTCCTAGCCACCAGTGACTGGCCTGTCAAGAGTGTTCTTAGGTGTTCCAGCACCTTAATTCTGTAGTGTTTCATCTGGAGGTTAAAATCGGGAGCTCTGTGTTTTTCGGGCCTTTCCGCCATCAATGAATCAGCTGCCGGCTACACGGGACCAGCCTGCCACCAGCGGGCTGTGCCGCACATTCGGCCCGGGCGGGCCGATCCACCAGTCCTGTCCTGTGTCAGCAGGCGCCCGGCCTCCTCTCTCACCCAACAGCAGCTCCCCAACTTAATAGCGGGCCGCCAGTTTCCAGGCCCAAAGGAGTAGGGGAGGGTCGCGCCTCCAGCGCTGTTCGCCGCGTGCTGCCACACTCCTAGGCACACCCCCTGGCGACTCTGTCATCGGGAGCCACCCGATCACAGTTTTAACCTCTCCCGGCCCTTTCGCTCCGGCTCGCGCCCCACGCGCTCACCTTGTACGCGCCCGGGTGGCCCAGCCAGGAGCAGGAGACGTCAGTCGGGGAGAAGGCCCCACACAGGCCGCCTCCGTCCTCCCGTAGCCAAAGACACACGCCACAGCACGACTGCTGGGCCCAGCACCCTTCAACCTCATCAGCAACACCAGGCCTCATGGCCGAGAGGCAGGCCACACCACCATTCATCTCCGTCCATCCCCACCTCTATATGTGCGCCACCCCCTCGCTCCAACACTACGCAGCGCCGCAGCACCTCTCTGGGCCTGTAAGGGGAACTATGTGGTGTAGCATCACCGTAGGAGTCCCAGGTCCGGAGCCCTCAAATCATACATCTGCCATGTTGGGCGCCTGGCCACAACAACCCCCGCCCCCCCACATGATGCTTTAGTTACATTAAAAAAAGCTAACCTTGTGTCCTTTATAGCTAGGTGGGTTGCAAATGTTTGTTATTCTAAAAATTGGAAGAACTAACCCAAAGCATACTGTGTATGCTCTTAATAACTCCCCCTTTTTATCTTTTGGAGAGGCTATCTAATCTTCTTACCAAAACAATAAAAGATTTGCATAGGATGGTGTGAGGTGCATATTGCAGTTCCTTGCCTTTGAAACCATAATACTTCATCAAATAGAAAAACATTACACTCTAAACAGAAGCTGAGCATCTGAAGAAGCATACTTGTACGATGCAAGTAACTGATGGGTTTCACTTCCAAGAAGGATTTACATGCTTTTATTCCCTATTTGTGCAGTATTGAGGTATGCAGTGATGCCACATCTAACACACCCATTACATACTTTTTATTCCATGATGTGCATTAACTTTCAACAACATTTTATTGAATCTAATATGTAGGGTGGCAGTGTAGGGCCAAATTCAAATATAAAAAATGCAGACAAATCAAGAGGTGGTTTATAGAATGGAATGTATAGAGCTTACTATCAAACGTGTGGAGGATTCTTCAGATTTGTGTGCATTTTTGTGAGAAAGTATATTGTTGAATGAGCAGATTGTTAGAAATGGGGTCTCTAGTTGGCAGAGGTATACACCTTTGTCCAAGTAGGGACCACATTCCTAGTCAGGGTAAGACACACACAACCCAAATTATCCTGTGCCCACCCTCTGGTAGCTTGGCACTAAGCAGTCAGGCTTAACTTAGAAGGCAATGTGTAAAGTATTTGTGCAATAAATCATACAGTAACTCAGTGAAAACACTGGCATTGCGTCAATCCGGTATGGCGCAGCATAGACATTTCTGTTGCACGGCAGGTGATGCGTCCATTCTTCACTCGGGAAGTCAGGCTGCGTTGTTCTGGTTCGACTGTGCGTCTATCCGGTAGGGCTGTGTGTCAAATTTCCGGATGCAAGGCAGGCACTGCGTTGATTGTTCACGTGGGAAGTCAAACTACGTCAATGCTGCTCGGCTGTGCTGCGATTTCACGTTGCAAAACGGCTGTGTGTCGATTCCGGCAGGCTGTGTGGCCATTTTCAGTGCACAAGAAGTTTCCTGAAGAGATTAAGGCGGTCATTACAACATTGGCGGTAAAAGCCGCTTACCGCCGTGCAGAAGACCGCCAACACACCGCTGCGGCCACGGAATTCCGCCACAGCTATTATGACCCACATTTCGGAATCTGCCAAAATTCAGACACCCACACAAGTCCGCCACACCAAAGATCAGTGATAAACTGGCGATAACAAATCCTCCCCCGTTACAGCAACAGAAATACGCCCACACTATCACGACCCACGAATCCATGCAACGGTCTTTCAACCGCGGTATTCCATTGGCGGTACACACCGCCGCCCTCAAAATACACACACATCTCCAAAACACAGCCACATTTGATAATTCGAAATACACACACCTGACACACATACACACACCACTCCCACACACTCAATACAATATAAAACACACACCCACATCACCCACAAACCCTTACGACAAAAAATTCCGAAAGAAGGCAAGAGAGAGAGCACCAGCAAAAACAATAGCAACCACAGGCACACACCACCATCACCCACAGAACTTCCACGCACCTCACACAACACACCACTACATATCACCCCACATATCACCACACACTCCACCCCACACATCACCTACACCACCCCATGGCACGGCAAAGACACCCCAGGTTCTCGGAGGAGGAGCTCAGGGTCATGGTGGAGGAAATCGTCCGGGTAGAGCCACAGCTATTCGGATCACAGGTGCAGCACACCTCCATTGCAAGGAAGATGGAGCTATGGCAAAGAATAGTGGACTGGGTCAACGCAGTGGGACAGCACCCAAGAAATCGGGAGGACATCAGGAAGAGGTGGAATGACCTACGGGGGAAGGTGCGTTCCGTGGTCTCAAGACACCACCTGGCGGTTCAGCGGACTGGCGGCAGACCCCCACCTCCTCACCCACAACTAACAACATGGGAGGAGCAGGTCTTGGTGATTCTGCATCCTGAGGGCCTCGCAGGAGTAGGTGGAGGAATGGACTCTGGTAAGTCAAATCTTAACTATTACAACCCCCACCCTACCTGCATGCTATCACATACCCCCAGCACCCCAACTCCTCACATATGTCCCAATATCATAAACCACCCATGCCAACACCAAGCCCTGCATGCAACAGCAAAGCATGGACACCCATCACTAAAGCATGCCCACTGCACATACTCCTACAACCCCCTAAACCATCCTCACACAAGGTTTCACACAGGAATGCAAGCACTGGGGTAACCAGCCTTTTATACCCATGCAGGACCCCTACCCAACGTCAACGGACAGGAGGGTCCACACATGTCCACACCACCAACAGAAGAGGCCCACAGTGATGACAGCACCTCTGTCCAACTGGATCTAGATGACCAGCCCGGACCATCGGGGACCTCGGGACAGTTGGTTCCCATCACCCAGTCACAGGCCACTACAGACCTTCCACCCTCTGGAAACACCAGCACAGCACCCAACCAGCGGGCCCATACCTCCATCCCCAGGACATGTCAATCAGCTGTGTGTCCACCACTACAGGGAACCCAGGATAACCCACCACCCCAACAACAACAGGGACCTGGGGGCAGTGGTAGTGGGCACACGGTCCAGGGGACGGAGGCCCAGGAACACAGGGGAACTGGGAGGGCTGCTGTGCGACTGGGCGGACAGGCTAAGTGAACCCACTCTCCACTGAGGCCCTCTCCTCCATCATGGGAGCCTACCACCACTCCCAGGAGACGATGGCAACGGTACTGGCCAAGTTGCAGGAGACCCAGCGCCTGCAGGAGGAACAGTATATGGGCTTCAGGGAGGAACTCAGAACCATCAGCTACACCCTGGGCACCATTGTAGGGGTGCTGAAGGAACTTGTCAACACCAGGAGGGACACTGTGGCACTACAAGGGGCCCCTGACACTAGGATGGACGATGAACTGCTCACCACCTCCGCCGGCGCTAGGGGACAGGACGCCCCGCCACAGGACCACCCCCCCAGCACCCACCCCCTACAGAGGGAGAACCACCCCGCAAACGGTCCCTGAGATCCAGGACAAAGACAGAGAACGATGCCAAGACCCCCGCCAAGAAATGAGACCACCCTGATTGTCATCCTACTGTCCCACTTTGTCACCCTGTCCATACTTAAACTGCCCCAGCTCCACTTCCTATGCCCATATGGGCAATGCACCTGTGAGACTAATAGACTGGACTCTGCCATGGACATTCCTCCGCCATCACCCCTCACCATTTCACTACCCCCTCCAATATTGAGCACTTAAATAAACACACTTAAAGCACAAAACAATCTGGAGTCTGTCTGTGATTTCGAAATAGTGTATTAGCAATTACAGTGGCAAAATGCTCTTTCAATTGTAATGTCAACATACCTATGTCACACAGCTCTAGTCCATGAGGAATCTAAGCAGATGTCACATAGGTGGACCCACATCTGTGAAATCGTAAGGGAAAGTGACAACTCAGTGACTATACACTGGGTGAAAATGACACACAGTAGATAGGTAGTAGTGTTAAAGTACATGTAGTAGGCAGGTTTGTATTCTTACCTGTGTCTCACTGGAAATATTGCTGGATCACTGAGTCCCTGTTGTCACTGTCTTCTTCCCCTGCTTCCTCGTCTTCACTGTCCACAGGCTCCACAGCTGCGACAACACCGCAATCTGGACCATCCTCCTGCAGAAAAGGCACCTGTCGTCGCAAAGCCAAGTTATGAAGCATATAGCACGCCACGATGATCTTGCACACCTTCTTTGGTGAGTAGAATAGGGATCCACCTGTCATATGGAGGCACCTGACCCTGGCCTTCAGGAGGCCGAAGGTCCGCTTGATCACCCTCCTAGTTCGCCCATGAGCCTCATTGTAGCGTTCCTCTGCCCTTGTCCTGGGATTCCTCACTGGGGTCAGTAGCCATGACAGGTTGGGGTAACCAGAGTCACCTGCAAATGGTGAGGGACAACTGTTAGACTCGCACTAACCTGGAGGGATTTCCCCAGACAACCATTCCCACTGACTTGCTTCCAGGTGCTCACCTAATAACCACACACAGTGCCTCTGGAGTTGACCCATCACATAAGGGATGCTGATATTCCGCAGGATGTAGGCGTCATGCACTGAGCCAGGGAACTTGGCATTCACATGGGAGATGTACTGGTCTGCCAAACATACCATCTGTACATTCATAGAATGATAACTCTTCCGGTTTCTGTACACTTGTTCACTCCTGTGGGGGGGACCAAAGCCACATGTGTCCCATCAATGGCACCTATGATGTTGGGATATGTCCCAGGGCATAGAAATCCCCTTTCACTGTAGGCAAATCCTCCACCTGAGGGAAAACAATGTAGCTCCACATGTGTTTCAGAAGGGCAGACAACACTCTGGACAATACGTTGGAAAACATAGGCTGGGCATCCCTGATGCCATGGCCACTGTTGTCTGATAGGAACCACTTGCAAGGAAATGGAGCACTGACAGCACCTGCACTTGAGGGGGGATTCCTGTGGGATGGCGGATTGCTGACATCAGGTCTGGCTCCAACTGGTTACACAGTTCCTGGATTGTGGCACGGTCAAGCCTGTATGTGATAATCAAATGTTGCTCCTCCATTGTCGACAGGTCCACCAACGGTCAGTACACCGGAGGATGCCGCCATCTCCTCATATGTCCCAGCGGACGGTGCCTATGAAGACCAACAGCGAGCACAGAGTCAAACAACTCAGAGGTACGTACCCACAGTTTACACAGAACACCTATCATACACAAAAGGTGGCCTGTATGTGTGTTTAGTCTAGGCATAGGTATGTGTGACGCAGTTGGAAATGAAGCCATGTGGGCCCCTGAAATGGCGGCTGCCTGACCTGTAAAGTGGGACAATGGGATGTGAGGTAACTGTGCTGGCGTTGTACACCGTCGCGGTAGGCGGTCAAAGACCGCGGCGCAATGCTGCATTGGTTAACATTGGACCCTATGGGTCCCAGGAGCCAATGTTGATGTACGCCGGCGGGGACGGTACGCACCGCCGCGGACGTGACCGCAATTTTCTCTCACTTCAATCACTCGATACCTGATCTTCGACAGGAGAGGACCTACACTGCAAGTGCTGCTGTGACCTCGATCTGGAAGAGACAATGGCTCGAGTGTCTGGGGAAAGGGCCCCTGCCTTCACATCGGAGGAGTTGGAGAAACTCATGGATGGGGTCCTCCCCCCCGCACACGCTACTCTACGGTCCTCCAGACAAACAGGTAAGTACACTGGGAGCATGCTGTATGGACTATGCCTGTGTGGAGAGGGCTGGATGTAAGAAGGAAGGGGGGAGAGTGCTGCGTGCATGAAAGACGGTGAATGCATGTGCTACATTCAAGGGTAGGGATGGGGGCCCATCAGT
The DNA here is from genome assembly GCF_031143425.1 of Pleurodeles waltl. Classification (NCBI taxonomy): domain Eukaryota; kingdom Metazoa; phylum Chordata; class Amphibia; order Caudata; family Salamandridae; genus Pleurodeles; species Pleurodeles waltl. The sequence goes on from NC_090437.1 coordinate 95,904,703, forward strand.
TTGACGGTGCAGTTGGTAATAACTTCTCTTTTTGCCATGTACATTTCATGTAGGTCAGCGCCCACCAGTAGAAAGATATTTGGCGTGCCATCACCAAGGACGTCCGGACCCTGGGGGTCTACCACAGACAAAGCACCCACTGCCGGAAAAGATGGGAGGACATTCGCTGCTGGAGCAAGAAGACGGCGGAGGCTCAGCTGGGGATGGTCTCCCAACGTGGGAGGGGTACCCGTCGTACCATGACCCCCCTGATGTTCAGGATCCTGGCGGTGGCCTACCCGGAGTTGGATGAGCGCTTGAGGGCATCACAGCAGCCACAAGGGGGTGAGTACACTCTCATTCTGCTGACTTTGCGTGCAGTTGAGGTATCTGGGTGGGGGAGGAGGGCTGTGGGTTTCCCTAGGCCAGGGCGAGTTCTGTAGGCAAGGCCCCTCCGTATGTCAGGCCATGTGACACCCCAGCCCACCTCTGTAGAGTGCCAAGTACAGCTAGTCATGCCCCTGTGTCATCTATGTGTGCAGATGTCGTCCATAGCCTTGTAGGCCATTTTCCAGGGATTGAACAGTGGAGCCCAAGAGCGCGGCGTAGTGCAGGGGGCTTCTGTGTCTGTCGTGTCCGCCAACGGTAGCGGTAATGCATGCACTCAACATGTCTTTCTTCTGTCGTTCCCCCCCCTTCTTGTGGTCTCCCTGTTCTTGTGTGCATTAGCATCATCAGGCGGAGGAGCAGTGGCAACGGAGCACAAGGGAGCTGCATCCCACATGGCCCTGGAGGGCGACACTACGGAGTCAGAATTCACCAGTGGGACGGAGGGCGAGGGGAGCTCCACGGCGGGGACAGGAGCTGACACCAGCGACACATGTCATCCTCTGATGGGAGCTCCCTTGTGGTGGCGGCAACATCTGTGCCCCCGCATCTACAGGTACAGCCGCCACCCCCCCTACCAGCACCGCTCTCCCAGCAGCCCCTCAGCCTTTGCCCCGTGCCCGCTTACCCAGGAGGGTGGGCATAACCTTCGCCCCAGGCACCTCAGGCCCTGCCCCAGTCACCCCTGCTGCCCTCAGTGAGGAGGCCATTGACCTCCTCAGGTCCCTCACTGTTGGGCAGTCTACCATTTTGAATGCCATCCAGGGTGTAGAGAGGCAGTTGCAACAAACCAATGCTTTCCTGGAGGGCATTCATTCTGGTCAGGCGGCCCTTCACCGAGCTTTCAGTCTCTGGCCTCAGCACTGATGGCAGCCATTGTCCCCGTCTCTAACCTCCCCCCTCCAACTGCCTCCACCCCGACCCAATCCCCTGTACCTCAGCCTATCCCAAGCACACCTACAGACCAACACACGCCAACACCCAAGGGAAGCTCAGGCAAACATAAGAGCACCACACATCCCACATGCACTCACGCAAGCATCACACACATGCAGACATACCAACATCCACTGCCTCCACTGTGTCCCCCTCCTCCTCGTCTCCCTCCTCCCTCCCAGTGTCGTCTACACTCACACCTGCATGCACTAACTCTACAGCCACTACGTCCCTCTCCAGCACACCCACCACCACACCCCGCTCACGTGCAGTCACCACCCCACTACCATTCACACGTCCCCTGTGTCCTCTCCCAGTGTGTCTGTGACGCCCCCTCCCAAGATACACAAACGCAGGCACATACCCACCCAACAGCCATCCACCTCACCACAGACTCCAGCGCATACACCTTCACCCAAAGTCACCAAACGTACACCTCCTAAAACCACCACCTCTTCCTCCACTCCCAAACCCCCTCCAGTTACCCGTCCCAGTGTGTCCATAAAACTTTTCCTGTCCAACCTTGACCTCTTTCCCACACCTCCCCCACCCCGTCCGTCTCATAGGTCCCGAACTAGCACCTCAGCCACAACCTCTCCGGTACCAGTGGTGCCTGTAGTCACCGTAATCTGGAGTGCACCGGCCACCAGGGCAGCCAGTGTGGCACGGAGCCACAGCACAGACAGTCCCCCACCTGTGAAGCATCAGAAGTTGGCCAGTGCCCGGCGGGAGAGGGTGAAGACTCCGGCCACCAAAGCCGCTCCCAGGGGTCCCGTTGGGAGTGTGGAATCAGCTGTGACACCTTCCAAGGTGGGGAAGGGCCACAAGAAACCCGGCAAGTCTGGGAAGAGCTGCACGGTGGAGAAGACCGCCATCATCCCCGCTGCCCAGGAGGCCACCGCCAGCACCAGCCCAGCTGCCCAGGAGGCCTCCGCAAGCACCAGCCCAGCTGCCCAGGAGGCCACCGCCAGCACCAGTCCAGCTGGAGGCCACCGCCAGCACCAGCCCAGCTGCCCAGGAGGCCACCGCCAGCACCAGCCCAGCTGCCCAGGAGGCCATGCCAGCACCAGCCCAGCTGCCCAGGAGGCCACCACCAGCACAAGCCCAGCTGCCAGGAGGCCACCGCCAGCACAAGCCCAGCTGCCCAGGAGGCCACCGCCAGCACAAGCCCAGCTGCCCAGGAGGCCACCGCCAGCGCAAGCCCAGCTGGGCGATGAAGGACCGCCAGCAGCTGAGACCCTGCAATGGAGACCGCCATCTGAAGCACCGCTGAACAGGGCACCGCCATCTGAAGCACCCCTGAACAGGGCACCACCATCTGATGCACCGCTGAACAGGGCACCGCCATCTGAAGCACCGCTGAACAGGGGACCGCCATCTGAAGCACCGCTGAACAGGGCACCGCCATCTGAAGCACCGCTAGCCCATGAGCGGCAGGGGCACTGACGCAGCTGAGTCCATCACGGGGTGAATGATGCACTCTGGGCACCATGCCCCCTCCAGAACCAGTGGAGACTGACATCCACTTGAGAGACTGTGGCTTTGCACTCCCCAGAATTGAACAGTGGGCAGACCACTCACTTATGAGACTTGAGAGACTGTGGCTTTGCATTCCACAGGATTGAACAGTGGGTAGACCACCCACTTGTGAGACTTGAGAGACTGTGGCTTTGCACTCCCCAGGATTGAACAGTGGGCATGTGGCCCCCTCGTGGATTAGGCGTTGTGCACTCATCTGGCTGAGGTGCCCCCCCTTTCCCTCCCCTGAAGTGCCTGTTTAGTTGCTCTCTGATGCCCCTGCAGTGTTCTCTCCGTCATGGTCGGGGATCTTGTGTGGGCCTCGCCCATACCGTGTGGTCCCAGTGTTCCACGGACTATCTTAGTGCACTACCTGGACTACTATGCTTGGTATATATTTTGTACATGGTGTATATATATATATTTCTGCCTACTTGTTTTTTATATATTACAATGGTTACACAAATTTTCTATTGTCTTTGCATTCTTCCAGGGGGCTTGGGGGGTGTTACTGTGATGTATTGATATGCATTTGTGTGTGTTGTAGTGGGTGAGGGTGGGGGTGTTGTGTGTGTGTGTCCCTGTTTTTTCCCCCTCCCCTGTGTCGTAGGTGCAGTACTCAAGGTGGCCTTCGCCGCCGGTGTTCGTGCTCCTGGTAGAGCAGCAGGAAGACTATCGCAGGTAGAATTTGGAGTTCTGGTTCCATGTTGTCCTCGTTCCTCGTGGAGTGTGTAGAGGTGAGCGTTTTCCCTTCGAAATTCCTGTTTCCGGCGTGTTTTTATCCGCAGTGAATCCTCCCCGGAAAAGGTGACGGATTGGCCTGTCATAATAGTGTGGGCGGTACATTGTCTCGCGCCTGTCTGTTGGCGGTGACCGCCGCGCTGTTTGTTTGTACCGTGGCGGTCGGAGTGTTAAAGTGGCTGTCTTTGTTGGCGGTTTCCGCCACGGTCGTAATTGCAATTTTTTTACCGCCGCTTTAACACCGTCCCCCAGGGTTGTTATGACCACCTAAGTCGTTTTGGCCCTGAGACTTCAGAAAACAGGAGGCAAGCTCAATACAAGCCCTTGGAGAGCACTCCTCAGCAAAGTCAGAGGGCAGCCTGGCAGCAGGGCAACAGCAGGGCAGCAGTCCTTCTCAGAAAAGCAGTCCAGTTGAGTCCTATGGGCAGCCAGATAGATCCTTTTGACAGGTTGCAGGTTCAGGTCCAGAAGTGTCTGAGTTGGTGAGGTCAGGGACTCAGTTTATATACCCAAAAATGCCTTTTAAGTGGTGGAGACTTCAAAGAGTGGTTTTGATCTGCCCAAGGTCTCCTTTCAGTACATGTCTGTCTGCCATTGTCCCAGTAGCGAGTTAGGCAGTCCATTGTGTGAGGACAGGCCATTAGCCATTGAAATGTAAGTGTCAGGCCGTTCACACTTCCAGCCCACGAACACCCATTCAGTATGCAGATAAGTGCAGGTGTGACTGAGTATCCTGTGTTTGTGGTTGTCTGGGTGAAATGCACACGGAAGCTGTCAATCAGCCTAGCCCAGATGTTGTTTGGAGAAAAGCTGGAAGGCACACATGGATTTTTTGTGCAGAGAAACGCTGACTTTCTAAAAGTGGCATTTCTAAAATAGTAATATGAAACCCAATGTCACCAATAAGCAGGATTTTCTATTACCATTCTGGCCGTAATAAACATGACCTGGTTATCCCTTTCTGATCAGAATCTACCATTCAAACAGTGGGTAGCCCTAATGCTAACCCTAGTGTAGCTTATGAATGGAGCAAGCCACACAGTAGTGGAAAACAAATTTAGACGTTTTCCAATACCAGGATATGTAGACACACATGTACATGTCCTGTCTTTTACCTACATAGCACCAGGGGGTTACTCAGGGCCTACCTTAGGGGTGACTTATATGTAGAAAAAGGGGGGATTAAGGCTTGGCAAGTAGGTTTAAATGCCAAGTCCAAATGGCAGTGAAACTGTACACACAGGCCTTGCAATGACAGGCCTGAGACATGGTTAAGGGCTACTTAGGTGGGGGCACAGTCAGTGCTGAAGGCCCACTAGTAGTACTTAATTTACAGGTCCTGGGCACATGTAGTGCACTTTACTAGGGACTTAAAAGTAAATTAAATATGCCAATTGGGTTATGAGCCGAAGTGACCATGTTTTGAGGGAGAGAGCACATACACTTTAGCACTGGTTAGCAGTGGTAAAGTGTCCAGAGTCCTAAAGCCAGCAAAAATGAGGTCAGAAAAAGAAGAGGAGGAAGGCAAAACATTTTGGGTTGACCCTGCAGAAAGGTCTTTTCGAACACAGATCATAAGTTTTAAGATATTTAAATTCCTGTTCTTCTACTAAATCACATTGTCGCCAAACTTGGAGCAACTCACGAAAAAATCCCCTTTATTGGGATTGAAGGGGGTTGACCTTTAGGTTTTCATAGTAATCTTTATTGCTCAATTGGTGATTAGCATCCTGTATGTACCATGATCTATGCATTATTACATTTCCCAGTTTATCCGAGGATTTGATAATAAGTGTATCATTTCTAAGTGTATTTAAATGATTCCATAATTGAACATTCAGATTAGTGTATTGCTGTTGTTTTCATATTTATAGCTGTAAATAGTCTGATTTTGTTAATCACGTCTACCATCAGCTCATGGAACATGTCAATGTTGTTTCCCAGTAGTAGCTGAGGGCAGAAATTACTTTTTGGCCTCAATCCCCTTTTTCCTTTCATATCAGTTACCGTTTTCTTTAAAAGTCTTTTATTCAAATGTTCCTTGGTTCTGAGCAGCTTATACCTCCATGCAAAGGTATACAGTGATCCATAGTCATAGTCCCACCAGTCTCTATTGAATTTTTTTTTTTCTTGTAACTCAATGTCCTGTTTGTCCAAGTTGCTCTTCATTTTACTTAGGGTATCATTGACTTCTTCCTGATCCTTCAAAGGATTATTGGGGTCATTCCAAGTCTGGCGGGCGGCGGTTGCCGCCCGCCAAACTTCCCCCGTCAAAAGACCGCTCCGCGGTCAGAAGACGGCGGGGGCCATTTCGACTTTCCTGCTGGGCCGGCGGGCACCCGCCAAGGGAGCGCCCCCGGCCCAGCGGGAAAGGCCCTGCAACACAGGAGCCGGCTCCGAATGGAGCGGGCGGTGTTGCAGGGGTGCGACGGGTGCAGTTGCTAAGCAGACAGTGAAAATCATGCTGGGGCCCTGCAGGGGCCCCACGACACCCGTTCCCACCATCCTGTCCCTGGCGGTAAAAACCGCCAGAAACAGGATGGCAGGAAGGGGGTCAGAATCTCCATGGCGGCGCTGATTCAGCCCAGCGAGGGGTAATCCGGCGGGAAACCGCCGGATCCCCTTTTTAAAGCCGCGGTCAGAATGGGCAGGAAAACACCTCCAGCCTGTTGCCGGTGCTTTCCGCCGGTCACGGCCCTGGCGGTTTTTACCGCCAGGGTCGGAATGACCCCCTATGTTCTTTCAATAGATGTTCTATCTTAACGGTGCTTACATCTGCTTTCCTTTTAGCATGCTTTATTAAAGTTACCATCAATTTTATCAAACAGTCTAGAGTTTAAGCACGCTGTTGTTCTAATTAGTCCTTGTCCAAATTATATATGGAGAGGAGCATCATTATTCTCAAACCCCTTGAGACTCTTCCACATTCAATATATTTTTCCAGGGAAGTCATCTCATACCAATTATTGGCTTCATTTATTGGTGCTCTTTGAAGTTCTTTTATATTTTGATTCATTGTCCTCCTTGTATGTTGACCATTACCAGAATGTCTTGTGATCTCTGCACTGATTGCCTCTGCAGCAGCATTTGCTTTCCTCCATTTTATATCATAATTTGAAAGTTAAACCACATTTATTTATTCAATTTTTTTCTGTTATTTCACTGTTGTTTGCACTGTGATTTTCAAGTATTGCAGATCTCAATATGCAGTTTGGTTGTGTAGTACCATACGCTATCCATTTGAGTGACGTTAATGCTTACTCATCAACAGACTGCTGGTTTTCAAAATGCATTCTTGAGAGAAATTTCATTCTTTCATTTTGATGAACTATGTTGCTTTACTGTTTCAAGAAGGGTTTAGCAGTGCTTCAGGAGGAGGTCCTAAGGGAGAAGTTATCTCTCTCTGGCATTTCTGCCTATGTGCCAGGAGCAGCACTCAACATGCCTAAGAGCTCCCCTCCTCTCCAATGCTTACCTTCTGTTCCTTGTTTGTTTCAAAACAGACAGCAACCACCTTTTCATTCATATTTTTAGTCCAAATGGCATCATCTATATCTATCTATCTATATAGATGATTATCAAAAACTATTGAATCATTTGTGGGCAATTGCTAAGTTTTCTATCAATTGGCAAATAATCATTATGGAATAAAATTATTGTTTGAATGGGGAGGATTTGGGTACTATAACAATTAACTTAATGTAAGAACAGATGTGATTGAATCTGATATGAAGGATTGATAGTTATATTGTTTAAATAATCAGTTTCTTTGTTGAGGTAATGTTGAAATTTATTCTGTAAAGGCACTTAGCCGACATTTAACGATTAATAATTGTTGTGATATGTGATAAGGAGCAATGAAAGATCTGAAACGATTTATATTTTCTATTTATATGAGATAACATCATAAGCAATACATGGTTTGATAATAGAGCATTACCAGATTTGTGATAATCCTGTCCTCAAAAAATGAAAAATGACAAGAATAAATAGAAATACATATATAAAAATATGCAAGTAGGTATATGTATAACATTCTCATGATGAAAATTTAGCGATTGCAAAAATGGAGGCAACATATTTAAAATGCAGAAAATAATATTGGTTATAAGTCTCATTTATATACGAGTAATTATTGTAGTGTAATTTAATTTTTTATTGGACATTCTTTCAACTTTAGGATTCTAATTTGAGTGATATTTTTTATTTTATTCTTTAAATTTCACTTTCATATATGTTTTTGTACAATGTCAAACTACCATAACTAGAATGCAATGGGGCAGTAACAATGGCATCACACTATTTAAGGGTGGTCTGAAAAAAACTCATTTACCGTGAGCAAGACTCAAGTGGAGTTGAAACTCGGTGGTGGTTGCTATTCTTATCAATAAATCTGCCTAAAGGAACTTTGGAGTGCGGTAAATTACTTTTGTGATATATATATATATATATATATATATATATATACATATAGGCAAAAAGTGACTGTGTGCAGGAGAGAGCGCACTTTCCAAATATAAGCTATTGTTCATCTGCAAGGTCCATGATGACGTAAAACGATGGGGGGAGTGCTCAAAGAGGTATGCACCCAGCCACAGAGTGCGTAAACTGTCACCCCGATCGGGTTACAGTTGTAATGTGCATAGAAAAAACACCAAGGCACATCCCAAGAAGCTGTAATGTTCGACACGTGTTTCGTCTGGATAGACTTTATCAAGGCTATAGTAAGGACAATATCTCGAAATTCCAAATTGTTAGAAACAAATTAATGTCGTATATGATGAAAAAAACGATTGAAGAAGGTAAAATACGAGGACCATGATAAGCCTCGAATATCTTCAAGCGTTTCCCTCTACGTCATGTTGGCGGCGCTACAAATCATATACGACATTAATTTGTTTCTAACAATTTGGAATTTCGAGATATTGTCCTTACTATAGCCTTGATAAAGTCTATCCAGACGAAACACGTGTCCAACATTACAGCTTCTTGGGATGTGCCTTGGTGTTTTTTCTATGCATATATATATATATATATACAGTATCTCCCAAACACGAAATGCCCAGACACTAGTCCACGTTAAAATCCAAGCATTTAATAGCATTTCTGAGCAGCAAAACAGAAAGTCCTGACACGTTTCGCCAACAGCATGCCTTGTTCACAGGTTAGTAAGCCTGTCGTTTTTGAATACACAGTCATGTGACTTCAGTATCAAACTCCAATTCCCATAATGCACAGTTCCATGTTAATAACCTCCTGAACAGGAGCGCTTAATTTCTGTGTATCTGCAATAACGTCACAGGTGCTTCAGTTCCCATAAAAATGTTCTTTTGTGCATTAGGTATCCATTACTTAATTGTCCACTTGCTTTTACAATTACTGCCCAGCATGATAACAGCAATTACAAGGAGTACATGAAAAGTAAGAGAAGAGGCAAACTGTCTCCCTCCTATCCCTTGCTGACCTCCATCACATCATATTTCCGGATAAATGCCTTGTTTGCATGAAGGTGAGCGGGTCGGGTCCCTTCCACAAAACTATCATTGTCACCTCCTGCTACGTATGGCGGCCACAGACCCTGCAGGGTGGCTTGGGGTACTGGGGCGAAGCATCCCACAGAAAATATCTCCCAAACACGAAATGCCCAGGCACCAGTCCTAGTTAAAATCCAAGCATTTAATTGCATTTCTGAGCAGCAAAACAGAAAGTCCTCATTTGTTTCGGCAACAGCATGCCTTGTTCACAGGTAAGTAAGAGCAGGTGTGAGTAAGCCAGTGCTTTTTTAATACACAATCATGTGACTTCAATATCAAACGCCAATTCCCATAATGCACAGTTCCATGCTAATAACCTTCTGAACTGGAGCGCTTAATTTCTGTGTACCTGCAATAGCGTCACAGGCGCTTCAGTTCCCATAAAACTTTTCTTTTGTGCATTAGGTATCCATTACTTAATTGTCCACTTGTTTTTATATTTACTGCCCAGCATGATAACAGCAATTACAAGGAGTACGTGAAAAGTAAGAGGATAGGCAAACTGCCTTTCTCCTATCCCTTGCTCATCTCCATCACATCATATTTCCGGATAAATGCCTTGTTTGCATGAATGTGAGCGGGTCTGGCCCCTTCCACAAAACTATCATTGTCACCTCCTGCTCCGTATGGGGGCCACAATATAAATATTACCTACTGGCGGTCACTAGTAGGTAGTTATGGTCAAGACCATGTTTCCATAGAAAAAGCGTTTTTTGACTCGCCTATATCTTTGGCACCATTTGACGAATGTCCACTAAATTTTCCAAAAGAAAATGGCCCGGTGATTCTTGTTGTGACTGGGATATTTCGGGGTGATCCGTCAAGCGGGGGCTGAGAAAAAGGGGGCTCAAGAAACATTACGTTTCCCATGTTACCTTCCATAGGACTTATCAACATGTCTACAGCCTGAACCACTGGATAGAATTACACCAAATTTGGGAGAAAGCTAGCTGCCGGTAGGCAGATTGTGCTTTTTGTTATTTGGTGTAAATCTATTCAGTAGTTTAGGAGATATTTATGGGCAAATAAATTTGTATATCTCTGGCTGTGAATAATTCACAAAATTCGCAAATGTTTGCAAATACACGTGCGAAAAGAAGCGTTGCAATTGGCTGACCACAACCTGACTAGAAAGTTGCAACCGTGATTTTATTTCACAGGACATGGTCCTCGGGCTGAAAATTCAAATTGAAAGTGGCATAAGGGGTCAGGGTGAAGGTACCCCTGATGTTGTATTAAATTATAAAACAGATGATATAAATCAGAAACAATTACTTGATACATGTTAACATCATCAACACTTAAAAAGTCAACAAATGCATGAAAACGTATATGGTCTCACATTTTATAATGTTTTATTTTTAAAGGTGTTTGGGGTGGATGTTTAGCACATATAGAGTTGTGAATGGTGTTTACAAATTTAAATTTAAATGTATTTCTGAATGATTGTGTTAACTGAGTAATGAATAGTCATTATAAAAAATTTGTACCAGGGTGCCGTCTAAGACTTTGTCTATGCATACCTGTTATGAGTCTTGTTGTGAGTATGGTTGTGATGGTGTATGTAATTGTGCTTGTGATGGTGGTGCATGTAGTGGTAGTTGAGGCGATAGTGGTTGAGGTGGTGATTGCTGTAGTGCTGGTGCTTGGGTTGTTGGTGGCTAAGATGAAAGAGGTTGAGATGGTGGTAGGTTTGTTGGAGTTGTAAGGGGACTGACATCAGGGTTTGTTGGCAAGTATGGGCCTTCTAGGCTTTGGCATCTCTGTAGAATCCTGTGCATGCCTGAGCCCTGCAGATTGATATTGGCACTGTTTGGTTATTGTGTCAATCATCTTCAGTATCCAAGCATGTTGCATTGTAATTTTTTCCCTTTAACTACGAAGATGTTCACTGGCCATTTTGCCATGTCTTGGTAACAATTTACAACAAGGTAAGGTTATGCTTGGCTTTTGTGTCACATTTTCTGCTTGTGTGCTCGATTGCAGTTCATGTATTCATGTATTCAGGTGCACAATTTGCATGTATAGATGCATGATTCATTAAGTGCAAATTTCACACATATATTATATACTGTTTTGCTTTATTATAGGTTGGTAGTGCACCAGTTGTGCTTATGCATGTATTAATGTGAGTTAAACTGGAATTAAATAAATTCAGGGTATTGTCGGAGGAGGACATATGGGAAAAGAGCTAGGACAATGAATGGGAGAGTGAAAGATTATCCAAACGCTGTGCCGAGAAATTTGAGATTTAAAATGTTGCAGTATAACATCCTACATCATAAATATCCAATCCCCTTCCTGTTGCACAGAATATTTCTTACACTACTGGATAAGTGCCCCGGGTGCCAAGAGGTAGCAGGGAATTAGCATACGCTCTAGTCATGTCCCTTCACTTACAGTATATTGGTCACATGTATGTAAGTAATAAATAACAGCCCTATATATTGATAGGGCCCAAAGATATGTTTACTGGGCCTCATACTAAGGCCCACACACCTTGTGCTGGCAAGTAAATTTGAAGATTTGAGATAGTATCAGCCATAAGGCAAATCACGATGATGTGCAGTGCTTTTACAATGCCCTAATTTAAAATTAAAGGTAGTGGATTTAAGTCTATTGTTATGTAGTCAAAATTAAGTCACCAATCTAATTGAGACCCCAGTTCCGAGGCAACCGGTGGATGTAAAACGTTCTTGCATAATGTAAAGGGATTGATATTTGGCAAAAGCCTGTGGATCAGAGGGGGACATATAAAGGACTTCCACTGACAAAGGAAGTGTGGGGTAAAGTTAACAACCTGAACTTTATGGTGCAGAGGGGAGCCAACTGGTGTAGAATACAGTTTTATCGCACCTCACAATTTCTATGTGAGATGTATCTGTCACTGTCAGGCCACTGTTTCTGGTGTGAATGGATCAAAGTAACTAGTTGATTCCATGTCATTTGGCATTGTCCAGTCATTCAAAATTTTTGGAAAGCAATATTTCAGTATCTGAAGTATATGTAGCAAATTCAGGTGGTTCCAAGTGCTTTGTTGGTACTTTTACACCATGAATCCAAACTGATGCTCATTTCCAGACATCAAAAGCATCTTTTTGTTTCAATGTTGGTGGCCAGTGCTCTGCGGTTGCAAAGATGGAAAACAAAATAATCCTCTCAGTTGGAGAGTGGGTTGGGGAAATGAAGCGGTTTAGAGCAAAATAGCTATCGTACGCTACTCGATGTGGAGGAATTGGAAGGTTTAACAAATTATGGGCTCATTTTATGATAGATTATTGATTCATAAAGGCAAGGTTTTGTTCGGTCTGTTTTGTACTTGAGAGAGCATAGCTTATATAATCTATATTAACATGAAATATTTATGAACTAATGTACAATAATGCCACATAGAAACTGCATTAATATGTTTTGCTGAAAACGTACGTTGAAATGTGCCCACGGGGAGTGGCCATCAATAAATACGGGGACTACTAGAACTGACTAATAAGGTTGAAATGATATGTTATGATATGATTTTTCACTAATAATAATAGGCATATGTAAGACTTTTGCTAATAAATCTTTTAGGCCTTAGTTAGCATGAGTCTAGGCCTAGCTGCCTGGCTTCCATATTAAATGTGTTTTTCTAAGCGTGCAGTGTGCTGACTTGCTAAAGGACATGAACTCTTGTTTTCTTCAAACTAGAACCTGAATGTAACTATAGTAGATCCGTTCTCATGAAGTTCATCGCACTTGTAGAAATGTATTAACTAATTGCAACAGTGTAGATTAATATTAAGCACAAGGTCGCCCAAACCGGTACAGACAATGGAGCTACTGACCGATGATGCGCAAAGAATTACAAAAGGATGAAGTCATACCGGACATTCTACCTCTAAAGACGTCAATCATATGGACCAATAAAATGCCCGAGAACTAATGCGGGGTGAAAGATTCAATGAGATAATGTAAATTTAATTGGTTAAGGATAGTGGGGTGCAACCTCTTGTCCAACCAAATTTTTGGGGAATGTACAATGAAAAGGGGATAAAAATCCCTGTCACCAGGAAGTAAATTAGAATTAGGGAGTAGGAGACTAGGAGAGGGGGAGATGCTGATGCGATTTATTATGATCCAGAGACTTTGTCACTTTGATTGGTGACTTGCTGATTTTATTTAGATCCATCCTTGCCCTTAGATTGCCCATTTACACTTTACCTCCATATGAGGGAAGTGCCCCTTTCCCGAGCTGAGTTCCTGACTGATGGCGAATCAACTGATGTCCTGAAGAAGAAGACCGAACCTGAGTGCTGACCCAAACCTTGGAGGGTAACTATATGACAATGAAATTGTGATTGTCTGTTTGCTTTTCCTTTCTAAGTACCAACTGTTTTTCTTTTGACAGAGACCATAGTTAGATGTTTTCCAAATTTGTGTTACTAAATTGTTTTGCATGAAGCCCAACATGTCAATGCTAATTAGAGGATGGTTGAGAGGGGATCATCAAACTGACGCAAATAGACAAATGACCAAATCAATGCTTTGTTGACTATACTCTGCTAAGGATAGCCTATGTTCACACTTTGCTATGTTCTGATGTTTGTGATTCTTGCTTTGATGAAATCTTATCAGAGTTTCCATATTGTGACTATGTTATTGTGCTTATTGGTTTTGAGATTAATAAACTTGCTAGTAGTATTGTAAGAAATAGGGAACAAATAGCACTAAAATTATACTAAACTGGTGTGGTTATTCATGACTGAAAGGTCATGGTGGTGTCTTGAGCTTAACTAAATGTCATTAACTAAAGTGAAATGCATTGTGGTAATAAACATTGATGATATTATTGACGTATTGATTGACATGTTGATCAGTTATCTCGTCCTAAGGTGTCTCTCAACTGGGTCAAAAGATTCATTGGCCTAAAACGAGTCCCAATGTGTAATAATTTATTATAAAGGGACACGTTAGCATACTCCTTGCTTGGATGAATTTGGAATTGTAATTGCATGAAGTTATATAAAATGTTATATAATGGCCTGAGACTGTACAACATTGTATTTTGGTGGTGTACTTGTAACTTTGATTTAATCTGGTCTCAAAATAAAAAATTACAGATAACAAATAAATCATGATGATGTGGAAAAGTGACCCCCCCCCCTCTCCCCTCAACCTTTGAACACCATAAATGGGAAGAAGCCTAAAGCTGTAGCTTTGGTTAAATTGAAAAATCCCAAGAGGGAAGCCCTCATAAATAGCTAAATGAGACACAATCCTGTTACGAGTAGTAGATAAAGACAACAATATGTCCCCACGAGAGAGTTACACACTAGTTATAAAATAATAAAAAATATGCACTGCACACATATTGGTCTCTTCACCTCATCATGAAAAGCATTGGAGCTAAAAACTTGAATGATAGGGCACTTTTAAACAAACCAGGCTTGTGGTAATATGGGTTCGGAGATGCTAGACCCTCCATTGTATTGGAGTAACAAGATAATAGAAATGCCTATATTGTTGTCCATAATAAAGATGCAGCCTGTGGCAATGTGTTGTAAAATGAAAATGTTGAGAGAAAACGTAATTAAGAATAATCAAGAAGACAGATGTAAATTAATATGAATAACATGTTGTGCCAGCCTATTCAATACCAATTATTATATTTCAGAGAACGAACAAAATAATGTCAAAATAAAAAAATACACAGCCCTCTTCCTTGGTGTTCAAGTTTGGGTGAGTGATTCTGGAGGGAGGACTCAATTGTTTATGAAGTTCTTGTGAAGGTTCCCCATATTATGCTACACCTTCGAGATTCCTGGGATTTGACTTTGAAAATGATCCATCAAATGTAGAATATTTGGAAATGTGTCTGCCACTACATCCAATGAAACTTTGATGCTGTTCTTGGCCTCACTGCTCAGAATCTTCAAATGATTTTCTAAGGAGTAAGGTGCAGTTGCTTGAGTTGTATGTTAGATCCAACGAACCCAGGGCACATGTTGTATTAAACTGGATAGTGCAAGGATCAGGAACCATTTAAGGTTGCATTCTGGGAGTCCTAAAGAGGTGTTAAAGGGTACCTTCACGTCCTGCTACCGAACATGTACAGTATTCCTAAGCATAGCAGGAAACCACTGAGCTCTGCAAACGGCCTACGAAATGACTCCCCAGTAACATCCAAGATGTGTGTCAAGCCTATTCAGAGAATCGGGTTTGCGTATAGATTTTTTTTACACATTCTAAAAATGTCTCATTGCTTGTGTTAAAAGAAATTACATTCTGAAAGGTAATGTTGTTATGAGTGAAGACATTCACAAATGTCTAGCTGCATTCCAGCAGTTAAATTGTAAGAGGAGAAATGTGCCTACAAGGAGGGTTTGGATTAGTCTGCCTTCCTGTGATGATAAAATATTGACTATACAGCATTCCTCAACATCGGGTGTCTGATCATATGTGATACTGATCATTCCAAATTGCACTTGCTGTCTGAGGTTTAACCTGACACCCAAACATCTCTCTCGAAAAGACAGTTAAAGCAACTGATCACTTCCTTGGATTGCCCTATCATTTGACATTCGTTCATGAACAAACCTGCACAGCACATAGTGGCCACTTTTGCTTAGTACAATTCGTACTGCTGTTCAAACTTTGACACACTTGGTTATTATTTCCTGATATGACACAGGCAGACCAACCTAGTTAAAAGAGAAGTAACAGTTGTCTGACGAGCACGGAAGAGCTCAATTCTGCAGCATCAGCACTGCACTTCATGTGCGTTTATGATCACCCATGCAAATCCACAATATACACTGTCTGGAATCATATTGCATGCAGAACAAAACATTGTTCTACCAGCAGTATGCTGTACTCGAGGGCCGCTCTTTGGCAATTCTCCATGACCATCACAGGGCACATGAATTTCTCCATTGTTTCTGTGATGTGGTGGTTTGGCTTCTCTATGTGTTTGTGAAATCCGTCGTGGTGAGGTGCTAGACTTGTCAGATTCCTCTAGGCAAGTTGGAGTGTCTTCTGAAGGAATGGAGTGGTATTAGCTCTCTGAAAAAAAAACCCTAAACCCAGCACACTTTGATGAAAAATATGATTTTAAATGCACCCTAAATATTCAGTCTGGATTACCCGCTTCCAAAAGCATTAAAAACGTTATACAATGCTATTTTAAATGGAAGCAATGTCTGCTCGGAAGAAATTACATTTTGAAAAAAACGCCATTATTTTGTTTTTATTGCACGCAATTAATCTTAACATGTTTAAAGTAGAGCATATGCTATGTTTAGAAAAATGCAGAAAGGGGAAAAAGAAGAATCAAGCTTTATGAAAAGGGCCCGCAGAGAGCCAACATCAAAATGTCCTTTCTGGTATGAAATAATTCTCAGTGGAGCACAGCAGGTAATCAGGCATTCGCACCTGCTACACGCAAGTAAAATGATTGATTCACTATCTCTTTGCCATGAGCGAGAAACAAATCAACTAACAATTGCATTAAAACAATTCAACCCATTTGTGAAAAAGCAATGACAGTAGTTTAACCATAGGTTGACTATCTTGGCATGTTTAAAGCTTGGCTCTGGGTTTTAGTATTGAGATGGTCCAGGCTGTAAGGAAAAGCCAGGCAGAATGTGAACATTTCTCTGGCTGAATGTCATATATTTATTTCATCGCTGAACTGGCTGATAACAGAGGTACCTGTGAACATCTATATGCTTAACCTCATCCAGCGGCTTCCCCCAGAAGTGCACTACATCGAAGCACGACCAGAGAACATTGAATTATAGGACACCATATTTTAACTGTATATTTTGGAGTCATTAGGACAAGAGAGGAATTTTCCAATTACTTTTAAAAAGATTTAGTGACATAATTGCGAATGGTCCATATATTATTCTTATGGCTCCTTCTGAATAGGGGGTGTAGAGACCCCCCCAGTGATAGACATATGAACAGACTAGCCATTTTGATCAGGGTTTGTACCTCATTTAGTGGGAGAAAGCATAAGGCTTTTGTATCAAAGTAAAAACTGACTGATCACATTCCGGGCATGGTTGGTGTGTCTCAATAATGTGTAAAATGCATGAATCTTCGAGGTTATTCAATACAGTTCTTATTTCTAATCCACATACGGAAGAACGTTTGAAAAATGATTTACAGAACAGGACTCAACTAAGTGCAAACTCTGTATCAAAACAGAAGAGCTTATTCAAGCTCCTCTACTATCAAAGATAGGCATCATGCAACATTTTGAGTAACAACATGATCCTATCTGTGATATTGTAATACCTACTATAACATAATTATAACTTGTTAGTATGTTCTTGTTCTAACATTGACTTAGGTAGCAGGTTGAACAGACGATGAAGACACTAAAGGGATGGGAGAAGTAGAAACAAACAATAGTTACTAAAATAAGGGTGGGATAGTACTCGCCTCCGTGTCTTTAATAAAATTTAGACTTTCCGTCATTAAAACTAGGAAAATCTACATTTTATGACAAGACCGGAGGCTCCTATTATGCATGTTTAAAGCAAATTAATGACATTTGTAGAAACATTATCTACAGGTTTACAATAAAAGACTCTAAATACATTGTCATTAGACCAATCTGCAGATCTAAGAATGTTCTCAAGAAGGGAACCCGTCCAAAAGGCTTTGAATGCCATAGCGCCTCTGGAAGAGTGGGCTCCAAATTTAGAGGTGTCAATCCCAGCCAAAGTCATAATCCACTTAACCCAGCGAGCCAAAGTAGCCGAAGACACAGGCTTGTAAGGCTTCCTGAAAGAAAGAAGGAGTTGATGAGTTGAGGACGTTCTTAGATGAGCAGTCATGTGCTCGTAAGCTTTTAAACATTGGGCAACACATAATTTGGGGTGATCCAGAAAATATGGGTAAAAAACAGACTGTAAATTTGTTTTTGTTCTTTGAGACACAGTAAATAATACACCTGAAGGAGTAAACTGTCTAGAGGAAATATCTAAAGCTTTGACATCAGAAAGACGTTTAATAGAAATAAGACACAACAACATTGTGAGTTTGTCCGACAACATCTTCAGAGTAAGGGAAGAATTGTCGGGCCATGAGAGGAAGAAATTCAGAACTACATTAACATCCCACAAGAATCTGTATTTAGGTAGCGGTGGATTAGAAAACTTTACTCCCTTTAAAAGGCGGCAAATAAGTGGGTGTTCACCCACTGGCTTTCCATTGACGAACTGGTGATTAGAGGAGATGGCTGACCTTTACAAATTAATAGTATGAAAGGCTTTCCCTTACTAGCCTGAGCTGCAAGAAAATTTACTATAAAAGTGACATCTACTGAAAGGGAATCAATGTGTTTTCCCAGACACCAGCTATGCCATAAAGCCCAAGCCGACTTATAGGCTTTTCTTGTTCCAGGAGCCCAGTATTGTCTGATATATTCCGAAGCTTGTGGCGAAATGAGAGGGAAATGTTGGGAATTCCCGAAATTTTCTATGCTGAAAGAGAAAGAAGGTTGTCCAAAATTAGGTTGTGTGGGCGCTGCAGAGGGTCCAAAAGGAGGTCTGGGAAAGTAGGAATGAGAAAAGGAAAATCTATGGCCAGTTCCAGAAGAGTTGGAAACCAAATCTGGGATTGCCAGAATGGAGCAATAAGAATTAAAGTGGCTTGCTGACGATGAACCTGAGCTAGAACCCTGCTGATCATAACAAAAGGGGGAAAAGCGTAAGAGAGGGACTGTCACGGTTTCGGGCGGGTCTGATCAGGACTTTGGTTGGGACACCCCTTGAGGTCACCGAATATCCTAAAGCGGTAGTACACTGGGGCAGAGGAGCAGCTAAAGGCATACACGGAAAGGACAGCTATGGATAGGCACAGGAAACAGGAAAGTAAAAGCAGAGCAACCCTTGTGTGAACAAACAGGAAACGGATTACCAGTGGAAAAACACGCTGGGGTTGTACACAGAGTAAGGCGCAGAACCTCCCACAGTGACAGGGAATCTCAATGCCTCTGTGCAGTTTGCTCTTACAGATAGTCACCCTGCCAGCCCCATAGAAATGAGGCCGCAGAAGTGATTCTGTCTCTGGACCCTAGAGCACAAACAAGGATAGTACTTACATACACAGGACACGCTCTTGTGGGTCCAGCTCGAAACACAGTGGCGATTCCTGAGAAAACAGCAATAGCACACTGTCACTGTTAGGCACGAAATACAACGTATAACACTGGATAAGGATGGGGGCTGGAATTGCCTCCTGGAAACCAGGAGCCAACCCCAGTACACAGGAGGACACGTATACACTGGTGAAGACTGATAGAACACTTACCAGACACAAAGAACCAAGAGGAAACAGAAGGGAACAAACAAAGAGGCAGAGGCAAGAACTAGGAACAGGCTCAGGCTGAAGCAAAGGCGGGTCTAGGACTTGAAAACAGGGCGCAAACTTCTGGCTGGGACAGACAGAGACAGGACTGGGAAACTGAGAACAGGCTCTGGCTGGAACAGGCAAGGACAGGACTGGAATACAGGGAGTAGGAAATGAGCAGTAAACAGGACTGGGAAACAGAGAGAAGGTTCAGGCTGAAACAAGGCAGGAGCAGGGCAGAGAAACAGGGAGCAGGCTTTGGAAGAAACAAACAGGTACAAGGCTAAGAAGTAGAGAGCAGACTCTGGCTGGAACAATCAGGAGCAGGGCAGAGAAACAGGAAACAGGATCAGGCTGGAAGAGAACAGGAACAAAACTGGAACACCATCCGACAAGGGGTCTGTAACACAAAGGAATTGAAGTCCGATGCACGACGGGGAGCTTGAGGAAATGGCTGCTTATAAGCAGTTCCAAGCTGGGCTGCACAGGAGAGGTTTCAGGTGTGTGTGGTTTCGGACACTTGCAAGTCCTGGAGGAGAGGATCCAGTGAAAAGGAGCAACTGGACTTCTCCCATTGAAAACAATGGGAAACAGAATCCGGGTTTTCCTGACTACCAAGCTGTGCATTATGGGATTTGCAGTCCCAAGAAGCAAATGTAGTCCTACACAAGTGTACCATGGAGAAAAGAGAAACAAACAGGAGTCAGCAAGGGACTCTAGATAGGTGTTCAAGGTGATTCCCAGGCTTCTGACAGTCCCCTTACAGCGCCCCCTGGAAATGGGACGACCGAGTCGTAACAGGGACTTGGACCAGTCTTGAAGAAATGCATCAGAGGCCAGGGCCAAAGGATCAGGACGCCAACTGTAAAATTGAGGGAGTTCCGAGTTGAGGCGAGACGCGAACAAGTCGATCGTCAAGGGCCCCCATTTGTCTTGTAGAAAATAAAAGATCTCGGGATGGAGCTTCCAATCGCTTGAGTGGTGGAGATGACGAGAGTGCCAATCGGCAATGGAGTTGAGAGTTCCCGGAAGATACTCTGCATGAACCGAAATTTGGTTTGTAAGACAGAATTCCCAAAAACTCTTTGCTAATTCTGCTAGAGGTTTGGATCTTGTACCCCCGAGATGGTTTATGTATCGGACTGCCGAAATATTGTCCATCCTGAAAAGGATAGCGCAACGGACCTTGTTCTTTGCGAGGCTTCTGATTGCAAAGGAGCCTGCAAGCATCTCTAAACAATTGATATGCAATTTGTACTCCTCTAACGACCATGAACCTCCAGTCGAGATTGGACCACAACGGGCCCCCCAGCCGGTTAGGCTTGCATCTGACTCTAATACAAGATCTGGGGCTGATGGAAAGATAGTTCTCCCGTTCCAGGCATCTAAATGGTCTATCCACCACTGCAGTTCTGTACGAGAATCGTGATCCAGAGGAATAGTGTCTGCGTAAGAAAGCCCTTTGGGTAAATGTTGGATCTTTAAACGCTGAAGGGCCCGGTAATGCAAGGGACTTGGAAATTTAGCCTGTTTGGAAGAAGAAAGAAGACCAACGACACGGGCAAGAGTTCTTAGGGAAATGGAAGAATGACGTAATACTTGAAGAATCTCTGACTTTATAGATTTTATTTTTGCAGAAGGAAGTAGTAGGGTGGCCGAAACTGAATTTATTAGAAAACCTAAGAATTCTATACTTTGGGTAGGGAGAAGAAGAGATTTCTTCTTGTTGATGATGAAACCCAAGTCCGATAGAAGAGCACAGGTTAAATTGAGGTGAGTTGTAAGTAATTGTGGCGATTGACTTATGAGGAGAAAATCGTCCAGATAAATGAGGAGTCTTACACCCTGACCCCTGAGGTGCGCCACCACTGGCTTCATGAGTTTGGTGAAACACCATGGAGCTGAAGAGAGACTGAAAGGTAGAGATGTAAAGTGAAAGAATTGGTCGAGCCATTGAAATTGTAGAAGTTCCTGTGTTCTGGGTGGATCGGGACGACCAAGTAAGCATCCTGCAAATCCAAACGAACCATCCAATCGTTCTGAAGCAGAGAATCTCTGAGATGGAGGATGGTTTCCATCTTGAAATGGCGGTAAACAACAAATTGGTTGAAAAACTTGAGATTGATAACAGGTCTCATTTTCTTGTTCTTCTTTTGAACCAAGAAAATGGAGCTGGTGAAACCTGAATGATTTGGATGAGTGAGAGCAATGGCTTGTTTCTGCAGAAGAGAGTGGACTTCTGAGGAAATAAGAGCGGACATATCTGTAGAGAAACGAGGAAGAGGAGGAGCAACGGCTTGCACTGGGGTTGAGTCGAATTCTACCGTATAACCCTGAATGGTGTTTAGAACCCAAGGATCTGAGGTGATTACTAACCAAATTGGGAAAAAAAGACAAAGGCGACTGCCCACGGAGACATAGGAAAGGATTTACCTGCTTGGTTGGCATTTCTGGCATTCCTGAAGCCTCAGGTGCGAAAAACTCTGGCCCTTTGCGGATAAAACTGTGGCCTGAATTCTTGGTAGGTTGAGTTGTAGTTGCCACGGGAGCCTTGATTGTAGTAGGAGCGGCCGGCAAAGCGGCTCCTGCCTCTGCCGGCCCTGGCGAAAATCTGCTGGCTAAACATTTTCTTTAAAGACTGTTGAGCTTTGTCCAGCGAGGTAAACGTGGCTACGTATTTGCCCAGTTCTTTAATAAAGTTGTCACCAAATAGAAAACCCTCTGTTTTAACCTGAGATTGGATTGTGGCTAGGTGTACAAGTTTAGGGTCTAGTTTGAGTAGAATGCCTTTGCGCCTTTCTTGAGAAATAGCAGCGTTAGCATTCCCCAGAAGGCAAACAGACCTCTGAACCTATAGGGAGAGTTCCTCAGGATCAATAAAAGAGCCATCGATTCTGGCTGATTCAGCCATGTCAAATATACGGGTGAGAGGGCCAATGACGTCCAACAGTTTGTCCTGACAAGAGGACCAGGCTTTATCAATTCCTTTCCGAGGATCTTTGCCGAATTTGGTGAAGAATGTTAGGGTGGGTTGGTCAATGGTAGGCGTAGTGGAAGACTTATGCTCCAGAGAGGGACGAGGACACTCTGATCTGAGCTTGGCTCGTGTTTGTTATCCAGTGGACAAAATAATTTGTCCGACACATAATCCCCCACATGAACGGCTGGGAACCATTCAGTCGAATTGGGGTGTAAAATAAAAGAGGGATCAAACATAGGCAAACCTTAGCAATCCAGAAGCGGTTTCGGAGTGAAGGCCTCAGAGGAGGAAAGTTTAGGTTTCTTGGAAATAGGCGAAGAACAAAAATCTGAATCAGCATCAGGTACATCATCATAAGTGTCCGGAATGGAGGAAATTATTAAAGGAGACATAGGGCCTCATTATGACCCTGGCGGGCGGCGGAGGCCGCCCGCCAGGATCCCGCCCTCCAAATTACCGCGCCGCGGTCAAAAGACCGCAGCGGGTATTACGAGTTTTCCCCTGGGCTGGCGGGCGGTTCCAGTAAAACCGCCCGCCATCCCAGGGGAAAACGACCTTCCCACGAGGATGCCGGCTCGTAATCGAGCCGGCGGAGTGGGAAGGTGCGACGGGTGCAGTGGCACCCGTCGCGTATTTCAGTGTCTGCAAGGCAGACACTGAAATACTTTTTGGGGCCCCCAGGGGCCCCGCGACCCCCCCTACCGCCATCCTGTTCATGGCGGCTTTCCCGCCATGAACTGGATGGCGGTAGGGGGGGGTCAGAATCCTCATGGCTGCGGAGCGCGCTCCGCAGCCATGGAGGATTCCAAAGAGCAGCGGAAAGTCAGCGGGAGACCGCTGACTTTCCGCTTCTGACCGCGGCTGAACCGCCGCGGTCAGAATGCTCATTGGAGCACCGCCAGCCTGTTGGCGGTGCTCCCGTGGTCGGTGGCCCTGGCGGCCACCGGCCGCCAGGGTCAGAATGACCCTCTTTATGTGTTTAGTTTTTGCCTTGCGTTTTTGAGATGTACTTTCTGGAATTTTATTCTCCTTAGCTGGAGCCTTTTGAGGAACTGCGTCCTCTGCCATGGGTGAGGGAACCTCACAAACCTTTAGCGCCGATTTTTGTGTATTTATTTACATTGGTGAAGAGCACTGTCTGCACTCCCCTGCAGACTGGGCTGATAATGACTTGTTGAGCATTTTCAAAACTGAAGATTCCAGATTTTTTGATAACATAGAACTATTTACAGCTTGCTGTACAGAGTTCTGTATAAACACATTTATGTCCTGTTTGATGGCAGAAACTTCCTCAGGATCCACCTGAAGTGAAGTGGAACTGCCAGACTCCATATTTACTGAAGGGACAAGGAATAGACAATGAAACCAGGAATTTAAGGGTTAACTGGGAAAGGAAAGGGGAAAAAACCAATAAACTTCGCCCCTGGGCATGAACAAAAACTTCCTTCTGTGAGTCCACACAGAATAGAGGAGCTTGTCGGATCAACAAACGTGTCCGGTAAGCGAGGGGCTGGAAACCCTTTGTATATGCAATGCGAGGCAGACGCGAGTCAGGCGGTGTTCCTGAAATGCGAGGCAGACGGAAAAACAGCTCGTTCCTCAAGTGCGGGCCGAGAATAACAGCGCAACGCGAGAGGAACGGTTGAAACCGTTCCTAAGGAGCACAGCGCACGCGTGAGCAGAAGGGGAAAAGGAATGCAGCAACTTGCCGACTAGGAGGAAAAACAAGGTTAATAATATCACAAAGCAGCGCGAGTAAGCGCGATAAAATACACAAATTAAAACCAACGTTTACAGTGAAAACATATAATAAACATGGTGTAATGAAGAACAATGACTTAACTGGCTGCGAGCAGCAAGAAAAGAGGGTTGTTTGCAGTCCAGTTACGTCATAATAGCATACATTGATATTAATTGGTTATTGTAAATGGACTACAACTTGTTTCGCATTGGCTGGTTTTCTCTGTGCTCATGGGATTTGTAGTTTTCTTCACTTGCTGCTGTTTTATTAAAGCAAGAAGAGAAACGCATAATAGGAGCCTCCGGTCTTCTCATAAAATTCATTATATTTATGTCTTGTCATATATACTCATTGAGGGGATACTCAGAACATGACTGGCTCCTACTGTTGAGTGGACCAGGATGTCAAGCCCTCCCAGTGATCAATTTTAATCTGGATTTCATATCTAAAAGGGACATTCCCAAATATTGGGAATCCCAACAAAACCCCTTATAGCAGAATGGATGAGAGGAATGGACATGACTGCATGTATTGAAAGTCAATATACCAAGCAAAAGGATGCCCTAACAAATATAAGAACTGCAACCATTAGGGAGACAACTTTCGCACCCTTTCTCAATAAAGAGCTCTGCTTCATAATTACACAGCACCCAATAACTTGTCAATGGGATTGCTCAAGCACCATAACACACAAGACATGGTCAAGTTAGAATCCATCTACAGAGGCGTTTTGCCACCATTTTACGACACTTTGTTAAATCGCCATCTCTCATATTGGTGAACATCATGATGATTGTTATGTGTTGTGTATGTTGTTTGTTTGAAAACAATGTTTGGTATTAAGAAAAACAAGACTCCATATTCGACAGCTGAGAGCGTAGATTCACACTGTGGCTGCTTATAATCAACCTACAACAGTATTAACTCTGTTGTCTCATGGTATGTAGATGGCTATCTTTCTATCTATCTTCATGAACTAATGGTAGTTGTTACTGTGATGTCAATATGAAGTCAACATTTGTGTTGATATTTGTGGATTTTGGTATTTTTGTATTCAATATTGTGACTTACAACACCTGAGACAGCATTATTGCTGACATTATATTGTGGGACAATAACATCTTGGTGAAAGTCAACACTACTTTTGAATACATTCATGGACATAAAACTATTTAATTAATAATGGGCTCAGCTGTGCCATCCTGCTCTCCAGTCCACTGAAAAAGGAGAACCAATACCTAGCAAGTCTGAGGCGGACCAAACAGTATACTAAAGGCTGTCAAAAATAAGCAGGTGATGAGACCTCTTTTATGGCCGATACAAATAGGGAATCAGGTATCAAAACTCTGTTCCTGCCATCTAGAACATTAAAAAGAGCTAATAAGAATCCAGAAATTCAGTGCCAGCGTAGGTAGCACCAGGGATGTCAATAGATGGAAACAGAACGTATAACATCCCACTGGGCCCTCATTAAACAGCCATCTTTGAGGTCCTACTTTGCTTTTGTTATCTAATACATCACTCAGGAATCCCCCCTGGGCTTCTTCAGCTACCTGTTGACAGCAATAAAAATTGTGTTCTATTTAGTCCTATGATGATACGTAAAGGACTAACGACCTTCCTCCCCTCTCTCAGACCACTAATAAACACATACAAACTCAATTGTGCATCTGGCTAACATTCACAACATCTACTTCTTCTCATGTATCCACAAACACAACAGTCACTGCAGCCATAAAAGCTCAGTTAAATCAAACACTGCATCACGATCACACTCATCAGTTCACAAAATAACACAAAGGAGCAGACATTGAATCTTATGGTGATAAACTCACACTCCACTCTCCTGTATGCAACAAACACAGATTAACATATTATCAATCACAACCTCAATGCTATTTTCATCAGGGAGATCAGACCTTTCACTTCCACTAGAACCTTTAATGTTCTAAACCCCCAAAAATGCAGCATCCAACACATCCATTCACTCAAAGAGAAGGAGGAGACATGGCAATCATCCAAAAATCATCATGGCCTCATACGCTCTCGTAACAGATGATTTCAGCTTCTCTGCCCTCTGCTCCCATCACTTCCTTCACCAGAAGACCAGCTCATCTCCTTCCATCTAATTAACTGATCACCCAGAATCAGCAAACCCTTGACCCCCTAAGATCTCTAACCTCATAACCACATCTACAACCAGATTTTCAAACAATATCTTCTCCTGTGACTTAACCTTCCAGGAGATGCAACTTCCAAAACCTTGATGGAGGTCCATTAAGACACTTATTGGAGAACTCAACCAGAGCTTGGCTAGCTCAAGCCACCCATGGACCAACTGCCTGGACCTGGTCTTATCACTTAAGGGACACAACACCTTCAGAACAGTAACATTCATTGAACACCTTAAAGGCATAACATTTCCTCTCCCCTTTTCTACCCAAAAAGGTTGTACTACAATAGCAAAAGAACAAAATAAACAAAAATGAAAAACCTGTTATTCAAAAGAAGAGCAGAATGAAAATCAATGTCTTAAAACCACATGAAAAACACAGCAAGCCAATGTCTCACATAGTCATAACAGGTGGCCTGCGGTACTTCTGTCCACACAAGATCAACCTTTCTTATTGATTCCTCCATATAGCATGATGCACCAGATGCCTGTCTCACCAGACAGTCACTAGCTCGAACCTCTTGATTCATTGCAGACTGGCAAGACACACAAAAAATCCTGTCATCTATTAACATAAAACTACTGCAGTTCTCCTCCAACTAGATCCTGCAACTATTTCTCCCCTGGTAGAGCACCACCCTTGTGTATTCGATTTCACTTCATTCCCCAAAGGAATAATGTGTTCATTCACATTACTAACCTTGAAGGTGCAATGGAACTTGGTCAAACCAGCCTTTAGCCAGCCAAACTTTATTTTCACCCAATAACCAACCCTTAAACCACCTTCAACACAAACTGTCCCACCGGACCTCAACTTAACACCCAACACCAACCCTTTCATTCATGCATGATCTAGTTTCGGACCAGGCTTCCTCCCTCCCACCATTAGAAATGGAGGTTCTTAGGAAATCTGCTAATAGTTGCGCAGTAAGCCCCCTTCATTTCTGCAACCATCCTTTCTACATATTGGACAAACACCACTGCAATTTGACCAGACCCTTAACTACTCCATTGTGCTGTACAATGGTGCTTCATACTAGACTTCCAGGAGCTCGTTCATTCCCACTGAGGTCAATTGTGTGTCATTATCAGTACAAATCATGGAAGGAAAGCCCTGTTCTCTAACCAGCTCAAGCATATCAGTATAATTCTTGCGATAATTCCTTTCATGAACCTCATTACTGGCCACTTCTAGTGACATAAAACAGTACATGGAACAGTTCCACTGTCCCTTGACCTCAGCCGGATGCCCAGTGAAGTCCATACATACTGTGCCATGGTCTACCTGGATCACATATGTGACCACCACAAGCCTAAACACACACACACAACATTTTACCCCTCCTTACACTCCTAAAAATGCTGTACGCACAATGTCAGCTGGTCAGCCACACCAGGCCACCAAAAGTCAGACTTTACTCTCCTCATAGAGTTCGACCTAAATGGCTTTCGTGTGCCATATTGATGATCCTTTGCACAAGCCTCTTGGGGGTACAAATTTAGCCCTTTCTCATAACCAGCTTACCGCCATTTACCAACAACTCCACCCTCCACCACAATTTTCAAAAATGGTCTCATAGCAGGAGCAATTGTACTCTCTTTCCTATCCTCTTCCTGGATGAAACGTACCACTTCCTTCACAAGAGCATCCAAACCCCCCCTTGATCCCATTTGCTGTCAAAAGACCACCACTACACTTCACCACACCATGCATACTCACTGGTGCACTCTAATGCTTGCTATTAAGGATAACCACCGTTCTATTTTCTGTCAGTATAGAGGAAGGTGATACAGGTAGTAGGCCTGGATATTCTGCTAACCACAGATGTCTTCTAAGATGTAGTGATACTCCTGAAACCAAGGTGCCGATCTGGAAAGTCTCAGTGATCCTTTCCCATCACTCCCAGGCACCAGTCTTCTCACAAGGGATTTATGGTTGGTGTGAATTAGAAACTGCAAATCCTATAAAAAAGGTCCAGTAGTAGTTCACAACCCAAGCTACAACCATTGCATCTTGCTCACTAGAGGAATAATTATGCTCTGAGCTTACCAAAGAATGAGAGGCAAAGACAACAGTTTCCTCAATCTTGCTATGCATCTGAGAAAGAGTTGCCTCATCCCTGTGGCACTAGAGTTAGAATTGTTTTCAACTTAGGGTCAAATTGTGGTAGAGTTGTTGGTAAATGGTGGTAAGTTGGTTGACTCTTGTCCCATTTTAAACTATTTTCCTTCTCAGGAGAATCCTCAAACTTTCTGTTTTGTCAGCAAATCCTTCCACAAACTTCTAATAGTATTCAAAAAGGCCCATAAACAGTTCTAGTTGGACTTTGTCACATGGCAGAGGGGACTAGCTTTATGTCAAACCTGCATTAGATTCAAATCCATTCACTGATATTGTGTAAACGAGGTACTCAAATCTTCAACAAAAAAATTGTACTAGTCTTTTTCTAAGGTCGGTCCCTCTTCTGATGACATGTTCAAAGTTAGTGTCAACTTATGCTCCTCTGGGTTCACACCAAATAATAAGAGATCATCTTGAAATTAGACAATGTTATTCATAGTTTTAAAAACTTCATCCAACCTTCTTCAGAATACACTTACAATCACAGCATGGTTAAAAGGAATATGTGTGAACTGAAAAGTGCCCTCCATCGAAATAAAAGCAGTGAGAAACTTAGAGTCCTCATGCAACTGGAGTTGGTGATATGCACTCATAAAGTCAAGCTGAGAAAAAATATTTACCACCTTTTAAAAATGATATGAGCTTAATAATATTTGGCTTTCGGGAAGGTATTCACAATAATATTTTGATTCAGGCTCCTCAGATTTACATAATACCTCAAATTATGATTAGACTTTTTCGGGATAACTACAAATTAATTTTTGGAGGAGATTCTGGAGGCAGCTGAGTCGAACCCAGCAACATTTCAATTACTGTGGTATAATATGTGTTATTTTAGACGTTTCATGTTAATTTTGGTATGCAAAATTCCCAAAATTGTTCCTTTAAACCATATTGTGTAATTATTCTACATTTGCTACAAAACAATAGCGAAAGAAAAACATTGTTTTTGGTTCTATTTTTTTTAGAGCAAGATGCCTCCTCTCGTACACAATATACACTAAAATGCAATTTTCACTAAAATATAGTACTAGCTAGATGCGGACTTTACTTTTCACATAATTATGTGTAATTTCCGAAATTTTCCTTATATTCCACAGAATTACGTGAAAGCAAATTATAGGAAATTCCCACATCGCTACAACTGATGTGTGTTATGAGATTTATTGGAGAACACAACCTGATTGAGGCACGCCAGAAATAAAGTGTCTGAATCTGTATTCCATCCACTAACGGAATACCAACACAAGAACGTTGAGAACCATAATATTCCTGAAGTGCCTTGAGGGCATAACTTCATTGAACTGCACAAAACCACTGAAATAAAACAACTCAGCATCCTGTCAACATTGATCAAAGGCAACAATCTCGGACTTTATATGACCTTCAATAACTAATGCCATCAGCTAAGCCCTGAAGCATTTTGACCAACTATTCTGCTATCAGCTGTAGACTGAACAGTCAAGGACAGCCTCAGCCAGACATGAAACAGTTCTGGTCATTTAAGCACGCTCGTCTTCATAATCTTTGAGAACTTGAACTACCACACACCCTGAGCAGACCCCAACACTGGTGTCAGCTCTCTGATGACCTATACTCTTCATTACAAGCTCTTCAAAAGCCAAGCCCTTTCCTCATGGTTTGCCCAAGAATTCCAGAGTGCCAAGCATCAGGAGACAGGAGAAGTAATAGCATTGATCACATTTAAAAGAATACTTCTTAAAACTACGATACTATTATCATTAGTGAAGAGTGCGATAAATGCAGAGCACTTATCAAGGCAATCAACTACTCTGTCAGGAGATCTCTATATGTAAACTTACCTTTGTGAATAAGCCCTAGAATGAAAGGCATTCTCCTGCTGCATATTAAGGATGCGGATTTACACCTGATACACTTCTGGCAAGCTCCCACACATAAAAGTTCCAAAACGTGCATATGACAAATCTTTTCATGCAGCACCTTGTCCAGTGTGTAACTGTCCATGAGTGTCTCTTTAGCGTGCCTCTCTGTTAAGTCACATTTTGTTTTCTGCACAGATGTAGTAAATGCAATCGTTTCTTACCCTCTCCCCCTTTATCTGTAGTTCTATCTCCTGTGTTCCTCTTCTGCTTCTCCAAAGCTTAGTTTGTGTCCAGTATGTTCTAGATATTGAGGGACTGGGTGCAATTCCTCTATGAAGGAAACACAATGTGCAGAGCGTACTAGGCAGGAAGGCCATAAGGAAGGGTGTATACGGAGTGCTAGTTATGGTTTGTTGAGCTGACCATAATAGACCAATCCCAGGGCGTTTCTGTAGCTTAGAAGCCTTCAATTCACTTTAACCTTGTCTTAAAAAGAGCCTTTAGGGTACTTTTTAAACATATGTTAATGTCTTAGGAGCAGAAGAAATCATGACTTCCCATTGATTACGTTTTTTGGGCGAGTATCTGTGACAGCTTTCAATTATTCGGAGGCATATAACTGAAGTTTGCTAAAAAAATATTTAACATTGAATTCTGTGAATTTTGTGGTGCTCGCCTTTAAGGATTATACATCAAATTCATAACAGATGATGGACGATACAGAAGTTTTTAGTATAAGAAAATGTACCCATGGAGAAACTTGAATTTGTTCGAAATATGTGCTTTGTTCAGCAAGTGTCCTGTATTTTATCTCCCTATCTGCTAGCATTCAGCTGTTATTAAAAAGCAACGCCTAGAACTATGTAAAAGGCCCCAGTATATAAAAAGATACGTGTCATTTTCATAATATATTTCTGACTAGATGCATTATATTTATTATGTAAAATTAT
Organism: Pleurodeles waltl; assembly: GCF_031143425.1. Classification (NCBI taxonomy): domain Eukaryota; kingdom Metazoa; phylum Chordata; class Amphibia; order Caudata; family Salamandridae; genus Pleurodeles; species Pleurodeles waltl. Next base: position 95,935,949 of record NC_090437.1, read on the forward strand.
TTCTGGTATATGTATTTAGCATAATATCTTTCCATTCACTTAAGATTCCCATCAAGGAGAATACCAAAGGAGACTGTACAAGGAGTTACTGAGAAACTACAATCGCCTGGAACGTCCTGTTATGAACGACTCACAACCTTTGCTCGTAGAATTACAGCTTTCCTTACTCCAGATCATTGACGTGGTGAGTCCACAATTCTTAACGTTTGGAGAAAGTTTTTGGAAGTCTAACATTCATGTTGATATTCATGATCATATTGAAAACCCCATCCTGTAAGAGTGTTTTTGAATAGTCTACCACGCACTGTTTTGGTGAAATTGATGTAAGGATGTTAGTTCCTAATGTTGGATACAAATCGTGAAGCATAGCGTTCCCTATGTCCTATAACCTTTATTGGATCAATGGTTCGATTTAAATGTGATGACTATCTGCTGAGGGAGTTACCAGTTACCAATTGCTCAGTTAAGTAATTGCTCAAGAGTTGAGGGTGCATGAGGTGGAAGGGTACTTGACAGCTGAAACTGCCTAGTAAGCAAAGAGCCAACAAGCATGTTAGCACCCACTCCCAATATTTCTCATGCAGCCAATCTATTATCTCTGTGATTCATGTCCATATTATACAAGATCACTGAGATCACAAAGGTTTACAATGCAGACACACAACAGTAGTTAGTAGGGATTCTTCCCTTTTGATTAACCAAGTCTGGCATGTCAGCATTTAATAAAGGCTCTCACTTAGTGTATTCACTTCTGATGAATAAATTGACACTTGTTAATTTCTGCCTCTGCAGTTATAGGCCCAAGCCAAAGATGATGGTGCGTATCAAGGGGAATGGTCATTTATCAACTGTTATAAACAGGGACCTACGACATGTGGATCAGGCTTTTCCTTCTCAAGAGTGTCTTTCCAGACAATTCTGCTATGGCATGCGCTCTGTGAATGGCAACATCATTTATCCCTGATGTGTCTTTCGGACTCATTTGGCCTAGTTAATGAGGTTCTGCATGGTCGAACTTTAGGCAAGGCACAAGGCAGGTACTAAAAGCACCCCACGTTAATATGTGATGAAACACACAGATTAATTAAAACCATTGGTAGCTACCCTGGGTAGATTTCATTATTGTTTAGCTACCTCTGCCTGTACAGACAGGACATATACATATCAGCCTTAACAGAAGCAAGACACGGTGGGATGGAATATAAGCGTGAGTTGCCCCAAGACACAATGAGCAGTTTGCAATTCGAATGTACAATACATTCCTTGGAAGAAGCATGGTCCATGTTTACAACACAAAAACAAAATATATGATTAACAATTAAAAAGGAGAAAGAAAAGAGTCTCAGAACACTTTCACGATTCTTGATTGAGATCCACCTATAATTTCATCTTTCTGGACCTTTAGCATCCCCCCTCTCCCATTATGTCCCATATGTAACTGACATCTCATATTTCTAATCATTCAAAATTATGGAAAAACCCCAATCAACTTGGGTGATGGTTGCATCTTTTATTGCAGGATAGTAGGTTTAAATAAAGTAGCGTCCAAAACATTACAGTTATGGTAAAGTCATATCCTTATATATAATACCAATGAAATGCTGCTTACCTTAAAATTTCAATCTAGGGCAGGTTGCCCGAAATGTAATAAAATATAAACATTGCAAATATTTCGATGACTTTGCCACAAGTAGGATGATAACACAGCTTAATTCATTTGGAAATCTTCTCTAAGGCATATTTGAATAATCATTGTTTTGTAATCTCAATGCTACTGTATGTTTGCATTTCACTCAGCTTTATTTACCAAGGGCACATTTTATGTGCTTTGTTATTAATGGAAATATGCATACAAGTTTTAATACGTACGATTTTTTTGTACAAAATGTGATCTTCTATGTATTGAAACTAGCATAAAATTATGACTTTGCAAGTTAGGTCAGGGCTACATTCCTGCCATGAGAGTTACGTAGTCTGTAGTTCTAAAGTTGTATCCAGTGCATGAAATATTATCATAATTAGTCTTGGGATAATGAAAGTGCTAGCTTCGAAAAAGAGGAGCGTTTTTCTCATTGTGAACATGAAATTCTAAGACATTGCGGTTGGTGGGTTTGTGTACGATATAGATTATTTTCCGTTTTTCGTTATTACTCTTTCAGTTCATTCTATCCCCGATCTGGCTGCTTAGGGCTCAAATCTGTTAAGATTGTGACCTTTCACCGTAGTGGTCTGTTTGCATCCAATCTCAGTCTGGCTGTGCAGTTTTGTTTCAATCCACCTATTTTGTAGGCCAATAGCGCTGTCAGTCAGTCCTTTTTACAGTCCCTGAGGTAACTGTACCCTGATAGGTTTCCAAATGGCTACAGTTAGAAGATTAAATATGAAGTTTGGAGTTGTTTTGTTTAAACTGAACTGACAAAAAGGGAAGGAATCTTTTTTTATGATGAGTACTTCATCTAAATGTTGTACTTTTTCAAATTATCTCGTGCATTTTGGTACAGATATACGAACACCAGCTGCTACATTTTTTACTAATTGTAAATCAAACGGCTATACGCTACTTAAATGCGGCATTTTGATATCGACTCAAGGGATTCTTAGCTCATTCCTGAGTCTTATTACAGTTGCAATCCACAGATTTTACACTTCTTTTCATAACAGCCGCCTGTGAAGATCACAAAGTTCTAATTAAGAACTAGAGTGACCACCTTGCTCACAGAATGTGCATTCACATAGAGAAATGTACCTGGAGAAGACCGCTTTGGAAAATAATTCACTTTCCCATACAGAATGTTGAATATGTCCAATAAAATAATTTGTAACTCTTCTGCTACTAGTTCCTGTAGTAACGGAGCCCTTAAAAGCATTAATTTTCATATGTTTTACTATATACCTCAAAATGTTTCAAGGTTCTGAAAATTATGTTTTCATTCAATTTTCATGTTTCATATACGTACGTTTAATTCAAAGTTTAAAAAATTATATAAAAATTTTAAAAAAATGATATCTTGTGATGAAACGTTTTAATAAACATTTTAATTTAAAAATGAACATGCCTAATATTTATTGATCCCTACATATTAAATAAATATAAACATGTTATACTAGGTGGTATTTAAAATGTATTTTATTTTAATATATTCAAATAACATATTTAGGTAAAATTATGCTAGGAGTGCTGTGGCATTTTTATATTTTGTTCTACATTTAAAATAAATATATCAATTTAATTTTTCTTAATATTTTAATACATTTTTAATTTTTTCCTGTAGTTTACAATAAGGAGATCTTCACCCCAGTGGCTTAGACCACAGCCTACATGTAAAAAGTTACTAGTAGTAGTGTTGCTCTGGTAAATTTGGCTGGGTGGAGATATGTTAGTCCAAACTTTGTAGTAAACCTAGACTCAAACGGTGAATACCAAAAGTAGTACATTTACGTCAAAGTGTAAGAGTAAATTTACAGGTGTAGATTTGCTTATTTAAATGTATCTTTGTAAGATGGTCCCTACATGATTTGAAGTACAAAAACACTGACTGGTTTAAAAATAGCTATAGCATAGTTAAGAGACTCTGTTCAATGAGCAAATACTATTGAGGAGAGGGTTCAGCCATGGCAGGTTTCATGCTGAATAGGAAAGTGCCAAGTTAGTTAACTGGGCAAAGACACCTCCTCTTGCAGGGTACTTTAAACAATTGACGCAATGTCTTCATAATCTCTTTTTTGAACATTTTGCGTGAGAACAAGTATAATGTACATAAAATGACTGTTATGCATGATCCGAGTTTGTTTACTTTCACAATTTCCCAGTGCACCATTAAATGACAGATTGGGGATGAAAAGCCCCCTTTTTTACATCAAGAGTACTAGCATGCCTACCTTGAAATGTTCTATGACAAGGCAAACAGTTTCATAGTTTAACATTAGAGACTGAAATCAATGTCAGGTTAAACATGACGCTTGATCATTAACCCTGTTAAGTATTGGTAGCATCAAAGCCATTGATTTATTGCAAGTAGCATCATCGTTTAAGCTGATCCTGTGACTTTGGGTGGGAGTGGGTGTCCTTCCAGCCATGCCTTAGCTAGTCTTCTCTTTGTCAATAATAGGAGTAGCACTGCCAGTCTACTAACAGTGTGTGGGAAGTTGGCAATGTAGCCAAGCTACATTTTCTGGGGTAATTTTTGGACCTGGCCTTTTTTGCAGAGTAACCTCCAGGTTTTTTACTTATTTTGCTGAATGCATTTTTGTTCGTTTTAGGACTGTGTGCAACTTACCACTGCTAACCATCACTAAAGTGATTGTGCTCTTCCATTCAAACATGGTAAAATCGGCCTCCATCTAACTGAGACATTTAGTTTACTTGTGAATCCCTAATAATTGCTACACAGGTGCGGTAAATTAAATGTCAGTAGTCGGCCTGCAGCACACATTATGGCACAAGCTAAAGTAGACTTTTAGCACATGTCTCAGGCCTACCACTGTAGCCTGTTGAGCAGTTTTAAACTGCCATTTAAACCTTGCAGAATCATCCTTTTGCCAGGCCTAATCCTTTCTTTTTAATACTGATAAGTCATCCCTAAAGTAGACTCTAAGGGCTCATGATGCAGGGTCCACTGTAATTAAAAAGTTTAACATATGTACATATGTATTCCATGTTCTACCAGTGAAAAACTCCTAAAGTCATTGTTCACTGCTGTTAAGCCTATCTCTTCCATTGACTAACACTGGGTTCCCTTATTACAATTAATATGGGCTAGCTTTAGATTGGGGGCAGAGAGAAATATAAAGCTTGAGTTACAAAGATAAACTTACACTTTTGTGAAAGGTTATGTTTTTTGGGTATTCACAAACTAGGAGGTTATAGCAGGGCTACAACTATGGAGGCTCCACACATAAAAATAGAGGCCTATCTCCACTTGCACTTCAAAAGGCTTTGCTTATTGCACACACAAAGGAAAATGACACCTGACCTGCCCTGTCTTTTATCACCCCAGACAGTTTGATTCTTTGAGCAGGGGAAGTGGAGGAACTTACCATATTTATGGCAGTAGGACAGGGAGTAACCCCCACATAAAGACTGGCACTAGTTTAAATATTGGACCCCCAGAGCCACATTTCAGAACACTCCTGGGCCTGTGGAAGTTACAGAAAATGGACTGTCCTGCTGTTTGATACACTGTCTTGCTATCTGAGATGGAAGACTGAGCCTACTTTGCTTCATCCCAGGCTACCCAGGTGACTCGAAGGTTCAATTGGCAGACGTCCTGCATGAGCTACATGTATGCAACAAGGGTCACCCTGCAACTTCCCAGCTGACCTGCAGCAACTGGACCTGCGTGGACCTTCAGTTGGACCTGCCTGATCCATGCTGCTGGCCTCTGCTTGAGTAAATCCAGATCCACACGAGGTGCCACCCCAGATCCTGGACCCTACCCTTGGCTGGCAACAGAGTGCATTCCTCCTGAAGAAAAGGTAAAACTCCTGAAATTTGGGCTCCTCACAACTGTGAGCAGGGATATTCAGACAACGATTCTGCTGCCTGTGATGACCATCAACCCGAAGTTCCTGTGCGACCTACTCTTCACACCAGTGACAACCATCAACACAAGAGCTACACTTCACGCTACAGCAACGACAGCCTTGTGACGACAGCCAACGCAAAGCTACAGCAATGACAGCCTGTGGTGCCTGACTGGATCTTCGTGCTACAGCAACGACTGTCTGTGACACCTGACCTGCTTTTTGCACTGCAGCGACAACCATCTATGATGCTCAGCCTTTTCCTTGCAGCCTTCTCTAATGTGAAAAAACTCTTTGTGACATAGAATAGCATGGGTCCTACTAATTAAATTTTTGCTGTTCTGGTATCATTTCATTTAGTAAAAATTAAACAATTTTTCCTGAATTGGTCTGGGATTTTACTTGTGTTAGGTTGTTACTTACTGTTTGTATGCTGTATAAATACTTCAGCCATTGTCTCTAAGTTCAGCCTGACTGCTTTTGTGCCAAGCTACCAGAGAGTGAAGCACAAGATACTTTAATGGCTTTTGTGTTTTACCCTGACAAGGAATGTGGTTGTTGCTTGAGTAGGGCTTCTTCCCCAGGGGTTCTCGATCTGTGCAGTGGTTATTTTCCCTTTTATATGGTCAATCTGAATATAAGTTTCATGTCAAATGCACAAAGTCAGCCAGGCTTGTCAAGCACCTGTATCAGCGTGAGGGTTGTGTTGGGTCTATCTGTTGAGAAATTTGAGAGTACAGTGTGGCATGTTTAGGAACTTAAAATGAATGAGTTTGTGTTTGTAGCTGAACGTTTTAGTTTGTGTGCATTAGTATTGGCACATCATAGCATCCATAGTCTCCCCAGTGTCAACCTCCCAGCTTGCGGGAATTAGGGGCCTGAAGTATAAAGCCTATTTGAATTAGCAAACAGCATTTTGGTATGTATTAATCCCAAACTGATTTCAGTAACATTTTACCGAATTGCTCTTTGGGATTGCAAATACATACCGATTTGGTATTTGGAAGGGGAGTGTATTGGGCATCACTTTCAAATACCAAAGTGAGATGATATGCGTTATTGTTTGGCGATTGCAAAACAGTAATACTTCACCATCAATTCCAAATTGGAGGCAACCCATTTGCAATGGGAAGGGGTCCCAGAGGACCCCTACCCCTTTGAGAATGTTAAGATAATATTTTAAAGAGCAGGCAGTGGTCCAACAGAATACTGCCTGCTGTCAAAAAATCAAACGTAAACATTTAATTTTTTGTTTTTTAAATGCAATCCCTCTTTCCTTTAAGGAAAACTGGCTGCATTTTAAATGAAAATAAAATTGCTTTATTTAAAAACAATCACAGATGTGGTCTGCTGACCCCAGCAGGCTACTATCCCTGGATTCCTAATGGGTCACAAATTATTATTCATGAGGTAGGATGAGGTAGGATAATTGCGACCTACTAGGTATCACTATTTGGAATAAAGAAATTGCAATTTGGAGATAATCACAATTAGGAAATCGGTATTCCAAATGTTGGTACATCTGGTTATTAGTTACAATAGCACGTTCAGCGCAGGAGTGATTTCATTTTGAGACACACCCTCTTTAGTCTGTCACATAGCTAATTAATGTTAAAGGCTAGAGCTCTAGTGGTTTCCTGGGGAAAGGGTACCAACATACTTTACAAATACAGAAGCATGTAAATACATCTACATCTTTTACTTTATTGTTTATTCGGTCAAGAATTAGACCATTAAAATGCAATAAAACAACCATACATACAAAAGATAAAACTCATAGCCATCAGTAAAACAAATAACATTGATACATTCCTTAAAAGACTAAAACAAGTGACAAGAAGCCCTCCTGACTTATTGCTTCCTCACCTTGTTGAATGCCATTTGCCAGTGCAGTTTAACAAAAACAGTTTGTGAGCTAATACATTTCTAATCTTATCTATATAAGATATAAAGTGCCGTATACTTTAAACTAAACATACATATATGTACACTTTTGAAACCACAACTTCTCAAATAAAATCATTCATGAGAGGTGTAAGGAAATGCCTCCTTGGCATGGTTACCCCCTGACGTTTTGCCTTTGCTGATGCTATGTTTTGATTTGAAAGTGTGCTGAGGCCTGCTAACCAGGCCCCAGCACCAGTGTTCTTTCCCTAACCTGTACTTTTTTTTTACACAGTTGGCACACCCTGGCATCCAGGTAAGTCCCTTGTAACTGATACCTCTGGTACCAAGGGCCCTGATGCCAGGGAAGGTCTCTAAGGGCTGCAGCATATCTTATGCCACCCTGGGGACCCCTCACTCAGCACAGACACACTGCTTGCCAGCTTGTGTGTGCTGGTGAGGACAAAACGAGTAAGTCGACATGGCACTCCCCTCAGGGTGCCATGCCAACCTCACACTGCCTATTCAGTATAGATAAGTCACCCCTCTAGCAGGCCTTACAGCCCGAAGGCAGGGTGCACTATACCATAGGTGAGGGCACCAGTGCATGAGCACTGTGCCCCTACAGTGTCTAAGCAAAACCTTAGACACTGTAAGTGCAGGGTAGCCATAAGAGTATATGGTCTGGGAGTCTGTCAAGCACGAACTCCACAGCACCATAATGGCTACACTGAAAACTGGGAAGTTTGGTATCAAACTTCTCAGCACAATAAATGCACACTGATGCCAGTGTACATTTTATTCTGAAATACACCCCAGAGGGCACCTTAGAGGTGCCCCCTGAAACCTTAACCAACTACCTGTGTAGGCTGACTGGTTTTAGCAGCCTGCCACAGTCGAGACATGTTGCTGGCCACATGGGGAGAGTGCCTTTGTCACTCTGTGGCTAGTAACAAAGCCTGCACTGGGTGGAGATGCTATCACCTCCCCCTTGCAGGAGCTGTAACACCTGGCGGTGAGCCTCAAAGGCTCACCCCCTTTGTTCCAGCGCCACAGGGCATTCCAGCTAGTGGAGTTGCCCGCCCCCTCCGGCCACGGCCCCACTTTTGGCGGCAAGACCGGAGGAGATAATGAGAAAAACAAGGAGGAGTCACTGGCCAGTCAGGACAGCCCCTAAGGCAACCTGAGCTGAAGTGACTCTGACTTTTAGGAATCCTCCATCTTGCAGATGGAGGATCCCCCCAATAGGGATAGGAATGTGACCCCCTCCCCTTGGGAGGAGGCACAAAGAGGGTGTACTCACCCTCAGGGCTAGTAGCCATTGGCTACTAACCCCCCAGACCTAAACACGCCCTTAAATTTAGTATTTAAGGGCTCCCCTGAACCTAAGAATTTAGATTCCTGCAACTTACCGAAGAAGAGGACTGCTGAGCTGAAAAACCCCTGCAGAAGAAGAAAGAAGATACCAACTGCTTTGGCCCCAGTCCTACCGGCCTGTCTCCTGCCCTCAGAAGAAAACTGCTCCAGGGACGCTTTCCCTGGGACCAGCGACCTCTGAATCCTCAGAAGACTGCCCTGCTTCCAAGAGAACAAGAAACTCCAGAGAACAGCGGCCCTGTTCAACAAAGACTGCAACTTTGTATCCAGAGGAGCAGATTTAAAGACCCCTGCAATCCCCGCAAGAAGCATGAGACTTGCAACACTGCACCCGGCGACCCCGACTCGACTGGTGGAGAACCAACACCTCAGGGAGGACCCTCCGACGACTCCGGGACTGTGAGTAACCAAAGTTGTCCCCCCTGAGCCCCCACAGCGACGCCTGCAGAGGGAATCCCCAGGCTCCCCCTGACGCGACTGCCTGACTCTAAAATCCCGACGGCTGGAAAAGACCCTGCACCCGCAGCCCCCAGCACCTGAAGGATCGGAACTCCAGTGCAGGAGTGACCCCCAGGAGGCCCTCTCCCTTGCCCAGGTGGTGGCTACCCCGAGGAGCCCCCCCCTTGCCTGCCTGCATCACTGAAGAGACCCCTTGGTCTCCCATTGAAACCTATTGAAAACCCGATGCGTGTTTGCACACTGCACCCGGCCGCCCCAGTGCCGCTGAGGGTGTACTTTTTGTGTGAGCTTGTGTCCCCCCGGTGCCCTACAAAACCCCCCTGGTCTGCCCTCCAAAGACTCGGGTACTTACCTGCTGGCAGACTGGAACCAGGGCACCCCCTTTTTTCCATTGAAGCCTATGCATTTTGGGCACCACTTTGAACTCTGCACCTGACCGGCCCTGAGCTGCTGGTGTGGTAACTTTGGGGTTGCTCTGAACCCCCAACGGTGGGCTACCTTGGACCCCAGTTTGAACCCCGTAGGTGGTTTACTTACCTGCAAGAACTAACATTACTTTACCTCCCCCAGGAACTGTCAAAATTGCACTGTGTCCACTTTTAAAACAGCTAAATGTGTTTTATGTTGTAAAAAGTATATATGCTATTGTGATTATTCAAAGTTCCTAAAGTACTTACCTGCAATACCTTTCAAATGAGATATTACATGTAGAATTTGAACCTGTGGTTCTTAAAATAAACTAAGAAAATATATTTTTCTATAACAAAAACCTATTGGCCTGGAATTGTTTCTGAGTGTGTGTTCCTCATTTATTGGCTGTGTGTATGTACAACAAATGCTTAACACTACTCCTTCGATAAGCCTACTGCTCGACCACACTACCACAAAATAGAGCATTAGTATTATCTCTTTTTGCCACTATCTTACCTCTAAGGGGAACCCTTGGACTCTGTGCATACTATTCCTTACTTTGAAATAGTGCATACAGAGCCAACTTCCTACATTGGTGGATCAGCGGTGGGGTACAAGACTTTGCATTTGCCGGACTACTCAGCCAATACCTGATCACACGACAAATTCCAAAAATTGTCTTTAGAAATTGATTTTTGCAATTTGAGCTATTTTTCTAAATTCTTAAAAGTCCTGCTAGGGCCTTGTGTTAGTCCCTGTTTAGCATTTCCTTTTAGAGTTTAAAAGTTTTGTGAAAGCTTGAATTAGAACCTAGAACTAGTTTTAGATTCTTAAAAAAGTATTCCAACTTTTAGAAGCATAATGTCTAGTACATTGATGAATGTGGTGGAACTCGACACCACCCCTTACCTCCATCTTAAGATGAGGGAGCTAAGGTCACTCTGTAAAATAAAGAAAATAACAATGGGCCCCAGACCTTCCAAACTACAGCTCCAGGAGCTTTTGGCAGAGTTTGAAAAGGCCAACCCCTCTGAGGATGGCAACACAGAGGATGAAGATAGTGACTTGGAGGGAAATTCCCCCCTACCAGTCCTAACTAGGGAGAACAGGGCCTCTCAAGCCCTGTCTCCAAATATAGTAGTCAGAGATGCTGCTTCCCTCACAGGAGGGACCAACATCTCTGAAATCACTGAGGATAACTCCAGTGAAGAGGACATCCAGCTAGCCAGGATGGCCAAAAGATTGGCTTTGGAAAGACAGATCCTAGCCATAGAAAGGGAAAGACAAGAGATGGGCCTAGGACCCATCAATGGTGGCAGCGACATAACTAGGGTCAGAGATTCTCCTGACATGTTGAAAATCCCTAAAGGGATTGTAACTAAATATGAAGATGGTGATGACATCACCAAATGGTTCACAGCTTTTGAGAGGGCTTGTGTAACCAGAAAAGTGAACAAATCCCACTGGGGTGCTCTCCTTTGGGAAATGTTCACTGGAAAGTGTAGGGATAGACTCCTCACACTCTCTGGAAAAGATGCAGAATCTTATGACCTCATGAAGGGAGCCCTGATTGAGGGCTTTGGATTCTCCACTGAGGAGTATAGAATTAGATTCAGGGGTGCTCAAAAAACCTCGAGCCAGACCTGGGTTGATTTTGTGGACTACTCAGTGAAAACACTGGATGGTTGGATTCAAGGCAGTGGTGTTAATAATTATGATGGGCTGTACAATTTATTTGTGAAAGAACACCTGTTAAGTAATTGTTCAAATGATAAACTGCATCAGCATCTGGTAGGCCTAGGACCAATTTCTCGCCAAGAATTGGGAAAGAAGGCGGACCATTGGGTCAAGACTAGGGTGACCAAGACTACCACAGGGGGTGACCAAAAGAAAGGGGTCACAAAACCTCCCCAGGGGAAGAGTGTTGAGACATCCAAAAACAAAAATAGTAAAGAGTCTTCTTCAGGCCCCCAAAAACCTGCACAGGAGGGTGGGCCCAGAGCCTCTTCACAAAACAATTTTGGGTACAAGGGTAAAAACTTTGATCCCAAAAAGGCCTGGTGTCGTAGCTGTAATCAGCCTGGAAACCAAACTGGAGATAAGGCCTGCCCCAAGAAAACTACCACTTCTAACTCCACTCCAGCTAACACTGGAATGGCTAGTCTCCAAGTGGGATCAACAGTGTGCCCATAGCAAATCAGGTGTCACACTGAAGCTACATTAGTCTCTGAGGGTGGGGTGGATTTAGCCACACTGGCTGCCTGGCCTCCTAATATGCAAAAATACAGGCAGCAGCTCTTAATTAATGGGACAAGCGTAGAAGGCCTAAGGGATACAGGTGCCAGTGTCACCATGGTGACAGAGAAACTGGTTTCCCCTGGTCAATACCTGGCTGGACAAACTTATCCAGTCACCAACGCTGACAATCAGACTAAAGTACATCCCATGGCTATGGTAACTTTAGAGTGGGGAGGGGTCAATGGCCTGAAACAGGTGGTGGTCTCCTCAAATATCCCAGTAGACTGTTTGCTTGGAAATGACCTGGAGTCCTCAGCATGGGCTGAGGTAGAACTGAAAACCCATGCAGCCATGCTGGGTATCCCTGAACTGGTGTGTGTCAAGACAAGGGCACAGTGCAAGGCTCAGGGTGAAAAAGTAGAGCTGGAGTCTGGAAAAAGGGCCCAGCCTACCAAGAGAAAAGGAAAGCCAACTGGGAAACCAGCTGCAACACAACAACAAAAAGAGAACCTCTCTTCTCATGAAGAAGTTCTGCCCTCTGAGGGAACTGAGCCTATGGAGTTAGAACCTTATCAGGTTGAGCTCTTAGGCCCAGGGGGGCCCTCAAGGGAGCAGTTGTGTAAGGGGCAAGAAACCTGTCCCTCTCTTGAAGGCCTTAGGCAGCAAGCTGCTGAAGAGTCCAATGGCAAGAAAACTGGAACACATAGGGTCTATTGGGAAGATGGGCTCCTGTACACTGAGGCAAGAGATCCCAAACCTGGTGCCACTAGGGGAGTGGTAGTGCCTCAAGCGTTCAGAGAGTTCATACTGACCTTAGCCCATGATATTCCCCTTGCTGGGCATTTGGGACAAACCCAGACGTGGGAGAAACTAGTCAACCACTTCTACTGGCCCAACATGTCCCAGAAAGTTAAGGAGTTTTGTGTCTCCTGTACCACCTGTCAAGCCAGTGGTAAGACAGGTGGACATCCAAAGGCCCCCCTCATTCCACTTCCAGTGGTGGGGGTCCCCTTTGAAAGAGTGGGTGTGGAGATAGTGGGTCCACTTGAACCTCCCACAGCCTCAGGAAATATGTACATACTAGTAGTAGTGGATCATGCTACTAGGTATCCTGAAGCTATTCCCCTTAGGTCGACTACTGCCCCTGCAGTAGCCAAGGCCCTCATTGGTATCTTTACCAGAGTGGGCTTCCCTAAGGAGGTGGTGTCTGACAGAGGTACCAACTTCATGTCAGCATACCTGAAACACATGTGGAATGAGTGTGGAGTGACTTATAAATTCACTACACCCTATCATCCACAAACTAATGGCCTTGTTGAGAGATTCAACAAGACATTAAAGGGCATGATCATGGGGCTCCCAGAAAAACTCAAAAGGAGATGGGATGTCCTCTTGCCATGTCTGCTTTTCGCTTACAGAGAGGTGCCTCAGAAGGGAGTAGGGTTCTCACCCTTTGAACTTCTGTTTGGCCACCCTGTAAGGGGACCACTAGCTCTTGTGAAAGAAGGCTGGGAGAGACCTCTTCATGAGCCTAAACAAGACATAGTGAACTATGTACTTGGCCTTCGCTCAAGGATGGCAGAGTACATGGAAAAGGCAAGTAAAAACCTTGAGGCCAGCCAAAAGCTCCAGAAGTTTTGGTATGACCAAAAGGCTGCACTGGTTGAATTTCAACCAGGGCAGAAAGTCTGGGTTCTAGAGCCTGTGGCTCCCAGGGCACTCCAGGACAGATGGAGTGGCCCTTACCCAGTGCTAGAGAAGAAGAGTCAGGTCACCTACCTGGTGGACCTAGGCACTAGCAGGAGCCCCAAGAGGGTGATCCATGTGAACCGCCTCAAGCTCTTCCATGACAGGGCTGATGTGAATCTGTTGATGGTAACAGATGAGGATCAGGAAGCTGAGAGTGAACCTCTCCATGATCTTCTCTCATCAAACCCTAAGGATGGCTCAGTTGATGGAGTGATCTATTCAGACACCCTCTCTGACCAACAGCAATCTGATTGTAGGAAGGTCCTGCAACAGTTTGCTGAGCTCTTTTCCCTAACCCCTGGTCAGACACACCTGTGTACCCATGATGTGGACACAGGAGACAGCATGCCTGTCAAAAACAAAATATTCAGACAGTCTGACCAAGTTAAGGAAAGCATCAAGGTGGAAGTTCACAAGATGCTGGAATTGGGAGTAATTGAGCACTCTGACAGCCCCTGGGCTAGCCCAGTGGTCTTAGTCCCCAAACCTCACACCAAAGATGGAAAGAGAGAGATGAGGTTTTGTGTGGACTACAGAGGACTTAATTCTGTCACCAAGACAGATGCCCATCCCATTCCTAGAGCTGATGAACTGATAGACAAATTAGGTGCTGCCAAATTCTTAAGTACCTTTGACTTAACAGCAGGGTACTGGCAAATCAAAATGGCACCTGGAGCAAAAGAAAAGACAGCATTCTCCACACCTGATGTTTCCTTGCATGAGTGGCAATTTATACATTTGTCAGCCTTGCGGCTGCTTGTCGACCATCAGGCCATGAAACTGTTAACTAATAGAGTACCGTATCTAAGCTGGAGGAATAGAGCACGGGCACGTGCGGGTATAGGGAGGTCCAAACAATTCTCAGGCCGGGGGTCGTGTTTGACCAGCAAAAAGTCTGCGGTCAACCGGCCTATCCCGTTACAATGAAAGGACTCGTCGTTGACTTTCCCCCAATATCTCCCTTTAACCAGTAGCCTGGCATTAGCAGGGATCAACTCAGGGCTCTTCCAATAGTGGGGGAAACCCAGCTTATCCCAATCTGATTTCATCTCCCTCAACCAACTAACTTTTTCCCATCCCTGTTGGGGTGTTATAAGTCCTTTGATTGCCACTCTAAAAGGTTCCAGTTCTTCCGTTTTCCATAGTCGGATCCAATATAAAAGCGGTCTCAGACCCGCTGTATCTTTAATACTATTTAATCCTAAGTCGAGTCTGAGAGGGATCATTGGTGTGCCCTTCCCTAACCTGGATATATGTCTGAGAAAATGATTTTCTTTAGTTTGTAAGACATCCAATTATCTATAGGAACCCCAAAGTTCCGCTCCATACAAGGCAGCAGCACGGACTTGGACTTTATATATTTCGGAGATGGGGTTCAGAGGGAGGGTCACTGCAGCTCTTGCCTTGCGTTCTAGTGCCCTACCTCTTTGACTTATAATGAGGGCCCCTTTTCTAATAGCTGCATCCCAATTGCCCAAGTCTGATAGCCTAATGCCCAGATAATCGTACTCCGAGACACTCTCCAGAAGGATTGAGTTCATTACTATATTTGTTTTTATTCTCTTTTTCGGGGCACTGTATATTATAAGTTTTGTTTTCTTAACATTAACGTCCAGCCCATAATCTATACAGAATGCGCAGAATTGGTTGACCAAATTTTGGATTCCCATAGATGTTTTAGCTAGCAGGATAGTATCGTCCGCGTAAAGCAAACACAGAACTTTCTTCCCTGCCAGCTTAGGCAAGTCATTGATACAGTTTGCTAAGTATTTGATGCAATTATTTATATATAGCAGAAAGAGGGTAGGGGCTAGAACATAACCTTGCCTAACTCCTCTTTTGATAGCAACTGGGTCTGTTAGATCGTCGTCCTTACTGCTCCTAATTTGTGCATAGGTATTCTTGTGCAGTCGAACAATACGTTTCAGGGGACCTTTGGGAACGCCCATGTTAGATAATGTTAGCCATAGCAAATTCCTGGGAACCAGATCCAATGCGGCACTAAGGTCAATAAAAACCACATACAAATTTCCCCCTCCTACTTCCACAGTCTTTCATTTGATTGCTAGGAACCTCAGGACTTGATCTATGGTACTGACTGCGGGTCTAAACCCTGCCTGTAGATAAGAAATGGCTTCAGACTCTGAAATCCATTCTTCAAGATGGAATAGGACTTGCTTTGCAAAGATTTTTTGGTAATGATCAAGTAAACATATTGGACGGTAATTAGCAGGATCGCAGGGACTACCTTTTTTAAAAAGAGGAACTATCTCCGGACCCTTCCAGGAGTGCGGGACAGGAGCTCCTGCAGCAACTGCATTACAGACCAGATTCAAATAAGGGGCCCATATATCAGGTCTTGTATTATAAAGGTCACCGGGAATTTTATCAGGACCCGGAGCCTTTCCCCAATTCAATGAGACTATTGCAGCCTTGGGTTCTGCTAAGGTAAATTTAATTGGGGTGGCCCCGGAAATCGTGATATCATCCGGTTCCCTAGAAATAACTTCAGCTGGTCCTGAATATAATCGGCTGAAGTGCTCGGCCCACACTGCGGGAAGGATTGAAGTACCAGTCTGGAGACAGGGAACCCCGCTATCGTCTGCAATCAGTTTCCAGAATCTAGAAGTGTCGTTAACTTTTTCAGACTCCAGAAGGGCCGCCCATCTGGACTCCTCCCAGCTCCTGGGCGCCCTGCGAAGTTCCTGCTTGTAGTCCTTCCTTGATTGTCTTATATGCTCTGTATGTCCCCCTCTCAGGGCTCTCAATAACTTATGCTGTGCTTCCCTGCATGTGTTGCTAAACCACCTTGCGCTGCACTAATTCTTGATTTACTAACAATCTCTTTGGTAAAGAATTGCTTTAAGAAGTTGAATAGCTCTGTGTGAACTACTAAAAGCCCACCGCCATCCTCTGAATACAAAAGCATATGCTCCATTTGGTCTGCCAATAAACTGTATATTTATGTGAGAGAACCTAAGGAGGTATTAACAGACTCTCATTTGACCTTACATCTATTATTTGTCAGAGCAAGCTGCTGTTCATATACCTTATGGTAAGGAGCTTCAAGTAGAGGTAGCAGACCCCTGATCGATAGGATCAGTGGGTCATGGCACTTTCCTCATGTTCTAGGACCCTCATGTCAACCATATGACCCCACAGTCGAATGTCAAATAAAATGGAATCAATCTGACTCTTATGGGCTCCACGCCTAAAGGTGAAATGGGGATTAGCGTCTGAGCGGGAGC
Organism: Pleurodeles waltl; assembly: GCF_031143425.1. Lineage (NCBI taxonomy): Eukaryota > Metazoa > Chordata > Amphibia > Caudata > Salamandridae > Pleurodeles > Pleurodeles waltl. Next base: position 95,952,838 of record NC_090437.1, read on the forward strand.
GGCCATTACAGGCCCGAAGACCATGTGCGAGTGTGATGTCAGCAACTTGATGAGCTGTTCTATTCATTCTGGATCTTTTGCTCAACACCAATTGTGGGATGGCCCAATAGGCATCCTCTTCTTTATATAATTCTTGGGCCAAAGAGTAGGGCTCAAAAGTAACGTTGAAATCCCCTGCAATTAAGATATAATGAGTAGGAGTTTTACTGAAAAGAAGGCTGTCCAAAATAGTCAAAACATTGGACTCATAGTTACTACCCACACTCCTACTGTAGATATTAATTATTAGGAGCAGTTTCTCCTTAAGGGTCGATACTGTTAAGCCCTGTAAATCGGGACAACCCATATCTACTACTTCAACCTGACACTTAAGGGAACAACTTAGCCAAATGAGCAACCCACTTGAGGGTCCCCCAGAGGTCACCTTGCGTGCTGAGACCCAATAGCTTTTAAAACCAATTCTATGTTTGGGCTTCAACGCCCATGTTTCTTGGAAAAGACATATCTTATGCTCGTCTATAAATTGGCCCCATTCAGGAATTCGCATTTTGTTCTCCAGCCCAGTTATATTCTAGCTGAGAACTGTTTCTAACACATCTGCTCTGCCTTGCAATGTTTCAGCCAGGGATTGCACTCTAATAGGTAGGGTGGCGCAGGAAAGCTTAGTACCCCTTGCGATCATAGCTAGGCTGTTCCCATTGGCACTTCCCGCTATTTTGTCTCCCAAAGGATCTCTCACCCCAATAGGTTCCGAGCCAGTCATGTTCAAATCAGATGCCATGACGGATAGAATAGTCCCAAAGTTGTTGGGACCTATTGTTTCCGAAGCTGGATTACTCACATGGGCTCCTCCCACCTCACAGGCTCCTGGGGTGGTGATCGTCCCATTCATTTCACAACGGGATTAAATCTGGCTGATTTCCAGATTACAGGGTTCTATCTGGGTGGGTGGAGAGATTGGTGTGAGGCCTCTAAAAACTGCATTAACAGTCTGCTCATCCTCTGGACTACTTATTCCTAATCCCCGTGGTCCACTAGCTCTAGATATAAAATAATCCCTGTCTAGATGCGTAATTCCCAATAATTTAGGTGAGCCCTGTGTGAGACTGGCTTTGAATCAATCTACCTCAGAAAGGGGGGATGAAGAAAATCTACATCCTAAATGGGGGGCATGCTGCGGCTGAGAACAGGAGGAGCCTCTGGGCGCTGATAACGACCCACTAATGGCTGATATGACTGCTTGGGGATAAAAAGCTTGAAGTCTACACAGAGATACTTCCCCCACTGGGGGATTAGATTTACAGGCGTTTAGAGAAAGCTGCTGAACGAGGGCAGGTGAGTCAAAATTGATGACAATACAATCCCCCATACCAAGCTTCTCCAATGGACCCACCCAACCTACCCTCCTCACCATTAATATTGAAGGTACCATGTGAAATGCAAATCTGGCATTAATGTGTAGCCAATGTATGACCTTATTTTTCAGTTTAGTGAAGGATTCCGAGATGTTAGTTTTAAGTTTAGGAACATTTGTGATGACAAGAACGTATGGACGTGATTCCGGTGGAAGATGTAGAACTCTCAACCTGCACCCACCGTTAGTCTGCGCCTTCTCCAGGGGGCCTAATTGTTGGTGATCATGAGCAGAGTTAGCTTTATGAATTTCTGTTGCTTTATCATTAAAAAGAACTGTTCCTCCAGTTCCCCTCGAGGAGGAGGCGAAAACCTTGGGACGCTTGTCCTTTGGAGTAATGGCCAACCTGTCAATTGGATCCCCCTCTGATTGACACAGGGGATCGAGGCAATTCTTTTTTTTACCTATTAGTGAGGGAAGCCTGCTGTCACTAACACAAGGTTGACTCAAAGGAAAAGATTGACAATGAGAGTGAGAATCCACTTGGGGGGGAATGACCAGCAGCTGAGACTTAATAAGCCCTCCCAGTTTCTCCTCAATGGCTTGTAGACAGGTTACTATACGGTGAAGCCTCTTGGAGAACTCTTCTTTTATATGTTCTATTATACGGTCAAATACCGATCGTTCAATAGTGCTTTCTTGGGATAGTATGTAATCTTTGTTCCCAGATGCGGGTCCAGGATTGAAGGAGCTCAGAGTGTGAGCTCGCTTATTCCTTAAATTTGCCTCACCACGTTTCCTTTTCCCTTTTGTATTAGACTCTAGGTTGGGTGTAGACACATCCTTTGAGGGGCCCGGAATCAACAATGCCGGTTCAGATGTTACAGAGGCGTCATCCAAAGTCACAACAGTGGTAACCAAAGCAATCTGTGGGTGTAGAAGCTGTAATGGAGTTTGCGGTAAGGATAATGATTGACGACTGGTGGCCAAAGGTATGGGGGCAGTTAAACGGCGCTCGACCATCTCTATTTCCTTTTCTAGAGCTCCAACAGCTTTTTGGAGAAATCCATCTAAGGTTTTGTTGTTACCAAGTTTTTCCTGGGATACCGCCCCCTTCCGTCTGCCCATCTTTTCCCTTTTTTTAGCCAGCAGTCACGTTTCTTGCTTTTCTGGAAGCTCCTTAATCAAACACTCACTTATGCACACTTGGCCCCTCTATTCCCACCAACTGGAACCCTGCTAAAGCACTGCAATAATACGCGTCACCTGCAAAAAACTTAAACTCCTCAGGCCTCACTACTATGGGTTCAAGTTCTTATCACTGGCCCCCAAGATGTAGAATAAAGAGATGTCGCCCAGCCCGGCCTCTTCCAGGCGCTGACGGGTGCAGGATGGGCCCACCCTTGGCCCGCCCTTTGCCCGGGCGCGTCGCGCAAAGCGGGCGCACGATGCAAGATTTAAAGGGGCTCAGGTCCCGCCCCTGTCGCCACACACTTCCAGCGCATCCTGCGAAGCGGCATGCGATGCAAGATTTAAAGGGGCTCAGGTCCCGCCCCTGCCACCATACAGTTCCAGCGCATCCTGCGAGCGGGCATGCGATGCAAGATTTAAAGGGGCTCAGGTCCCGCCCCTGCCGCCATACAGTTCCAGCGCATCCAGCGCAGCGTGCACGCGATGCAAGATTTAAAGGGGCTAAGGTCCCGCCCCTGCCGCCACACAGTTCCAGTGCGTCCCGCGAAGCGGGCATGCGATGCAAGATTTAAAGGGGCTCAGGTCCCGCCCCGCCGCCACACAGTTCCAGCGCGTCCCACGAAGCGGGCGCGCAATGCAAGATTTAAAGGGGCTCAGGTCCCGCCCCTGTCGCCACACAGTTCCAGCGCGTCCCCTACATCGTTTTTGTGTGGTTCACATGGAACCTTTCTAATGTAAGAAATGTACCATCATGAAAGAGCTGCCCCAATTATATCAGTCCCAATTTGCCCATGCTTCGTATTATATTTTTGTCTTTTGTTGGTGGTAGAGTGTAGTTGTTGATAATCTTAAACTCTGGAAAAATGTGTGGGCTGTCTGCCACTTCAGCTGATATCCAAGCAGCCCAGTGTGTACAATCGACTACCAGGTGTTTTTTTTGGTATGACTGAATTTTTATCCGATTGACAAACGTTTGTGCTGTACTAAAGTTAGATGGGAATACGCACAGTAAATGTCTTTCGATCTTGATGAGTTGTCGGTGCCTAAAAGTATTCGTAACAGAGGACATTGCAGTTCAGTTTGGTGGGTGTTAGCTGTGTGACTAGTGGAGTTGCTTCCCAGACAAAGCCAAACTCATGTGGCAGAAGAATTAACACCCTTTTAAAAAATGGGAGAAGGGTGACAGGCAAGCCAACCTCCTAAAGGAAGAAGAACTCTCTTCAAGCTTGTCCAGCATGTTTAACATCAGTACTCAGAATAATGAACCCTTCTCAATCCACTTGACCTATGTTAATGGCCTCATCTTACCTCTTTTTTCCATCCTTTAACCCTCAATAGAGATGAGACACGGGTAAACGTCTAGAGGTGGCAGATGACATGGCACAATTGAAAGAATCCCTAAGCTCCCCTAGCCAGGAGTTTAAGGCCCTGTCTGGGGAGAAAGAACAAAGTGCTGCTCAATATAATTCAGATCTTGGTGAAGTAACCCTTCACAAGTGAGCAGTACATGCCAAGGCTATGGATAATAAGACTTGGTAGTGCAGTTTGATTCTAGGAATAAAGAAAGGGACACTTGTGACTAAACCTGCAGTACCTCTTCTGCATCTGCCCTGCATCTGCCATACTGAGATTTTTCTGAAGAAATTGTAAAAGCCATAGGTTTCAATTCAAGGTGTAAAAGGTGCATTTAGGTATTTTGTCTCTTCAACTGATCTTAATTAATATGCTCAACTTTTTCATCTGCGTGTTTCTTTGATGTCACATGCCTAAATAAATCTATTCAGAGTCACGAACGCGTCTTCTTACACAGTCTGATTTTCTGTAAATCAATATAGAAAGATGGTGGAAAATGCTTGTATCTTCGACCTTTGAAAAGGAAGTGTAGCATGACTATCGGGCAAAGACCACAATACATCTAGTACAGTATTCACCAGAGAGGCTACACATACTATGGTCACACCAGCTTTTCAGCATAACTGCACAATTCTATACACGACTGATCACGTCAATATGGACCGTCAGTAAATTTCTAGACACTCAACCACTCTGTAATTTGAATGAGGTGCAGCAAAATGCTCTTGTGGAGATCCCAACACTTGAAATAACAATAAAATGTATCTCTAATTATAAATGTGCTGGTCTAGATAGCTTACTTGGTATTGACCCTTATGATGCCAGACTCCATATTATGATATGAAGGGGTCCGTTATGTCACCATCAAGGAATACTGTAAGTACCACAGCCTTTCTGAAAAAGATAAACACATAATGCTCCTGGCATGTTGTTGTACTGCCTAGTAAGAATGGCAAAATATGTGCAAAGCTGCAAGCTAATAGGCTAATCTCAGTCATAGAGTCTCTGCATTTCTTGAGACAATATTTGTTTCTTCAAAAGTTTAGTACAATCAGAAGCAAGTACTTGTTGACCCCAAACCATAATATTTGTTTTAAGCTAACACAAATATATTTGTCTCTTCAGTTTCTGCTCTACTTGCCTTTAACCATAGAAGAAGTCTGTACACCTACCCCGTCCCTCCGGTGGCTGGGTAATTCCAAATTAGGTGTGGGCGGAAAACTCCACTCCACTGGCAGAGTTTTGCCCACTCCGCTTGGAGTGCGAGTTTGGCAAAAAATCTGCCAACTGCCATTTTGTGGAGTTTACTACACATCCCTATTACCAGACGTCTCAGACACGGGCACGCAGATTTCATAGAAAATCAGCGCTTCGCATTTCTCTGCATCTTCACTGTGATTGACTGTAGTACTCTTGGTGTTCCAGTCGTGGATCACTTTTCACATTACTTAGCAGTACCTCACACTCATAGCCGACTCAGATGATACATTCAACTGCTTGATTGGTTGGTGTACGACCCGGTAGTGCCAATGTTATGGACTAATGACATATGCTGAAAGACTTGGCAGGTAGAGCAAATATAGTTTTACAGAACTGCAGGTGGCGTAGAGAGGATCCTAGGGGGGATAAGGAGAATCACAAGTGAGTGCTGTCATATATTGTTTCTATCTTTATTCAGCCCCATGTCAAACTCCAAAGTAAACAAGCATTTGCAATGCAATAAGTGTCACATTTTCTTGAGTTAGAGCTATTGGCATTATACATTCATAACTGGACTTTTCTTGACACATAAATTGGTCAACCCTGTCTCATAATTTTGTCTTTTCCTGCCATGTTTTGGTGGTCACTGGCAGCTGCTGACATCAGAAATCACAAGCCTTTGAGGAGAGACAATGGAAAATAAGGCTGGAAAAGTATTATTTGTTTATTTTAACAGAATGAAGTCTTAGGAGCATTCTTGCCTTGCATTTCAACAAAGCTCTAATGAAGGTAATAGCAGAGCAGACTGAGAAGATTATGGCCCCAGTAAAGCAGATAAGCAATGGCCTGTGTGCAATGTCCTGAGTGCTGGCAGACAGGGGCCCTGGAGAAGAGACTTCAGATGGGAGACTAAGCAAGTCTTGCATCATTGCTTTAAGTTTAGCTACATTATACCAGAAAGGACATATTTTGGCTTTTTGTGATCAGTGAGCTAAACAACTGGGTGTTTCTTTTGTAAAATTAGCTTATTTCAGGAGCCAGAGGTGAGGAGAGCACTGAAATAAAGCCAAAACAAATGTCAGCAACATGGGAGGAGGTGGGAGTAACGGAATGCTGCAATAAAACGAAGGCAGCTACTAACCTAAAACACCCACAGTGAAAAGGGAGGACTAAAGAAATGCCAAAGTAGTCCGTCACAGCAAATACAGTACTTGGTCACTGCTCTGAACAGAAAAAGGAAGGAGAAAAAGGTACAACTGACCACTAGTGAGGAAGAATTTTTAAAGGACACTGCAACCAACAAATGAAATTGCTTTAAGCCATAAGAAGTGTACTAAACCTATAATGAGGTTGAACACTTACACTCGACCTAAGAAAAACAAATTTGTAATGGCAGCAGGTCTACATTGATTGTGCCAACAGAGCTATGCACACATGTGCACAGTGTTTTTTTTCCTTCTGTATGTTCGTAGTGCATATCCAGCCCTGCAAATTTGGGAAATAAAAAAGAGTGTACAGATATATGAGGCGCAGAATGAGACATTGCGCAGTGGCATCACTAATAATGTGTGCATTTACATTTGTGTAGACAGGAAACTGCAGGTTTTGAGTTAAGATTTGGTCATGTTGTAGTTGCTTAAAATTCTTCACTTTACTGTGTGGTATTGGAGCAAAGCACATGCTTCTTTATTCCCAAAAACTGGAGTTTCCTTCTTTGTTGTTTTATTGCATGTATCTGTCTGTGCCATTGCGAGGCTGTGAATGTTAGGAAAGTACAGGAGCCCAGTGTTTTCTTTATTTAAACTTACTTCTGGCTTTAACACAGTACCTCTTTTACATAGATGAGGGCTGACTGTTTTGTGATTTATTAAAGTGCAGCCCACAAGTGTTTGGATTTAATGTACAGTGGGGCGGATTATCTTAATCATTATGGCGCAGTTACGTTTATACACTCGTGATAGAGTGCTTTCACACCAGATTACATTTTATTATTTCTTTCCTCACTCTGTCGGTGGTGCGCCTGAACCTTCGAAAACATGACACAAATAAAAACAAGCATTGGCAATGCCAATTGGTCTCGGCTATGTGAGAGCTACTGGCTTTGTCAATGGTAATGCGTTTTATCTCTTTGCACATCGTGCACCAGCTGGATAGCGCACATACCACATATCAAGAAGTGAGCTTGATTCCCGACTCCCACATCAGCAAGAATTGGCAAAGCCAATAGGTCTCACCTAAACAAGATCTATTCGATTTGTCAATGTTTTTAGTTACCTGGCATAGCAATGCTCAATGAAAAAAACACTCAAGAGATGCAGACATGGTGACCACAAACTGGAGCCGAATAAGTAGACAGTAACAGAAGTGGGAACTCAGAGAGGCCACGCTCTGTATCTTAAGGGACAGCAGATTTATGTTGTGTATCCATGACAATGTTTGACCTTTCCTCGGACACAATATGATCACGGGAGGTGCAGCAAAGCTAAACACTGAAGTCACAAAGACTGTGTCAGTCTGTCTACTCAGATTGCAGCTGGCAACATCTGTTCATTATCAAAATCGCCTGTCAACCAGAGATAAAATTAGACTGGTACACAGACTGAAAAAGCATACATCTGCACTACTGAAAACCACAATTAATAATATTTTGTACTCCACTGCTGTATTCATACACGTCATGCCAATTACACGGCTGTACACATTTCTTACAGTACCTGCTCTTAAAATCATCATGTTAAACAACTGCATGTTAGAGACTTCCCGATAGTACAGAACGTAGGTCAGCGTAGCAATATTCCTTTTGCATTACTCCGGGGTTCATCCATTGCTTCTTCTGCAAACAGATGGTGCAGAAATGTATCTTGAAACACAGAAGCTGCAGCAACACCACAAAGTAGAACCAAGCAGAACCAAGTTGCTAGACCTTAAAAACAAAATTATCCCACAGCTTTCTGTTTGTATCTAACTTCCTTTGGTAACATGAGGCACTACATTAAAAAACTTGTCAAAAATAGACTTAAAAAATGCCCACTCCTTATAAAACGACAAGGAGCATATCAGTGAGCTAGCAGCAATCACTGTGCCATAATGCTTTTTTCGGCAGGCTGCCTGGACCATCAAGCAATGATGATGGGGAGGAGCGTGGAGGCAGCAACACGGAGAAAGGGTACTTTTCATAATAAATGTATTTGCTGCACTGATGTCAAAGTTAAAAAAAGAGAGAATCAAATGTAAAGCATTGGCAAAGATAAAGGGGGTCATTCCGACCCTGGCGGTCATGGACTGCCAGGGCCGGGGACAGAGGAAGCACCGCCAACAGGCTGGCGGTGCTTCAGGGGCAATTCTGACCACGGCGGTAAAGCCGCGGTCAGAAAAGGGAAACCGGCAGTTTCCCGCCGGTTTTCCCCTGCCCCAGGGAATCCTCCACGGCGGCGCTGCAAGCAGCGCCGCCATGGGGATTCCGACCCCCTTCCTGCCAGCCTGTTCCTGGCGGTTTACACCGCCAAGAAGAGGCTGGCGGGAACGGGTGTCGTGGGGCCCCTGGGGGCCCCTGCAGTGCCCATGCCACTGGCATGGGCACTGCAGGGGCCCCCTAACAGGGCCCCATTAAGATTTTCAGTGTCTGCAAAGCAGACACTGAAAATGGCACCCGTCGCACACCAGCAACTCCGCCGGCTCCATTCGGAGCCGGCTTCATCGTTGCTGGGGCTTTCCCGCTGGGCGGGCGGGCGGCCTTTTGGCGGTCGCCCGCCTGCCCAGCGGGAAAGTCAAAATGACCGCCGCGGTCATTTGACCGCGGTACGGTCTTTTGGCGGTCTCCGCCCGGCGGGCGGCGGTTTCTGGCAGGTGGGTGGGACGACCAAGCTGCAATGATGGGAGGAGTGCGCTGGCAGCAACAGGGAGAAGGGGTGAGTAGGAGGTGGAAAAACCAACACTTTCCAATCAACACAAGCAAAGGAAAACAGTGCTCCTCAGGAGAGCTTCCTAAGAGAGACAGGATATGCAAAAATAAAAGCAGGAGCTTCAGTAATTATACGAAAGTATATGAAACTGCAATAGCATTTCAACACACCAGTGCTCCTAACATGTGTTGAACCGGTCACCCATTTTAAAAAGAAAAAAGTAGGCCTGAAATTTACGAAAATGGCTGCTGTGTAAGGTTAAAAAGTAGTTTGGAGGTGCTTGTGGGGAGGCTAAGCATTGTAAGAGGCATGACGTATGCATGCCCTTCATGAATTGGGATGCTGAAAAATGGAGCAACAGTGATGCCAGCAAATGGGGAGGCTGGTGCACTAGAAGCATTACTAACATTTACGCTCAAGCAGTCCCTTCTCTGAAAGCAATCTATGCCGTCACAAAAAGGACACTCTCATTTCAATGAGACAACTCAAAGCCTTGTGGTTTGATAACGTATAGGCCTTGGTCTACTGAAACTTCGAATTCGCTTCAGATTTTTGTAATAAGCACTCCTAATGTTCTCCTTTTCAATCTCTTCCCTCCTCTGTTTACTCTTAGCTCTTTGTATCTTCCAAAAATTGTATAACTTGTAAAATCTAAGTACGACTATAGCACACAATGACACAATCAACAAAGGTCTGAGAATCATCTTCACAATTCCCTTTTCCCAGATCTCCAATCCATGATCCAATGTCTTCAAATTCTTTACCTATTGCTTCCCAGACCCTTGTCTACTTTAGATCTTTCAGGTCATTTTTCAAATTTGTGATGTTAGAGATAAACTTCCTTATCTCCTTAATATTGTCCAGTATAAATGTGCAACAATGTTGCACCTGTAAAACTTTGCAGACTTGGCCTTCCTTCGCCAATAAGATGTCTAAGCAAGACGATTTTGCAAAACCATTGATGTCACAGCAACCATTTCCATATCTATGACCAACATTGTTCCAACTTAATCAGTAGACATCTTGTCCTCTGTTGTTGACGACTTTCAAATCTTGATATCATTCAAGATCACACCATCTGATGGAATAAAGGCACCAAATATATCACCTGCAATATCTGCTACACTAGCTTCTCTCATTGTTCAGGATTTTGGTTTCTCTTCCAAACTGGATTGTCAAAATTGTCCACATGTTAGATTCTTTTTAAAACTACCCGTAAGTAACATGTACCATACCAGCCTTTCGGCATATTGTAATAGGCATTTTTCCCACAAATGAAAATAAACACCTGGTACGGAAGGGTCCTGTCCATTAAACATAAAATCTCAAACACTTCTAAACAAAAACAAATGTCTACATTTACTAGTCCCTACAAATTTTGTGTCATGCTTTGACTATGGCCTATATATACATAGCTTCCCTACATGTTGCCAATCCAAAGCTAAGTGACCTTCTGTATCACCATCTGAAAGACATGTAGCATCCTTCTGCAAATTCTGTAAAACTACTCCTTTTTCTATTTTGGTTTTCATTGCTTTTCTCCTGTCATCCACTTGATTAATTAACTCCTTTTCAACTTGTGCAAGAATACAGGTTAAATTATTCTTATGTGCGTATGCAGTTCCAAAAGTCAGGGTTGGCTCAAATAAACCTCCCACAATGTCAGTGCTTTTCCCTTTAACAATACTGCTCAAATACTGATTAACAGGAACAAAGGAAAACACTAAGGGCCTCATTAGGAGTTGGGCAGACGGTTTTCACTTCCTACGGGGAGGTTGCCACCACACTGGCTACCTCCCCTCTGGACCCATCAAGAGTTTCCCGCTGGGCTGGAGGATGGAAACCTAGGCTTCTGTCTGCCAGCCTAGCGGGAAATAGTACCAGCATTGTCTCCGACTCGTAAGGGTGCACCAGCACCTTCCAGTGTTCACAGAGCTGGGGCTCGGCACTTTCTTTCTCTCAGCTCTGAGAAGGCTTTCATGCATGTGTCATCAAATGTCACTGGAGTAGACACTTCATTGTGTGTCAGTTTCAACAAAGGTTTGACAATAGTGAAAAATATGGGATCCACTAGCGGCAGTAGTCCACCATTTCCAGAAACATTCTGACTTCTCTTTGTGTTAGAGGAGGATTCATTTGCATGATTGTTGAGATTCTCTCTTGAGACACCGTTCTTGCACTTTTCTCTATGTGGTGATCTAAATACTTCACCTCTCTTTGACAGTACTGTAATTTTGCATATGACACTTTATGTCCATTTTTTGCCCTGGTGATTCAACAGGGCAATGGTATCTCTTTAGACTTCACTTGAATTTGATGTGACTATCAAATCATCGATGTACTGAACTAGGAAGGAATTAAATGACCTGTTCAGGGAACCTAACTTGTTTTTTTAGATCTGATTAAAAATGGATGGTGACTCCATATACCCTGTGAGGCATACAACACTATGACCTCTTCCGAATTTAAAGGTGAAAAGGAATTGGCCTTCTTCATGGAGTGCAATGGAGAAGAATGCATGCCATAGGTCAAAGAACAATAACGGAGAACCATTCTGCTTCACAAGGAATCTGGAACAAAATCACTGCAGGATTCTGGACACTGGACAACATGAAAGAACTATCTCATTCACCTTTCTGAAATCTTGGACTACGCGGTATTTTCCATTGGTCTTTCACAGCCCTAAAATAAGGAAATTACAGGGAATTCATATGATCTCTTTCAGGACACCTTGTTCAACAAAATTCTCAATTACTGGGATAACTCCAGCAACTACTTCTGGCGCCATATTATAGGGTGGTAGAGCTGGAAACACTGCATTTAGTTTTATTGTGATTTTAACTGGCTCAACTCCTCTTATGAGTCCAATATAGTTTCCTGAATAATACCAACCATTTACCATAACTGTCTCTCGCAACTCTTTGGGCAAATCCTTAAATGTCATCATTGGGAACAATGAAATGAGAGGGTACAGTTCATCAGTTGTGCTGAACTTTTCATCATCGCTATTTGTCTGAATTGCCTTTGTGGGTGCAGCTGATGGAACAATTTAGCTTACACAATAGATCACGTTCTAACAAGCTCACAGGACTGGAAACACAAACCACAAATTTGTGCTAGTTCTCAAATGACCCTATTTTACCTTGAATATGTTCTGTAATTGGATTACTCAACTGCTGATTTGCTACTCCTACCACCTGAACCCTTTGTCCTGGCAGGGGCACATTTGGCACTTCTGCAGCTCTGAAAATGCAACGCGTTGCTCCAGTGTTAACCAGGAATGAAACGTTGTGTCCCATACCATTGGCATTTACATAGGGACCACGTTAATATGCATTCTTCCTCATAGGATCTTTCACTGTAATATGTTTCTGAATCTTTCTTATCACTCAAATCAATTAATAGGTATTGTGTTTCCAACTGATTAGCATTTGTGTTTGCTCTCTGATTCATGTTTTGCTGAAGAACCATCACTTGCTGCTCTTGCATTGGGGCTTGAGGAACCTGCATTTCCCGAGGGACTTGAATATGTGGGGGCACCTGCATCTGTTGTTACCCTGTAGGAACAGTCACATTTTGAATTTGGGGTCTTTTGATTCTCCAAATTTGAGCTTGACTATTGTCCACAGTCTGAGCAACACCACCATTCTGCACCAAATTATTCACACTACTGTACGTGCACTCCTGTGTCCACTGCCTGGAACTACTGTAAGCATGACATGGTCTCAGTTTCTTCATTGACTGAACATCAACCACAACATTGACACTCTGATCTCTCCGAACACCACGTCCTCTACCACTAAGCTGAGATACAATGTTAACCTGCCATTCCACACCTTGCATCCCACTAGTGTTCACCATCATTTGCGGACTCTGTGTTCCTGCACATGCAGATTTAATTTTCATCACCATCAATTTCTCCTTCAACCTTTTCTATTTCAGTTCACTTTCATTACTACAGTACCTAGCATACTGCAGCACTTCATCAATTGGCTTATTCTGCCAACAAATCAAATGAATCTGAATCATGTTGCCAATTTCAGGTTTCAATCTGCACAAATCTAAACACAAAATGACATGTCTTTCGGTTCAATAACTTCAGACCCATTATTCTGTTTCAAAGCTTGCAGCAATCTTTCATAATAGGCATAAATCAACTCCTTTGTTTCCTGTGTTGTCCTGTCAATCTTTTACTAATCATCATCTTTTGGGGAATCTTTGTTCTTCAGAAACTCATTCACTTTGTAATACCCTTTCATCACCTCTTCAGGCAGTTCACGAGTTGGTCAATCAACACTCCGCTTGCACTCAATCCTTAAATCGACTGGAACCACAATGTAAAATAAAGTATTCAAATCTTCCCACAGGCATTTTGAAGGTTTCACAGACCTCTCTGTTTGCTTATACCATTCTATTGGTTTCTCCCTCAATCTCCGCTAGTCATTGGTGAACGACAATATGTCACTTTTTCTCCACAGGACATATACATAACCTCCATCTGGAATCTTCCTCATTGGTAACATTTTCACACTCTCATCAGCTTGATGTGCTCCAGCCGGAGAACAATTTGTCTTTGCTTTCTTTTGGTCTCTTTTCTTTGCCCGTTTTTCTTCCTATTTATCTAATGCTCTCCATGTTCGAATGTCCATTAATAATTCTTTAATGTGCATTCTCATGCCAGTTGATCTCATGTTTGCAATATCTTTGGAGCAAAATTCTAATCTGTAACTCTGTCTTAAAGGCTTTGACTTCTCTAAATCCACACCATATTTTCCAGCCAATTCTACTAATTTCTCATATGTCAGTCCTGCACAGTTTGTGACATCTTTCATCTGTCCTGTCTCTTTCTGGGGTCTCTTTTGTTCTGACACTGCTGTTTACTGTACCTGTTGCTTCTCTTTGACTCAGATTGTCTAACCACTCATTTAACTGTTGTGCTGAAAAACCTTACAAACTAATATAACTCCTCTGTGTCATATTTTGTGGGGCATTGCAATGCATACTGGCTATCTGGTCAGGTGTGGGCATGTGTAAAACTGGAGTTCCCTGTGGACATCTCACATCTACTATTGGTCATGTTTGATTTAACATCTGGCTAGACTTTTCAATTCATGTAGGGGTTAAAGTTGGAACAAACAGAGCAAATCTCTTCATCTCTGAATTAGCTGAGTATACTGATCTCTGCATATAACATGGTGACACTCCTGCAGATACGGATTTGGAGTCAGGAGATTACTCTAGAATTACCTGAAGCATACAATGGAAACTGGACCTCTGGTTACAGGGGCCGTCAGGGTATCTGGTCCTGTCAAATTTGTCTGACTCTACGGAATTGACACCCCAGCACTACGACTTGTTTATACTTTACAGAAAGCCTGTCCTGATTGGTTTGAGGGTAATGCTTGAGGTTGCTTGTACAGGAGTATACATGGGCATAGTCTGGTTCAGATTCAGAATTTGCACGGGTGCTGCATTTTAGGCATAGATTCCATCTGAATCATTTTTATACTTCATATTTTCTGATTCATAACTGGATTTATAATTTGCTGGGCTGAACTAACAACAGGAACTGATGCATAAATTGTGGCACCTGTATTACTGAACTGACAGGTGTACTTGGGGCTACCGGAATTGGGCTTTGTGAAACTGGAGCTTCTGGCACACTTGGGGCTACATTCTGAACTACTCTTTCCATTGAATGGTATGGCAGGGTTCGATTAAGTAAAAGCTGATTTAAAGACTCGTCTTCTCTCTGCTCTGTCTTTTCTGTCTGCTTCTTTTTCTTTTTAAGGTTTTGTACTCCGATCACTTTCTTCTGTAATAGCTGGAAACATTCTCACCCCATCTAACATATCTCCTCTCCACATTTTCTGTTCCTCATCCCATCTAGCTTCTGCAAATGTCTTTTCTGGTCTCATTTGTAGGAAAGTGCCACAGTTTGCATGGTTACTTCCCCACCTTCTGCCTGATGTTGATGCCAACTTTGATTGAAAATGTGCTGGGATCCTGCTAACCAGGCCCCAGCACCAGTGTTCTTTCCCATAAAAACTGTACCATTGTTTATACAATTGGCCCACTCATTATACACAGTTAAGTTCGTTGTAAAAGGTACCCATGGTACCAAGGACCCTGCGGCCAGTGAAGGTCTCCAAGGGCTCCAGCATGTATTATGGCACCCTGTGGGAACCCTCACCAAGCACATGCACATTTCCTTGCAGCTTGTGTGTGCTACAGGGGAGAAAAAGGCAAAGTCAACATGGTACCCTTCTCAGGGTGCCATGCCCACAAACCACTGCCTGTGGCATAGGTAAGTCACCCCTCTAGCAGGCCTTACAGCTGTAAGGCAGCGTGCACTATACCACAGCTGAGGGCATAGCTGCATTAGCAATATGCCCTTACAGTGTCTAAGACCATTCTTAAGACTTTGTAAGTGCAGTGCAGCCATACTGAGTATATGGTCTGGGAGTTTGTCATTACGAACTCCACAGCTCCATGATGGCTTCACCAAATACTGGGAAGTTTGGTATCAAACTTCTCTGCACAATAAACCCACACTGATGCCAGTGTGGGATTTATTGAAAAATGCACCCAGAGGGCCTCTTAGAGATGCCCCTTGTAT
Organism: Pleurodeles waltl; assembly: GCF_031143425.1. Lineage (NCBI taxonomy): Eukaryota > Metazoa > Chordata > Amphibia > Caudata > Salamandridae > Pleurodeles > Pleurodeles waltl. The sequence goes on from NC_090437.1 coordinate 95,968,457, forward strand.
GTTAGCCAAACTGCTAGTGCAGGACTGTCTGGTCTGTGCCAGCCTGCCACTTTCAGACAATTTTCTGACCACAGGGAGTGAGAGCCTTTGTGCTCTCTGAGGTCAGAAACAAAGTCTGCAGGAACTGTAACACCTGGCAGTGAGCCTCAAAAGCTTAAGATTTGGGGTACAGTGCCCGAGGTCACTCCAGCCAGTGGAGTTACCCGCCCCCCGGACAAAGCCCAGCTTTTGGCGGGAAAATTAGGTAAAACAGGGAGGAGTGACCACCCCAGCTAGGGCCATCCCTTAAGTGTCCAGAGCCGAGAAGACCCACTTCCTGCAGAATCCTCCATCTTGGTTTGGAGGACAGGGACCAATACGGTTAGGAATATGTCCCCTCCCCAAAGGGAGTGGACACAAGAAGGGTATAGCCACACTCTAGGAGAGTAGCCATTGGCTACTGCCTTCTGACCCCTGAAACTCCCCTAAATCCAGGATTTAAGGGCCTCCCAGAACCCAGCGCACAAGATTCCTGGCGACCTGACAAGAAAGAAAAATGACTGCTAAGCTGAACCCCAGCAAAGAAGAAGGAAGACAACAACTGACTGTGCCCCAGCCCTACCAGCTTGTCTCTTGCTTCAAAGAACCTGCACAAGAACAGCAACGCATCCAGCAGGACCAGCAACCTCTGCAAGCTCCAGAGGACTGCCCTGCACCCAAAAGGACCAAGAACTCTAGTGGACAGTGGCCCTGTCGAAGAAGAAACAACAACCAAGGACTCCAGCACCACTCCGAAAGCATGAGTTCTGACCACTCTGCAACGGACGCCCCCGGCCCGTGTCCAGGTGGCCTAATCAAGTAGAAAGGATCCCAGGTGATTCCAAGCAAGTGCCCACCCTGGAATGACCTCTCCACCCCTCCATGACGATGCCTGCAGAGGGAATCCCGAGGACCCCCTCTGACCGCAAAGCTCCAGACAAAGATATCCAACGCCTAAAAGATCACTGCACCAGCAGCCCCCAGGCCTGGGAGAACCCGACCTCCAGTGCAGCTACGTTCAGCAGACGGTCCTTCTCCCTGTCCAGCCTGTGGTTTGCCCAGTCAACACTCTGGACCTCGCCTGCAGCATCTAAGTGACCCCAGGATCCCCTCATAGAGAATCATTGGAAACCCAACACCTTGTTTGCACCCTGCACCAGGCTGCCCCAGTGCCGCAGAGGGTGTATGTTTGGTGCCCACTTGTGGCCTTACCCAGTGCTCCTCTAAACCTCCCAGGTCTGTCCTCCGAAGTTACTGGTACTTACCTGCAGGCAGACCTGATTCTTAGTGGCCCCAGGCTCCATAGGAGCCTATATTAATTTAGCCTCAACTTTGACCTCTGCACACAGCCGGCCCCGTGTTGCTGGTGGTGGGTGTTTGGGGTTAACTTGAACCCCAACCTGTGGACTTCCTAACCCCTGGAGACTGGAACTGTAAGTCAAGTACCTACCAGTAAATCGTATTAACTTCTCTTCCCCCTAGGAACTGTTTCTGAAAATTGCACTGTCAACTTTTAAAACAGATAATGGGCAATATTTCAAAAACTGTATAACTCACCAATTCTAAACAAAATGTTATTGATAAATGCGTGAAATACGAAACTATTGAAGTACTTCCCTGCAACTTGAATCTTCATGGCAGGAGGCATGGGATCCTTACCCCCTTTCTGGCAGGGGTTGAGGGCTTCTTCCCCTTAATGGCAGGTTGTGGGTGTTCCATAGCCTTCTGGGCAGGAGTCGAGGGCTTCTTCTTCTTCATGGCAGGAGGTGCAGTCTCCTTCCCCTTAATGGCAGGAGGTGTAGGATCCTTAACCTTCCTGGCTGGTGGAGTGGGATCCTTCACTGACTTGCCACCACGACTGGGAGGTGCCACCACTGTCCATGTGGATTGTTTGGCTGAGGTGCTCTGCTGGGTCGTTGGGGCCCTGCTCTTATGGGCAGGACTGGGTGGTACGGGGAGGGACGAGGTCAAGTTCGGGAAGGAAAAGCTTCTTGGAGACGGTGGTGCGGGAGGAGGGAGGAGGGTTGGGAGTGGAGGTTGAGGGATTGGTTGTAGGAGTTGTATGTCTGCTGGATTTGGGTGCAGGCGCATGGGCAGTGTGCTGATGTGAGGTGGATGACTGTTGGGTGTGTGAGTGCTTGCATTTGTGTCCTTTCGGAGGGGTGGGAGAGGACACAGGGAACGCATGTATGGATGTTGTGGAGGTGTCTGCTAGTGAGGTGTGTGTGCTGCTTGGTGTGGTGATGCTGGTGGTGGATATTGATGCAGTGCATGCAGGTGTGAGTGTGGACGAGATTGTGAGGGAGGTGGAGAAGGAGTGGGAGACAGTGGAGGCAGGGGATGTGGTTGTGTCTGCAACTGTCTGGTGTTTGCGTGGGTGCTTGTGGGTTGAAGTGTGGTGCCTGTGTTTGACTGTGCCACTCTTTGGTGTTGTCTTGTGTGCATCGCTATTCTGTATGTGTGCATGGGATGGGTTGGAGATGAGGAGTCTGGGACAGGAAGTGGTAGTTGGAGGGGGGACGGTAGGAATAGGGACAATGGCTGCCATCAGAGAGGAGGCCAGAGCCTGAATCAATATCTGTTGGTCCGCCATTCCACCGTGGATGCCCGCCTGGAATGCATTGCATTGCTGCATCTGGGATGCCAGTCCCTGGATGGCATTCACAATGGTTGACTGCCCTACAGAGATGTATCTCAGGAGGTCAATAGCCTCCTCATTCAGGGCAGCAGGGCTCACTGGGGCAGGACCTGAGGTGCCTGGGGCGAAGGAAATGCCAATCCTCCTGGGTGAGCGGGCACGGGCAACTTGCTGAGGGGCTACTTGGAGGGCGGTGCTGGTATGGGGGTGGCGGCTTTACCTGCAGCTGGGGTGGTTACAGAGGTGTCTGCCACCACCAGGGAGCTTCCATCGGAGGAGGTATCTAAGTCAGTGTTGTCACCTTCTGCCTCCGCCGTGGTGCTCCCCTCGCCCTCCATCCCACTGGTTCCCTCAGCATCTGTGGACTCTACCTCCTGGGTCCTGTGGCATGCAGCTCCCTCTGTCGCCGGTACCCCTGCTCCTCCTGCCAGATGACGCTAATGCACACATGGACAGGATGACAGAAGAAGAAAAAGGGGGGAGAGAGAAAATGGAAACACTGGGTCAGTTACTGCACCGACACCACAGTTGGCATACACAGCACCGTCACACACACGGATCAGGCTTGAGCACTATGCATTCCACTGCCAGTGATTTGGCTAGATGCCATGGCAAGATGAAGGCCACACACCGCCAACTGCACCCCTCCTGGGACTTGCAAAGCCCTGACTTACATAGAATACTAACAAGCAAGGTTACCTGCATTTGCCATATGCACATTGGCATTCCATAATCCCTTCTTTTAATGGCCGTTGACCTGCAGAGGTAATACAGACAGAAGAACACAATTAACCATACAATCCAGCCTGTCACACATATGGCCCACCAATCCTGTTTCCGTCACCATTGGCACATACATCGGCTGGCGCACACCATGTAGACCACCACAAGACATTTCCCCCCACTGATGACACGATGCTTGCACACACATCTCCATGCATCCTTCACACATGCATCATGCACAAGGTGTACTCACCTGTTGGGCTGGAGGCACATACAGCAGTCCGTACTGGGGTAGGACCTTATCCACCAATTGCTCCAACTCCTCCGAAGTGAAGTCAGGGGCCCTTTCCCCGGTCACATGGGCCATGGTAGGTTCCTGGACACAGATCACAGCAGCACACGCAGTGTAGGTGAACTTCTGTTGAAGGCCAGGAAACAAGTGAGGAATCAGATAGAAAATGGCAGTCACGCCAGCGGCGGTGTACAACGTCACCGACAGCGCAGATCCCCATTGGCCACTGTACTCCATAGAGCCCCGTATTATCCAGTGAGAAATTGCACGGCGGTACAAGACTGCCTTCTGCCACGACGTCCAACGTCAGCGGAGTTACCTCACTTCCACCTGTTCCTACCTACAGGTCGCCATTTCATGGTGGCGGACAATGGTCATATCAACCTTAACTGCCTCACAGCCTAGACTAGAACATACCTCGCCATTCCCACTGTCCCATCACATAAATGCACTATGTGCTCTGAAGTTGTGGTTCATTTTTCACATTGTGACAGCCTACTCCCTCTAATGTCCCTTAGATACCTACTGCTGCAGATAAATAGGAGGAAGAGACATATCCCTGTGTACAGACCCCTTGTTGACTTGGCTACACTGGAGGACAGGCACATTATACTCACCTATAGACTGGACAGGGCCACAATCTCTTAGCTGTGTGCCCAGTTGGATCCAGGCCTGATATCTGCTATCCATCAGTGCTCCATTTCCTGGCAACTGGTTCCTGCCAAGTGACAGTGGGCTTGGTAGCAGGAATGCCACAGCCAATGTTCTCAATCATACTGGTACGAGTTTTGTCTGCCCTGGTGAAACACGTGTGCTGCTACATAGCTTTCTCCCAGGTGGAAGATCTGGCCACAGTGTAAGCCGGATTCTATTCAATGGGACATATACCCAATATTATTGGGGCGATTTATGGAACACATAGTGTGTTTGACCCCCCCGCCAGAATGAACAGGTGTTCAGGAATCAGAAGAATTTCCACTCACTGAATGTGCAAGTGGTGTGCCTGGTGGACCAGTACATCTCCCACGTCAATGCTAAGTATCCTGGGTCGGTGCATGACGCCTTTGTTCTGAGGCATAGCAGCATCCCAAATGTGATGGGCCAACTACAGAGGCACAGGGTGTGGCTAATAGGTGAGCCATGGTCCCCACCCACTGTATGTTAGTGTATGCCTTCAGGTGTCATCCCTATAGCATTGTGTTATGCTAAATGTTGTCCCTCAATACTTGCAGGTGACTCTGGCTACCCAAAACTATTGTGGCTGCCGACCCCTGTGAGGAAAGCCAGGACAGGGGCTGAGTAACGTTATAATGAGGCACATGGGCGAATTAGAAGGATCATCAAGAGGACCTTCGGCCTCTTAAAGGCCAGGTTCAGGTGCCTCATCTGACAAGTGGATCCCTGTGCTAATCACCCAGGAAGGTCTGCCAGATAGTAGTGGCATGCTGCATGTTGCACAACCTGGCCCTCAGAGGGCATGTACCCTTTCTGCAGGAGGAAGAGACTGGATATGGCCCTGTGGCAACAGTAGACCTTGAGGACAGTGAGTTTGAAGAGGATGAGGATGAGGACAATAGAACATCAGTTATCCATCAATACTTTCAATTACACACAAGTGAGACAGTGCAACTGACCATTCCTCTGACTATTGATGTATTCTGTGTGGCTCTATCATGATGGCATTAACTTCCTTTGCATCTCAACTTATTGTCACCTATGGCTTGTCATTTTATAGATGTTGGTGATATATAAATTGTGTACTGATGTGATGAGTACAAACAGCTACAGGTCATTATTTTTATGCTCTCACAGTGTTCAGATCATTTGCACTAGATGTGACCGTTTCCATAAATGCACATTTTCATCACATAAAATACTAGTAGTCAAGTTGTGTTCAAGGGTGTTTATTGTAGTGCAATTGAGGGAAAAGTGCAATGGAATAGGATGATGAGGGAGGAAGGTCTAGGGCATTGTTCCAGTCTGTTTGTATCACAGGTCCAGTGTCCAAGGGGCCATAGGAAGGGGAGCAAAGGCAGTTCAAAGTGGACAAGAGGACTGTGTGGGACACAAGGGGGACAATCAGTAGAGTCTCATTTTCTGGCGGCGGTCTTGGCAGGTGTTTCTGGCTTCTGTCGGGGGTAAAGGGAACATTTGCTGGGTGGTTCACCTTCTGCAGGGGGAGGGGTGCTGGTGGCCTGTTGGTCCTGTGGTGGGGCCTCCTGCCCACTAGCTGCCGCGGAGGTGGAGGGCTGGTCATTGGACTCGCTAGTGGTAGGGGTCTCCTGCTGTCTCACTCATGATGTTGGCCATGTCTGCCAGCACCCCTGCTATGGAGATCAAGGTGGTGTTAATGGTCTGCAAGTCCTCCCTGATATTGTCCCTCCTGCAGCCGCCTGTTCTCCTGCATTTATTGTCAAGGATCTGGCCCATCGTGTCCTGGGAATGTTGGTAGGCTCCCAAGATCTCGGTGAGTGCCTCCTAGAAAGTCGGTTCCCTGGGCCTGTCCTCCCCCTGGCGCACAGCGGTTCTCCCATTGTCCCTGTAGGCCTGTGCCTTTGTCCCCTGAATGGTGTGCCCACTGACCTGAGGACCCTGATTGTCTTGGGTATGAGGTGTGGCTTGGGGTCCCTGTACAGGTGGGAACACTTCTGATTGACGTGTCCTGGGGACAGAGGTGTGGGGGCGCTGGGTGGGTGCTGTGGTATTGGATACTGATGGGGGAGGCTCCGTGGATGACTGAGAGTGGGCTTGGGTGGCCTTTCGTCCAGTGGTCCCTGATGGGCCAGGTTGTTGGTCCAGATCCAGAAGTGCACAGAGTTACTGTCATACTGGGGAATCTTCTGTTGGGGGACTGGATAGTCGTGGCACCTCCTCTCTGCTGACATTGGCTGGGGCACCTGTGGGGATGTAAGTGATGTATTATGCTTCATGTCTGTGACATATTGTACATCCCTGGCTTCCCCTCTATCATTGGTTGTGTATGGTGATGTATTGTGTGATTATTAGTTTCCCTATGCTGTGCATGCTTTGGTGATGGGTGTCCATGCAGGGCTGGGAGGGATGTCCATGCATTGGTATGCCATGCAGGATTTGGCATTGGGGTTAGTCATCTGCGTTGGTGCAGTGGGTGGGGGGGAGTGGAGTGATGTGAGTGAGGATGAGGGGGTGTGATGGCATGCAGGTATGGGGGTGATAAGTGGTAAATGTTGACTTACCAGTGTACAGTCCTCCGGCTACTCCAGCGAGTCCCTCAGGATGCAGTAATGCCAAGACTTGCTCCTCCCATGCTGTGAGCTGTGGGGGAGGAGGTGGGGGTCCACCGCCAATCCTCTGTATGGCGAGCTGGTGCATTGCTGCCACAGAACGTACCTTCCCCTGTAGGTTGTTCCACCTCTTCCTGATGTCGTCCCTTGTTCTTGGATGCTGTCCCACAGCATTCACCCTGTCCACGATTCTTCGCCATTGCTCGATCTTCCTTGCAATGGATATCTGCTGTACCTGTGCTCCAAACAGTTGTGGCTCTACTCTGACAATTTCCTCCACCATGACCCTTAACTCCTCATCATTGAAACGGGGGTGCCTTTGTGGGGACATGGGTGTTGTGTGGTTTGTGTTGGTGAGAGTGTGTTGAGTAATGTGTGGTGCATGAGGGATATATGGGTGCATGTGGTGTGTGTGTCTAGTTATCTCTGTGCTGTTCGTGTCAATCTCCTGGCAGTAATTGTAGTTCGTAAGGGGTTGTTGGTAATGTGGGTGTGTGTTTTATAGTGCTGTGCGTGGGTGGGTGTGGTGTGTGTATGAATGTCAGGTGTGTGTTTTTTTGTATTGGTCAATGTAGTGTTGTTTTGTATATGGGTGCCCATTCTGAGCTTGGCGGTATGTACCGCCAGTGTATTACTGCCATTGACTGTCCGCCGTGGTGATTCGTGGGTCATAATGTGGTGGGCGTTGTTTGGGACCGCCACATTAGCACTGACCTTTGGGCTGGCGGATTTGTGTATGTGGCAGTATTCTGTTGGATTGGTGTGTGTGTGTCATAATATGGTAAACGGATATTCGCCACCGCAGTGGTATGTTGGCAGCCTTCACTGTTGTGGTAAGCGGGGTCAATGTCATAATGAGGGCCTAAATCTCATTTTGATATAGTATATACAGAGCCAGCTTCCTACATTGGTGGATCAGCGGTGGGGTCTACGACTTTGCATTTGCTGGACTACTCACTCAATACCTGATTCCAAAATTGCCTTTAGAAAACTGATTTTTGAATTTGGCAAATGTTTCAACATTTTTAAAGTCCTGCTAGGGTCCTGGTTAAGTCCCCTTAGCATTTCTTTTTAGATTTAAAAGTTATTGTAAGTTAGGGGTTAGTTACTAGAAGTAGTTTTTAGTTTCTAAAAAGTGATCCTAACTTTAGTAACATAATGAGCAGCTCAGAGGAAATGGTTGTGGAGCTCAACCTCACCCCTTACCCCCATCTAGAGATGGCAGAGTTAAGGTCCCTCTGTAACCTGAAAAAGATTAGAACATGTTCCAACCCTACCAAGGTTAAGCTTCAGGAGCTCTTGGCAGAGTATGTTAGAGATGAGGAGGATGACCTACCCCCTCCTTACCTAACTAGGGAGACCAGGGTCCCAAGGTCCCTGTCCCCAAAGATAGTAATCACAGGATCTGGATCTTCCACAGGTGAGTTCAGTTCCTCCTGAAACACTGAGGGCAGTCTCAATGAAGAGGTCCTCCTTTTAGCAAGGATGGCCAAAAAGTTAGCTTTGGAGCAAAAATTCCTAGCTATATAAAGGGAGAGAGCAGAAATAGGCTTAACATCCATTGATTGTGGCAGCAATATAAATAGGGTCAGAGAGAATACTGATATCCTAAAAATCTCCAGAAGGATTGTCTCAAAATATGAAGGTGATGATATCACAAAATGGTTCACAGCCTTAAGGATGGCTTGTGCAACCAGAAAGCTAATCAGATCTCACTGGGGAGCTCTCCTTTGGGAACTGTTTACTGGTAAGTGTAGGGATAGAATCCTCACACTCACTGGTGCCGATGCTCAATCCTGTGACCCCATAAAGGCTACCCTGATTGAGGGCTTTGAATTCACCACTGAGGAGTATAGAATTAGGTTCAGGGGGGCTCACAAAACCTCGAGCCAGTCCTGGGTTGATTTTGTAGACTACTCAGTGAAAAAAATGGATGGTTGGATAACTGGCAGTGGAGTGCATGACTATGATGGGCGTTATAATTTGTTTATGAAGGAACACCTGTTAAGTAACTACTCCATTGACAAGTTGCATCAACATCTGGTAGATCTAGGTCCAATTTCTCCCCAAGAATTGGGAAAGAAGGCAGACCATTGGGTCAAGACTAGGGTGACCAAGACTTCCACAGGGGGTGACCAAAAGAAAGGGGTCACACAGCCTCCCCAGGGAAAGGGTGGTGAGACACCTAAGTACAAAAACAAAGCGTCTTCCCAAGGGCCTCAAAAACCTGCTCAGGAGTGTGGGCCCAAGCTTCTTCCACAAGTGGGAACAAAGGTAAAAACTTTGATTCCAAGAAGGCCTGGTGTCACAGCATGGACACTAAACTGGAGACATGGCCTGTCCCAAAAAGAATCCCCCAAGCACTGCTGCAGTTAGTACTGGAATAACCAGTCTCCAGGTGAGATCAACAGTGTGCCCAGAGCAAATCAGGGTTCCCACTGAAGCTACTCTAGTCTCAGAGGGTGGGGTGGATAGAGCCAACTTGCTGCCTGGGCGCTTAACATGCAAAAATACAGCCAGCAGTTCTTAATTAATGGGACAAAGGTAGAAGCCCTGAGGGATACAGGTGCCAGTGTCACCATGGTGACAGAGAAACTGGTTTCCCCAGGACAGTATCTGGCTGGACAAACTTATCCAGTTACCAATGCTGACAATGTAACTAAGGTCCATCCCATGGCTATGGTGACTTTAGAATGGAGAGGGGTTACTGGCCTGAAACAGGTAGTGGTCTCTTCTGCAATCCCAGTGGAATGCTTGCTAGGGAATGATCTGTAGTCCTCATCTTGGGCTGAGGTAGAGCCTATACCCCATGCAGCCATGCTAGGAATCCCTGAACTGGTGTGTATCTGTAAACTGTAAACTTTGTAAACTTCGTACTTGTATAGCGCACTACTCACCCATTAGGGTCTCAAGGCGCTGTACGCATACCGCTGTGGAACCCCTCCTGGCTTTTCCCTGTGAGGTGCCCTCTCCTGGGCAACCTCCAAGGTGACGCCAGGCATCCCAGCACTGTTGGGGCCGTTGTGGAGATTAAGCAAGCTATTGCCCAGAGTTACAGAGTGGGACCCATGAATTAGATTAGGCACTGTTGCGAGAATTATCAGGTATGAGGAAATTGAGCTCAAGACCCACCGAGGCAGGAATTGAACCCTGGTCCCGGGCCAGATTTCTGCAGCAAGGTCTGTCGCTCTAACCATTGAGCCACACTTCTCTGTGTATGAAAACTAGAGCACAAACCAGAGCACAGGGTGAAAAAGAAGTGTTGGAGCCTGGATCAATGGCTAACCTTCCAAGAGAAAAGGTAAGAGAACTGGGAGACCAGCCTCTGAACAGCACAAGAAACAAGACATCTCTTCTCAGGAAGATGTCTTATCCCCTGAGGGCCTGAGTCCATGGAGCTGCAGCCTTACCAGGTAGAGCTCCTGGGCCCAGGGGGACATTCAAGGGAACAGCTGTGCCAGGGACAAAAGATGTGTCCCACTCTTGAAGGCCCGATGCAGCAAGCTGCTGCACAGGAGAAGAGAAATGTCAGTGGCTCAAACAGGGTCTACTGGGAAGATGGACTCCTTAACACTGAGGCCAGAGACCCCAAACCTGGTGCAACCAGGAGAGTGGTTCTGCCTCAGGGGTTTAGAGAGTTTATCCTAACTTTTGCCGATTACATCCCCTTAGCTGAGCATTTGGGACAAACCAAAACGTGGAGCAGACTTGTCAATCACTTTTATTGACCTAATATGTCTCAGAAAGTGAAGAGTTTTGTAACTCCTGTGTCACCAGTCAAGCCAGTGGCAAGTCAGGGGACTACCCAAAGGCCCCCCTCATTCCACTTCCTGTTGTAGGGGTTCCCTTTGAAAGGATTGGTGTGGACATTGTGGGTCTACTTGAGCCACCCACGGCCTCAGGGAACCAGTACATACTGGTAGTAGTGGATCATGCTACCAGATATCCTGAAGCAATTCCCCTTACGTCAACCACATCTGCTGCAGTAGCCACGGCCCTGATAGTATATTTACCAGAGTGGGTTTTCCTAAGGAGGTGGTTTCTGACAGAGGTACAATCTTCATGTCAACTTAACTGGAACACATGTGGAATGAGTGTGGGTGACTTACACATTCACCACACTATACCACCCACAAACCAATGGATGTATTGAGAGATTCAACAAGCCATTGATGGGCATCATCATGGGGCTCCCTGAAAAACTCAAAAGGAGATAGGATATCCTCCTGCCATGCCTGCTTTTCACCCACAGAGAGGTGCCACAGAAGGGAGTAAGGTTTCCCCCCTTTGAACTTCTGTTTGGCCATCCTGTAAGGGGACCACTGGCACTTGTTAAAGAAGGCTGGGAGAGACCTCTCCATGAGCCTAAACAAGATGTGGTGTACTGTGTGCTTGGCCTCCGCTCTAGTATGGCTGAGTACATGGAAAAGGCATCCAAAAACCTTGAGGCCAGCCAACAACTCCCGAAGTTGTGGTGTGACCAAAAGGCTGCACTAGTAGAATTCCAGCCAGGGCAGAAAGTTTGGGTTCTGCAGCCTGTGGCTCCCGGGGGACTTCAGGACAGATGGGGTGGCCCTTACTCAATACTAGAAAAGAAGAGTCAGGTCACCTACTTGGTGGACCTAAGCACTAGCAGGACACCCAAAAGGGTGATCCATGCTAATCGCCTGAAACTCTACAATGATAGGGCAGGCATAACCATGCTGATGGTTACTGATGAAGATCAGGAAGCAGAGAGTGAACCTCTCCCTGACCTCCTCTCAACTGACCCTAAGGATGAGTCAGGAGATGGAGTGGTCTATTCAGATACCCTCTCTGCCAACAGAAAGCTGACTGCAGGCAAGTCCTACAGCAGTGTGCTGAGTTCTTCTCTTTGACCCCTGGACAGACATACCTTGTCACGGTTTTGGGTGGGTCTGATCAGGACTCTGGTTGGGGAACCCCTGAGGTCACAGAATATCCCCAAGAGGTAGTGTCCTAGGGCAGAAGAGCAGCTAAAGGCATACACGGGAAAAGACAACTATGGACAGACACAGGAAACAGGAAAGTAAAAGCAGAGCAACCCTTATGTGAACAAACAGGAAACGTATTATTAATGGACAAACACACTGGGGTTACCACTAAGGTTGTGCTCAGGGTAAGGCTCAGAACCTCCCACAGCACCAGGGAATGTCAATGCCTCTGTGCAGTTTGCTCTTACAGATAGTGACCCTGCAAGCCTTATAGAAAGGAGGCAGCAGACGTGATTCTGTCTCTGGACCCTTAGAGCACAAACAAGGATAGTACTTACATACACAAGACAAATTCTTGTGAGTCTAGCTGGAAACACAGTGGCAATTCCTGGAAAAACAGCAATAGCACACTGTCACTGTTAGGCACTAATGACAACGTATAACACTAGACAAAGGATGGGGGCTGGAATTGCCTCCTGGAAACCAGGTGCCAACCCCAGAACAAAGGAAAACACTTATATACTGGTGAAGACTGATAGAACACTTACCAGACACAAATGCCCAAGAGGAAATGGAAACAGAAGGAATGAACTAGGAGGCAGGGGCAGGAACTGGGAACAGGCTCAGGCTCAGGTTGAAGCAAAGGCAGGAAATAGGACTGGAAAACAGAGCACAAGCTTCTGACTGGAACAAACAGAAACAGGAATAGGAAACAGGGAGCAGCCACTGACTGGAACAAGCAAGGACAGGGCTGGAATACAGGGAGTAGGAATAAGCAGCAAACAGGACTGGAAAACAGAGATCAGGTTCAGGCTGAAACAAGGTGGGAACAGGACTTAGGGCCAGATGTAGCAAAGAGATTGCGCCTCGCAAATAGCGAAAATCGCCGTTTGCGAGGCGCAAATGCCTCTTTGCTATGCAGAAATGCATTTTGCGAGTCGGATCCGACTCGCAAAATGCATTTCCGACTCGCAAATAGGAAGGGGTGTTCCCTTCCTATTTGCGACTCGCAATGCAATTCAATTCCATTTGCGACCGCAAAAGCGGTCGCAAATGGAATCGCAGTTACCATCCACTTGAAGCGGATGGTAACCCAGTCGCAAACAGGAAGGGGTCCCCATGGGACCCCTCCCCCTTGTGACTGGATAAAAAAATATTTTTTTAGAGCAGGCAGTGGTCCAAGGGACCACTACCTGCCCCGAAAAAATCTGAAACTAAATGTTTCGTTTTTTTTTTCACAGTGCAGCTCGTTTTCCTTTAACCCCTTAGCTGCTGGGCCTTTCCCCCCCCAGTGCTGAGCCCTTTTTTGGCTATTTGGGGTAGTTCGCGCTTAGGGCCTCATAACTTTTTGTCCACATAAGCTAACCACGCCAAATTTGCGTCCTTTTTTTCCAACATCCTAGGGATTCTAATGGTACCCAGAGTTGGTGGTTTCCCCTGGAGGAGACCAAGAAAATAGCCAAAATACAGTGAAAATTTAGTTTTTTCCAAAAAAATGGGAAAAAAGGGCTGCCGAAGAAGGCTTGTGGTTTTTTCCCTGAAAATGCCATCAACAAAGGGTTTCTGGTGCTGAAATCACTATCTTCCCACCTTTCAGGAACGGGCAGACTTGAATCAGAAAACCAAATTTTTCAACACAAATTTGGCATTTTACTGGGACATACCCCATTTCTACTATATTTGGTGCTTTCAGCCTCCTCCCAGTTAGTGACAGGAATGGGTGTGAAACCAATGCTGGATCCCGGAATGCAAAACATTTCTGAAAACTAGACAAAATTCTGAATTTAGCAATGGGTCATTTGTGTAGATCCTACAAGGTTTTCCTACAGAAAATAACAGCTGAAATAAAAAAATATTGAAATTGAGCTGAAAACAACAGCCATTTTTCTTTATGTTTTACTCTGTAACTTTTTCCTGCGATGTCAGATTTCTGAAAGCAATATACCATTTTGTCTGCTGGACTCTTCTGGTTGCGGGGATATAAAGGGCTTGTAGGTTCATCAAGAACCCTAGGTACCCAGAGCCAATAAATGAGCTGCACCCTGCAGTTGGTTTTCATTCTATACTGGGTATACAGCAATTCATTTGCTGAAATATGAAGAGTGAAAAAGAGGTATCAAGAAAACCTTTGCATTTCCAAAATGGGATCAAGATAAGGTTTTGAGGAGCAGTGGTTATTTGCACATCGCTGAATTCCGAGGTGCCCATACTAGCATGTGAATTGCAGGGCATTTCTCAAATAGACGTCTTTTTTACACACTCTCTTATATTTGGAAGGAAAAAATGTAGAGAAAGATAAGGGGCAATAACACTTGTTTTGCTATTCTGTGTTCCCCCAAGTCTCCAGATAAAAATGATACCTCACTTGTGTGGGTAGGCCTAGTGCCCGCGACAGGAAATGCCCCAAAACACAACATGGACACATCCTATTTTTTTTATAGAAAACACAGCTGTTTTTTCCAAAGTGCCTACCTGTAGATTTTGGCCTCTAGCTCAGCCGGCACATAGGGAAACCTACCAAACCTGTGCATTTCTGAAAACTAGAGACCTAGGGGAATCCAAGGAGGGGTGACTTGCGGGGCTCGGACCAGGTTCTGTTACCCAGAATCCTTTGCAAACCTCAAAAAGTGGCTAAAAAAACAAGTTTTCCTCACATTTCGGTGACAGAAAGTTCTGGAATCTGAGAGGAGCCACAGATTTCCGTCCACCTGGCGTTCCCCCAAGTCTCCCGATAAAAATGATACCTCACTTGTGTGGGTAGGCCTAGCGCCCGCGACAGGAAACGCCCCAAAGCGCAACGTGGACACATCAAAATTTTTGGAAGAAAACAGAGGTGTTTTTTGAGAAGTGCCTACCTGTAGATTTTGGCCTCTAGCTCAGCCGGCACCTAGGGAAACCTACCAAACCTGTGCATTTCTGAAAACTAGAGACCTAGGGCAATCCAAGGAGGGGTGACTCGCGGGGCTCGGACCAGGTTCTGTTACCCAGAATCCTTTGCAAACCTCAAAAAGTGGCTAAAAAAACAAGTTTTCCTCACATTTCGGTGACAGAAAGTTCTGGAATCTGAGAGGAGCCACAAATTTCCTTCCACCCGGCGTTCCCCCAAGTCTCCCGATAAAAATGATACCTCACTTGAGTGGGTAGGCCTAGCGCCCGCGACAGGAAACGCCCCAAAGCGCAACGTGGACACATCAAAATTTTTGGAAGAAAACAGAGGTGTTTTTTGAGAAGTGCCTACCTGTAGATTTTGGCCTCTAGCTCAGCCGGCACCTAGGGAAACCTAACAAACCTGTGCATTTCTGAAAACTAGAGACCTAGGGCAATCCAAGGAGGGGTGACTCGCGGGGCTCGGACCAGGTTCTGTTACCCAGAATCCTTTGCAAACCTCAAAAAGTGGCTAAAAAAACAAGTTTTCCTCACATTTCGGTGACAGAAAGTTCTGGAATCTGAGAGGAGCCACAAATTTCCTTCCACCCGGCGTTCCCCCAAGTCTCCCGATAAAAATGATACCTCACTTGTGTGGGTAGGCCTAGCGCCCGCGACAGGAAACGCCCCAAAGCGCAACGTGGACACATCAAAATTTTTGGAAGAAAACAGAGGTGTTTTTTGAGAAGTGCCTACCTGTAGATTTTGGCCTCTAGCTCAGCCGGCACCTAGGGAAACCTACCAAACCTGTGCATTTCTGAAAACTAGAGACCTAGGGCAATCCAAGGAGGGGTGACTTGCGGGGCTCGGACCAGGTTCTGTTACCCAGAATCCTTTGCAAACCTCAAAAAGTGGCTAAAAAAACAAGTTTTCCTCACATTTCGGTGACAGAAAGTTCTGGAATCTGAGAGGAGCCACAAATTTCCTTCCACCCGGCGTTCCCCCAAGTCTCCCGATAAAAATGATACCTCACTTGTGTGGGTAGGCCTAGCGCCCGCGACAGGAAACGCCCCAAAGCGCAACGTGGACACATCAAAATTTTTGGAAGAAAACAGAGGTGTTTTTTGAGAAGTGCCTACCTGTAGATTTTGGCCTCTAGCTCAGCCGGCACCTAGGGAAACCTACCAAACCTGTGCATTTCTGAAAACTAGAGACCTAGGGCAATCCAAGGAGGGGTGACTTGCGGGGCTCGGACCAGGTTCTGTTACCCAGAATCCTTTGCAAACCTCAAAAAGTGGCTAAAAAAACAAGTTTTCCTCACATTTCGGTGACAGAAAGTTCTGGAATCTGAGAGGAGCCACAAATTTCCTTCCACCCGGCGTTCCCCCAAGTCTCCCGATAAAAATGATACCTCACTTGTGTGGGTAGGCCTAGCGCCCGCGACAGGAAACGCCCCAAAGCGCAACGTGGACACATCAAAATTTTTGGAAGAAAACAGAGGTGTTTTTTGAGAAGTGCCTACCTGTAGATTTTGGCCTCTAGCTCAGCCGGCACCTAGGGAAACCTACCAAACCTGTGCATTTCTGAAAACTAGAGACCTAGGGCAATCCAAGGAGGGGTGACTCGCGGGACTCGGACCAGGTTCTGTTACCCAGAATCCTTTGCAAACCTCAAAAAGTGGCCAAAAAAACAAGTTTTCCTCACATTTCGGTGACAGAAAGTTCTGGAATCTGAGAGGAGCCACAAATTTCCTTCCACCCGGCGTTCCCCTAAGTCTCCCCATAAAAATGATACCTCACTTGTGTGGGTAGGCCTAGCGCCCGCGACAGGAAATGCCCCAAAACAGAACGTGGACACATCAAATTTTTTCATAGAAAACAGTGCCTACCTGTGGATTTTGGCCTCTAGCTTAGCCGGCACCTGGGGAAACCTAGCAAACCAGCACATTTTTGAAAACTAGAAACCCAGGGGAATCCAAGATGAGGTGACTTGTTGGGCTCGGACCAGGTTCTGTTACCCAGAATCCTTTGCAAACCTCAAAATGTGGCTAAAATACCACATTTTCCACACATTTCGGTGACAGAAAGTTCTGGAATCTGAGGGGAGCCACAAATTTCCTTCCACCCAGCGTTCCCCCAAGTCTCCCGATAAATATGATACCTCACTTGTGTGGTTAGGCCTGGTGCCTGCGACAGGAATAGATCACACAACGGTCAATGTTGGTCCTTACGTGAGGCAGCTGTTGACCCTGGGGTGATCCATTCCTGACACAGGCACTAGGTGTAGGCACTCAAGTGGGGTAGTGTTTTTATCAGGACAGGTGAGGAGTCACTGGGTGGTAGGAATGTTGTGGATCCCAGCATATTCCTGTAGTTTGTGTGACAGAAATGCGAGAAAAATAGTTTTTTTTTTCAACATTTCAGCTTTGCAGGGTATTCTGGGTAAGAAAACTTTGGGGAATCCACACAAGTCACACCTCTGTGGACTCCCCCGAATGTCTAGTTTCCAGAAATGTTTGGGTTTAGTGTGTTTCTCTATATGGCCGCCGAATCCAGGACCAAAAACACAGGTGCCTGCCTTACAAAACCAGTTTGTTTTGCCATAGACAATTTTGATGTCTCCACAATATGATTTGGGTGGTGGAATTTGGGGCTGAACTAAATTGGTGAGCTCCCAAGAGAGCACTCTCTCTCTGCTTGCCGCCGCATTCACCTGCTCTCTGGGTTGGCCTAACCCACTATTACCCAGTTGCACAAACAGCTTGCGAAGGGACAGCAGGACTGTCCTCATCACCTCCCTCATAATGTACTGGAAGAGGAGTTTTCGAATGGGACTCCTCTGACTGAAAAATCACTCCCAGAGTCTGCGCCATTGTCCTATCCCTCAGATGCTGTCTCAGTATCTGATGTCTCAGTCTCTGATCCTATGTCAGAGCGGTCCTCTATAACCCGAGTGCAGGCAGCAGTCATCCATCAAGATGCCATCTCTGCTATTGGCTAAACTGTTGCTCTAAAACACTAGCCTACGTAGACAGTCACAAAATCGATGGTGTGTGTGAGATACGTGCAACAGTAGAGGCCACCTTACCTGCGCTTCTTCCCTCAATCAGCACGTACTTTCAAGACACTCAAAAAACACCTTGTCACATACCATTCGTCACAGTCTTTAGCACCTCCTGCGCCCAGTCCAACAATCATTATTGGTGCTCCCACTCCCTCCTCCTCGGATTCCCTCATTACCACCCAGCAAAAGTGCCCTTCATCTCTCCATAGACTTTACTAATGTACTCAGCTATTTACATAAAATACAGATGTGCTCTTTGCAGTAGGCATATAAACCTTCTGCGCTTCTTTATGGCACTAAAACTGCCACTAGACAAGTCGGACCCTTTTCCCCCCAGGGAAACCACACACATATTGACAAAAGTGATGTATATATGACAGCCAACCACCTGAAACTCAACTCAAGCAAAACTGAAATAATCCTCTTTGGCCCTCACCAAAAAAACCTGGGACCCCCCATGGTGGCCCACCACGCTAGGCCCTGCACCCACCCCCGCCAACTACGCACGCAACCTCAGCATCATCCTAGACTCCTCCCTCTCTATGACCCAACAAATCAACGCTCTTACCTCCTCATGCTTCAACAAACTCCGTATACTGAAAAACATTCAAATGGATCCCCACAGAGACCAGAAAAACTGTCACTCACGCACTCATCAGCAGCAGGCTTGATTACAGAAACGCCCTCTACGCCGGCACCACTCTAAAACTCAAGTGCAAACTACACGCATCCAGAACTCAGCAGCACGACTCATCCTCGACCTCCACCGACACGAACACATCTCTCCACACCTCAAATCCCTCCACTGGCTCCCCATTGACAAAAGGATCACCTTCAAGATCCTCATCCTCACACACAAATCACTCCACAACACAGGCCCTGCCTACCTCAACGAGAGTCACCTTCCACACCCCCACACGAAACGTCCGTTCAGCTGACCTCTCTCTCGCCTCTGACCCCCGCATCAAACACACCACCACCGGGGGCAGATCCTTCTCCTACATTGCACCCAAAACATGGAACGCACTCACAACCCACATTCGCAAGACCCAAAACCTACTTCTTTTCAGGAAGGGCCTCAAAACCTGGCTTTTTGAACAGTGAACCTCCTAGCCCCTTTCCCTCCCCCCCGTCCCCCCCCCCAGCGCCTTGAGACCCTCACAGGTGAGTAGCGCGCTTTATAAATCTCTTTGATACAGATCTACCTATATATATATATATATATAAATTTATATCTACATAGATATATCTATAGATATATCCATGTACCTAGATATATCTATCTACATAGATATATATATATAGATATATACATATATTTTTTTTTAGTTGTTGTATGGTTTCCTTGGGGGCCAAAATGGCCCCCAGGGAAACCCTACAACATCTAAAAAAAAAATTGCCCCCACAGGGGGTCACCCTGCCCACGGGCGACCCCCTGTCATTTCATTTTTTTTGTTTTTATTTTTTTTTTGAAAAAAAAAAACATCCCCTGGGGGGGGGGGGGCGCGATTGCGCCCCCCCCACCCCCCAGGGGGCACCTACCTTTTTTTTTTTTTAAAGAAAATTATGCCGGGGGGGGGGGGTGCCCGTTTTCCGGGGGGGGGGCCGCCCCCCAAAAGTGAAATCCCTGGTGTCTAGTGGGGTTTCCTGGCCCCCGATCGCAGCTGTGCTGCGATCGGGGGCCAGGAAACCGTTTCAGAAGGCCTCATAAGAAAGGGGAGACTCTCCCCTTTCTTACGAGGCCTTCTGAAACAGTTTCTGGCCCCCGATCGCAGCACAGCTGCGATCGGGGGCCAGAAACAGTTTCAGAAGGCCTCGTAAGAAAGGGGAGAGTCTCCCCTTTCTTACGAGGCCTTTTCAAAATGTTTCCTGACCCCCCCGATCGCAGCTGTGCTGGGATCGGGGGAGCCAGGAAACCTGAAAGTGTTTCCTGGCCCCCGATCGCAGCACAGCTGCGACCGGGGGCCAGGAAACACTTTCAGGAAGGCCTCGTAAGAAAGGGGAGTGTCTCCCCTTTCTTACGAGGCCTTCCTGAAAGTGTTTCCTGGCCCCCGATCGCAGCTGTGCTGCGATCGGGGACCAGGAAACACTTTCAGGAAGGCCTCGTAAGAAAGGGGAGACTCTCCCCTTTCTTACGAGGCCTTCCCGAACGTGTAAAAGGCCGTTTTCCCCATGAAAGCAGGAAGCGGCCGCAAGGCTGCTTCCTGCTTTCATGGGGAAAACACCTTTGCAACGTCAGCGCGCCTCGCGGCGCGCTGACGTCACAAAGGGGCGGGTGGGGGGCGGGGGGAGACACGGTAGCTTCCGTGTCTCCCGGGGGGAAAAAAAAAATAAAAAAAAAATCCTCGGGTGCGACGCACCCGAGGATTTATTAATGCCCTTCCTGGTGTCGGCCACTGGTCGTGACCCGCACCAGGGAGGGTGTGTGGGCGTCGGCCAGTGGCCGACGCCCGCACTTAAGAGGTTAAGGAAAACGGGCTGCACTTTGAAAAAAAAAAACTGCTTTATTAAAAAGCAGTCACGGACATGGTGGTCTGCTGTCTCCAGCAGGCCACCATCCCCGTGAGTGCCCATACTCGCAATGGGGTCGCAAACTGTGACCCACCTCATTAATATTAATGAGGTGGGTCTTTGCGACTCCATTGCGAGTTACAGAAGGTGTCTGAGACACCTTTCTGCATACCAAATTGCGACTTGCAATTTGCGAGTCGCACGGACTCGCAAATTGCAAGTCGCAATTTGGATTTTTCCTACATCTGGCCCTTAGAAACAGGGAGTAGGTTCTGGAAGAAACAAACAGGTATAAGGCTAAGAGATAGGGAGCAGACTCTGGCTGGAACAATCAGGAACAGGGCAGAGAAACAGGAAACAGGGTCAAGCTGAAACAGAACTGGAACAAGACTGGAACACCATCCGATAAGGGGTCTGTAACACAAAGGAATCAAACTCCAATGCACGATGAGGATCTTGAGGAAATGTCTGCTTATAAGCAGTTCCAAGCTGCAGCAAACCCCAGGTGGAATCACGACTGGGCTGCACAGGACAGGTCTCAGGTGTGTGTAGTTTCAGACACTCACAAGTCCTGGAGGAGAGGATCCGGTGAAAAGGAGCAACTGGACTTCTCCCATAGAAAACAATGTTTAACAGAATTCAGGCTTTCCTGACTACTAGGCTGTGCATTATGGGATTTGCAGTCCCAGGAAGCAAATGTAATTCTACAAAAGCATACCACAGCGAAAAGGGAAACAAACGGGACTCAGCAAGGGACTCTAGATAAGTGTTCAAGGTGATTCCCAGGCTACCGACAGTCCCTTTACAGTGCACCCTAGAGATGGGTCGACAGAGTCATAACATACCTGTGTACCCATGATGTGGACACAAGAGACAGTTTGCCTGTCAAAACAAACGTCTTTAGAAAGTCTGACCAAGTCAAAGAGAGCATCAAAGTGGAAGTCGACAAGATGCTGGCATTATGGGTAATAGAGCACCTTGACACTCCCTGTGCTAGCCCAGTGGCCTTAGTCCCCAAACCTCATACCAAAGATGGCAAGAGAGAAATAAGGTTCTGTGTGGACTATAAGGGGCTCAACTCTGTCACTAAGACAGATGCACGCCCTATACCCAGAGCAGGTAAACTAACAGACAAGTTAGGTGCAGCCAAATTCTTAAGTGCCTTTGACTTATCTGCAGGGTACTGGCAAATTAGGATGCACCTGGAGCAAAAGAAAAGACAGCATTCCCTCGACCTGATGGGTGTTATCAGTTTACTGTTATGCCATTTGGCATAGATAATGCCCCTGCCACCTTCCAAATGTTGGTGAATAAAGTCTTGAATACAGAAGGCCTCACTATTAAAAAAATCAAAGTTCCAAATGGGGCAGGGCACAGTTGTATACTTGGGCCACTTTGTGGGTGGAGGCCAACTTCAACTCTTACAGCCCAAGATCCAGACAATTCTGGACTGGGAAGCTCCAAAAACCGAGACTGAAGTCAGGGCATTCCTTGGCTTGACTAGTTATTAAAGGAAGTTTGTGAAGGCGACGGATCTATTGTGACACCCCTCACAGAGCTGACCTCCAAGAAAATGCCTGAAAAGGTAAACTGTACTCTTGACTGTGAATAGGCCTTTGACACCCTGAAAGAGGCAATTTGCTCAGAACCAGTTCTCAAATCTCCAGATTATTCTAGGCAGTTCATTATGCAGACAGATGCCTCTGAACATGGGTTAGGGGCAGTCCTGTCCCAAACCAATGATGTGGGCCTTGACCAGCATGCTGCTTTCATGAGCAGGGGGTTACTCCCCAGGGAGCAGCATTGAAGTGCCATTGAGAGGGAGGCCTTTGCTGTGGTTTGCTCCCTGAAGAAGCTGGGACTATACTTATTTATTACTCACTTCACTGTTCAAACTGACCATAGACCTCTCAGATGGCTAATGCAAATTAAAGGTGAGAACCCTAAAATTTTAAGGTGGTCCATATCCGTACAGGGAATGGACTTTTCAGTGGAACACAGACCTGGGACTGCCCATGCCAATGCAGGTGGCCTTTCCAGGTTCTTCCACTTAGATAATGAAGACTCTTTTGGGAAAGGTTAGTCTCATCCTCTTTTGCTTGGGGGGGGTTGTGTAGGAAAGTGCCACTGTTGGCATGGTTACCGCCCACTTTTTGCCTGATGTTGATGCCGACTTTGATTGAAAGTGTGTTGGGATCCTGCTAACCAGGCCTCAGCACCAGTGTTTTTCCCCCCAAAAACAGTACCTTTTTTACACAATTGGCACACCCATGGCACACAGTTAAATCCCTTGTAAAAGGTACCTTTAGTACCAAGGGCCCTATGGCCAGGGAAGATCCCCAAGGGCTGCTGCATGTATTATGCCACCTTGGGGGACCCCTCAGCAATCACATGCACACTGCCTTCCAGCTTGTGTGTGCTGGTGGGTAGAAAAAGGCAGAGTCAACATGGCACCCCTCTCAGGGTACCATGCACACAAACCACTGCCTGTGACATAGGTAAGTCACCCCCATAGCAGGCCTTACAGCCCTAAGGCAGGGTGCACAGTACCACAAGTGAGGGCATAACTGCATGAGCAATATGCCCCTACACTGTCTAAGTTTATTCTTAGACATTTTAAGTGCAGTGTAGCCATATTGAATGTATGGTCTGGGAGTTTGTCATTACGAACTCCCCAGCTCCATACTGGCTTCACTGAATACTGGGAAGTTTGGTATCAAACATCTCAGCACAATAAACCCACATTAATGCCAGTTTGGGATTTATTGAAAAATGCACCCAGAGGGCATCTTCGAGATGCCCCTGTATGTTAGCCAAACTGCTAGTGCAGGACTGACCGGTCTGTGCCAGCCTGTCACTTTCAGACAAGTTTCTGACCACATGGGCGGAGAGCTTTTGTGCTCTCTGTGGTCAGAAATAAAACCTGTCCTTGGGTGGAGGTGCTTTGCACCTCCCGCCTGCAGGAACTGTAACACCTGGCGGTGAGCCTCAAAGGCTTAAGCCTCCGGTTACAGTCCCCCAGGGCACTCCAGTGAGTGGAATTGCCTGCCCAGCGGACAAATCCCCACTTTTGACGGCAAGTCCGGCAGGAAAATTAGGGAAAACAGGGAGGAGTGACCACCCCAGCTAGGGCAACCCCTAAAGTGTCCAGAGCTGAGGTGACCTTCTCCCTGCAGAATCCTCCGCTTTGGTTTGAAGGACAGGGGCCAAGAGGGTTAGTAATGTGTCCCCGCCCCAAAGGGAGTGGACACAGGAAGGGTGTAACCA
The DNA here is from genome assembly GCF_031143425.1 of Pleurodeles waltl. Taxonomy (NCBI): domain Eukaryota; kingdom Metazoa; phylum Chordata; class Amphibia; order Caudata; family Salamandridae; genus Pleurodeles; species Pleurodeles waltl. The sequence continues at coordinate 95,992,049 of NC_090437.1, forward strand.
CCCTCAGGGACAGTAGCCATTGGCTACTGCCCTCTGACCCCTAAAACACCCCTAAGTCCATGATTTAAGGGCCTCCCTGAACCCAGCTCACCAGATTCCTGGTGACCTGACAAGAAAGAAGAAGGACTTCTAAGCTGAACCCCCAGCCGAGTAGAAGGAAGATAACAACTGACTCGGCCCCAGCCCTACCGGCCTGTCCCCTGCTTCAAAGAACGTGCCCAAGAACAGTGACGCATCTAGTGGTACAGTGACTTCTGCCAAGCTGCAGAGGACTGCCCTACACCCAGAAGGACCAATAACTTCCGTGGACAGTGGCCCTGTCTAAAAAGAAACGACAACCAAGGACTGCTACACCACTCCAAATGCAGATGGAGTCCTGACCACTCTGCACCCGACGCCCACGGCCCATGTCCAGGTGGCCTAACCAACTAGAGAGGATCCCCAGGCAATTCTGAGCAAGTGCCCACCCAGGGTTGACCTCTCCACCCCTTCATGACAACGCCTGCAGAGGGAATCCCGAGGACCCCCTGCCAGCGAAAGCTCTGTACAAAGATATTCAACTCCTAAAAGGCCACTGCATCTGCAAACCCCAGGCCTTGGAGAACCCGACCTCCAGGTCAGCTACCTTCAGCAGGCGGCCCTCCACCCTGTCCAGCCTGTGGTTTGCCCCAGTCGACACCCTGGACCTCACCTGCAGCATCTGAGTGACCCCTGAGGTCCCCTCATAGAGAATCATTGAAAACCTGACGCCTTGTTTGCACCCTGCACCTGGCCACCCCAGTGCTGCTGAGGGTGTATGTTTGGTGCCTACTTGTGGCCCTCCCCTGTGCTCCTCTAAACCCCACCGGGGCTTCCCTCCGAAGTTGCGGGTACTTACCTGCAGGCAGACCTGATTCCGAGTGCCCCCAGTTTCCATAGGAACCCATGTTAATTTTGCCTCACGTTTGACCTCTGCACCCGGCCGGCCCCATGTTGCTGGTGGTGGGTGTTTGGGGTTAACTTGAACCCCAGCCTGTGGACTTCCTAACCCCCAGAGACTAGAACTGTAAGTCAGGTACTTACCTGTAAATCATACGAACTTTTCTTCCCCCCAGGAACTATTTCTGAAAATTGCACGGTCACCTTTTAAAGCCGATAATTGCCAAACTTTTGAAAACTGTATAACTTATCAATCTCAAACAAAGTGTTATTGATATATGTGTGAAATATGAATTTATTGAAGTACTTATGTGCAACTTGAATCTTGTGGTTCTAGAAATAAATTAAGAAAATATATTTTTGCTTTATAAAAAACATTTGTCTGGAGTTAAGTAATTGAGTATGTGCTTCTTCTATTGTCTGTGTGTGTACAACAAATGCTTTGCACTACCCACTGATAAGCCTAACTGCTCAACCACACTACCACAAAAAAGCTCTTTAGTGTTTTCTACTTTAGCATCTGTGAAACACCTGGACCCTGTGCATACTATATCTCATTTTGATATAGTATATACATAGCCAACATCCTACGTCATTCTGTGCTGAAATTTTGCTGTTTCTTTTTGTCTAGCAGGAAGTTCACAAATAGCTAGAGCTTAAAATTCTGCTGATCTGGGAGGAGGCTCTAATTCTCCTAATATTTTCTAAAATCCTCAAATTAAAGGTTCCGTAACTAGGAAAAAACAATGAACCTTGTTTCTCTCTGATCTTACACCACTGTTTAACCCAAATGCATGCTGAAACTCCTCTTGCCTCTGCCACGTCATATACTGGTGCTCCTTCAGGTGCTGTCTGTTCATCCTTCCTAACTGGAATAAACACATCTCCTCTCAGCACACTTCTTAAAGCTTTGAAAATGTTCATTTTTGCATAAAATTTCACTCAATAAAATGAATTTCAGCGAAACCAGGAAGTAAATTCAATCCCACAATTCTTTTTCGCAAGCTGTTCTCAACCAATGGCAATGCAGTATTGTCCACCAATACATGCACAGCTTGTAACTAACCAACATATCTCAGAGGGATACAACTGACGTCACACTTACTTTACTCAGCAGCTGCAAGCCGCTTCACAGCTGTCTCTTACACTACTCCTCACACATGCACTAAAAGCAAAACATTGTAGGCAGTAAGAAAAAACCCCAGACAAGTCTGCTCACTACGGGTAGGGCTCAAACGCTTTGAAAGCTGTACAGATTACACATCCAACTGTGGTTTCCACAATTATACAAGTAAGACTTGACCCTCAACTCTCACTCTGGTTGAAATGGATCCTCCACACGCACTCAGGATTTACCTAATACCAACCAACAACTCACAGTCACTCAAGGAAAACTACTGGTATTGTTAATGGTGCCTTATGTCCAATACCTCACAGCAGACAATAAATTAATCAAGTAGCTCCATACACTTGTGCGTAACTCCAAAGTCTTAGACCTCAACGGACCCATCAATAACAACAACAACCGCTTTTTTTTAGCACAAAGCTCACAATCACTTTGGGTACAAGGACTCCTCAATCACCTCACAGCATCATACTTCACTGCAATTTGTAGCAAAAGGCACCCCAGACGCAAATTTTCACACTGAAATTTCATCAACCTCTCAACTAGCCATAGAACAACTCTACTATCAGTTTTGTCACTCTTAACATTCCACAAGTAAATGGTTCCCCTCCTCATGAGACAAAACTTTTACTCTGCTACCAGATCTGCTAACACATTTTCCTCATTCTTTGCAAGGTTTGAAAACGGTTCCCTGGAGTCAATGGGATCTTTTTACCCACTGAAGAGGGTGGTAACTATATACAATTAATTCAAACCCAAGCAACAAATTTAAACCCTAGGACCCATGTGAACACAGAAGAATACTCCCATCAATAAAAAGTTTTAAAGCTTTATTTTATAACTACAAAGCCAAAGTCACATAAATAGTGTGCAAAATCAAACTGTAAAGGTAAAAAACACCATAGGTTGACCAAATCTACGAGACAAGTTTAATCTATTCAACATCCACACCATTTGACATACAAGAAGAATAATGCATATTAATAAAGGAATCACTTGTGAGACAGAAACATGTTTCAAATCAGACTGCAAATACATTAGTCAAATCAGATTACAAAAATTTAGAAATCAGAATTTTGAACATCGGTTCTCCCTACTACTAACTAAATTAAGACACTCATGTGTGGGAATGAGCTAACGGGGCAAAAGTCAAAAAGAAAGACAAAAATAATTTGGAAAATCATCTATCTTGGGTTAAGTTAAACTAACTTAAAAAAATAAAATTGCCAGGTGTCAGCTTGCTATCTTCTGCTCAGAAAAGCCGGTCAAGGGTAAAATAGCATTTGCATTAAAATATACCTCTCCTAGGTTCAGCATTCAATTCAGTTTTGTCAGCAAAGCATGTAGATCATCAGCAAAGTCTGTTAGAAGCACCATCAGGGGAAAGTGCAGAACACGGTTTGCACATTGAAAAAACAGGAAACATCTAAGGGGCAAGTTAACAGAACAGCATTCTAAAGGGGACTGCCTCAAACGTAGAAAGTCTGTCCCTACTTGGGAATACTTAAAACAGTTTTATTGGTCAATTTGATGAGTCCATATTACTCAAAGGGGCAATATCCAATTGAATTATAGCACAAATCGAGTTTGCAACATCAGGGAAATCTATCAAGCTTGGTGAAAAGTCGTTTCTCCTTACCGTGTGAATCCAATAGTTTAGCAATTTGTACTTTACTTGTTGCAATCTGCATTTCTTCTCATGGTACAAGAGGATTTCCACAGTTCACAGGAGAAAAGGGTCTGTTAAATGATGGCACTGCTGTAACTTTCAGTCATCATATCTTTGTGTAACAAAATCAAGGTTGCTGGGAAACAAAACGTACACATAATACAATCAGGCTCTTTACTATTCACGAGAAACAAGCTAGTGGAAAAATTAATGTTAGAGGAAAATAAATGATTCAACACTTTTATGTGGCTGCAAATATGAAGACCTCAGGCCTAGTTATGCTAACACAAGAAATATAATGCATTAATTCTGTCATTAATAAAACACATAGGCCCTCATTACAACTTCGGCGGTCTTACAAAAAGACCGCTGAAGCTGTGGGCGCCACTATACCGCCAGGTATTTGTGGATCCCTATTATGACTTTTCCGCTGGCCCAGCAGAAACGTCACATCAACACTGCAGCCGGCTCATAATAGAACAGGCAGCAATATTGATGTGCAGCGGGTGCAGCAGCACCCGTCGCGCATTTCCCTGCCTGAAATTCAGGCAGTGAAATGCGCGATGGGGCTGTGCCTGGGGGCACCTGCACTGCCCATGCCGAGTGCATGGGCAGTGCAGGGGCCCCCAGGGGCACCCTGAGTCCCCCTTACCACCAGCCTTTCCATGGCGGTGTTTACCGTCATGGACAGGCTGGCGGATGGGGACTCATAATCTCCGATTATGACTGCCTGGCAGAAGCCTGGCGGTCAGTTGCAGGGGCCTGCGGTATGGCCGTGGCTAATGCACCACGGTCATAATACACTGGCGGTACACCACCAGCCTGTTGGCGGTGTGGTACTGAAAATTCTGGACCCGTGTTATAAACATCATCGTATCACAACGATTTTGGTATCAGCAGACCGAGAATGATCAGAATAGTATGCACAAGCATTGTATTCATATTCGGGTAACAAAATCATCTGAATATCAGAGTTTCCGTCTTGAACCCTCGTGTTCCATTTAAACGACAGCCATTTTATGATTGCCCTCACATAGGCCAATGTCTAATGCTGAAAACGAGTCTGAAGGACACGTACATCTTTGCTGACTCCTCTGTGACCTGGGCAAGCTGACTCCACTGCCTGAAGCCAAACCTGTTCGGCCAGTTTCTTTCCCAGTGGCCGAATGAGATTAGTATCAAGGCACAACACATCATAAACCTTTTATCACACACAAACCATGCCTAATCTTACACACACCTGTCTCTGTTTCTTTCTTTATGACTTGCTTTACAAGGAGGAGGTGCCCGTTTTTATTGGGGGTCCGTCGATATCTGATGAAAGTACTAAGACTTTCCGGGTAATTGATTGAGGGCTGGACAAACTGAAATATGGGCTTGTCATCATAAACCTGCTATTTCTTTGTAGTGAAAATATGTGAATGGTCAACTGTAAAATAAGGAATGTTTGTCTAAAGCATAATATTTTGTATAAAAGAGAAGGTTAGCTTTGCAAAGGGAGCAGTCTCCTGAGAATATACACCGTGTTGTACTTCTAGGATACCTGTTGCTGGCTGCAGCCAATAAACAAGATCTTTGACTTCACCAAGAAGACTCTGTGTTTCTGTAATCTGAAACAGGAAGGACTCGAAGTCTTAGGGTGTGTTCCCTGGCACCGCTGGGTTCTGAAAAACCCAGTACTTCAGTGGTGTTACCACCAATCGACCGCCGGCCGCCAGGGTCATAATGAGGCCCATATTATGCAGATTTATAAATTCAGCATTAATAATATTTCATAAGGATATATAAAACATTTCATTAACAATTGCAATCTTTGTTAATGAATCACATTAATTATGACAGAGATGTGCATTAATTTTTCTGCACACCTGTAACTTTGTTCTCATAAATCACATTAATCATTACAAATCAAATTAAATTCTACTAATAATAATTGCTCTAATGGTTAAAATATACTTCAACATTGTTTTCATCTTATTAGCCCATTGTCATTTCTGGTAGGCACAATGTCTTCCATAAAATAATAAAACATGAATCCTGTTAAAATACGTGTCAGTGCAGCTTTTTCTCTGTTAGGCTTTTAAACGTGAATATAAATGTCACCAAAAGCAGACGTCTGGTGCACTACAAGCATTACTAAAATGTACTCTCCAAGAAGGCTGAGAGTTCTTTGGAGTGGCCAGCAAACATTTCTTATGTGGCATGTATGTGTTGCACTACCTCCATGTCAAATGAATGAATGTATGGTAGGACAGGTAGCCTGCAGAAGCACCAAGATAAATGTGCAAGGTACACCTCTCCGAGCGGGTATGAAAACCTCAATACAAAAAAATCTTTGTTGCAGTAATGTTTAAGGGGAATGGAGAAGAACGGTGGGCTGCATTGCTAATGGGTAGAGGTCTGTGACTAAGAACAGGATGGCCCTGAGCATTCCTGATAATTTTGCAATGGAACTGTGCTGCATATTGGTACAGCTTCTTAATGTACTACACTTCTTATGGCTGTTTGTTTGTTTTTCCCGTAGTTGGAATATCCTGTTTGAAACTTGATAATACTGCATGCAACAGAAAACAGTTTGAAATAATTAAATATTTTTAAAAGCAAGTCCGTTAAAAAACATAAGGGCAATGTTAGAAATGGGGTCTTTGGTTGGCAGTCAGGTTATTCCCTGTCCAAGCAAAGACCCTGACTCTAGTCAGGGTAAGTCACACACAATCCAAATTATTCTGTGCCCACCCTCTGGTAGCTTGGTACTGACCAGTCAGGCTTAACTTAGAAGGCAATGTGTAAAGTATGTGTGCAATAAGTGATGCAATAACACAGTAGAACACCACAAAAATACACCACACAGTGTTTAGAAAAATATATAATATTTATCTGATAAGATGCAGGTCAAAACGATTACAATGCAATAAGTATATTTTGGAATATCACTGTAAAACTGATATAAAGTGTCTTTAGTCTCCTAAAAGCAATAAGTGTCTCTTTTAAGCACAAAGTCCCTGGTTTGCATTCAAAATCTTCGCAGAGAACCGCAGAGGCGGAGATGCGTGGAAAACAGGGAGGTGTGTGTCGATTTCTCAAGCTGCACATGGTGATGCGTCATTTAGTTTACATGCAGGGAAGGCTTTGTGTCGATTTCCAGTGCTCGGTCTTGGATCCTCTTCGGGTTGCAGGGTTTTTGGACACCCCGGGGACAATGCATGGATTTCAGTCACAAAGGCTGCGTTGAACCTGTGGGCGATGCGTGGAAATTTCTACCGCATGGCAGGTGCTGAATCGATTCCTCTCTGGAAGTCAGGCTGTGCCGTTCCGGCTCAGCTGTGTGTCGATCCAGTGGGCCGTGCGTTGAATTTCCAGTCACTATGCTGGCACTGCATCAATCTTCTTGTGGCGAAGTCAGGCTGCGTCGTTCCGGTTCAGCATGCAGTGAATGTTTTCACTGCGATGCAGGCTGTGCATCTTTTCTGGCAGGCTGTGCGTCGATTTTCGCCGCACAAGGAGTCCTTCTTGTAGAGATGAAGTCTTTTTGGCCCTGAGACTTCAGGGAACAGGAGGCAAGCCCTTGGAGAGCACGTCTCAGCACAGCCAGAGAGCAGCAAGGCAGCAGGGCAACAGCAAGGCAGCAGTCCTTCACAGAAAACAGTCAGGTGAGTCCTTTGGGCAGCCAAGCAGTTCTTCTGGGCATGTTGCAGATTCTGGTTCAGGTTCTCTTCTCCAGGAAGTGTTTGAGTTGTTAGGGGCAGAGGCCCTGTTTAAATACCCAATTGTGCCTTTGAAGTGGAGGAGATTTCAAAGAGTGGCTTAGAAGTGCAGATGGTCCCCTTTCAGTTCAATCCTGTCTGCCAGGGTCCCAGTAGGGGGTGTGGCAGTCCTTTGTGTGAGGGCTGGCTACTGTCCTTTGACATGTGTCAGCCCCTCCACCCTCCCAGTCCAGGAAGACCCATTCAAAATGCAGATGTATGCAAGTGAGGCTGAGTATCCTGTGCTTGGGGTGTGTCTGAGTGAATGCACAAGGGAGCTGTCAACTGAACCCAGCCAGGTGTGGATTGTAAGGCACAGAAGGATTTAAGTGCAGAGAAATGCTCACATTCGAAAAGTGGCATTTCTAAAATAGTAATATTAAATCCAACTTCACCAGTCAGCAGGATTTTGTATCACCATTCTGGCCATACTAAATATGACCTTCCTACTCCTTTCAGATCAGCAGCTACCACTCAAAAAGTAAATGAGGGTAGTCCCAATGTTAGCCTATGAAGGGAGCAGGCCTCACAGCAGTGTAAAAACAAATTTAGGAGTTTTACACTACCAGGACATGTAATCTACACAGGTACATGTCCTGCCTTTTGCCTACACAGCACCCTGCCCTATGGGTTACCTAGGGCATAACTTACGGGTGTCTTATATGTAGAAAAAGGGGAGTTTTAGGCTTGGCAAATACTTTTAAATGCCGACTTGAGTTGGCAGTGAAACTGCACACACAGGCCTTGCAATGGCAGGCCTGAGACAAGGTTAAGGAGCTACTTAAATGGGTGGTACAATCAGTGCTGCAGGCCCACTAGTAGCATTTAATCTACAGACCCTGGGCACCTACAGTGCACTTTACTAGGGACTTATAAGTAAATTAAATAATCCAATTGGGTATGATCCAATGTTATCATGTTTAAAGGGAGAGAGGATATGCACTTTAGCACTGGTTAGCAGTGGTAAAGTGCACAGAGTCTTAAAACCAGCAAAAACAATATCCAAAAAGTGGAGGGAGGCAGGCAAAAAGTTAGGGGTGACCACCCTACGGCTATCAGGTCTAACAGGCGATTAGGGAAATAATGAAATAAACAACCACTGAAGTGAGATTTCTCTATCCTGGGCTTTTTTTACGGAATGGGAATGGCCGTGCTGCAATGCCACGAACATCGGCGGGTGTTTTCTGCCATTCGTAGAACTCTGCTCAACTTGCAGAGGTTTTAGGTAACTCAGCAGAATCCCACAGTCAGAGAACTGGTAGATGGTGCTAATTGCATATCGCCTCAGAAATCCAAAAGATATGTAGACTTTGTGCCTTTTTTTTGCCGACAGACATTTGTCCGCCAGCATTGTAGTACCGAATTAACCAACACTGAGGTTGGAGTTGGCAAAATATCCTTGGGCAAGGTGTGGAGAGGAGTGAGGGCACGGAGGTGGCACACCCTCCAAAAATAACAAAAAAAAGGCAATCACCGAGGAGCAAATACTAGTGTTGATGTCAGTGTTTGCCTTGAGGTTACATTTCTGCAAATCAGCAGGAATTATGGGCAATATTCACAAGATATTCTGCAACCCTAAAATGAATTTACATCTTTAAAATGACGTATTTGTGGTTTAAAATCAGGCCTTGAAAAATCATAAAAATGTTACGAAACCTGCAGGTCAAAGAGCTTGAACAATCTACTCGACCTAACTGTAATGTACTTGACCCAGACACGGGTCTCCAATTGTGGGATCTTATGCAAATATTGTATTTTACAGTCACCTTCAAAAATGCGAGTTCAGCATTTCTGTTGTAAAAAAAGTCCTCTTTTGTTTGATTAAATACACTAAAAGTTTGCTCCATGTATAATAAATCTATCCCACTTATAGGATACACATGATCCATGCATGACTTGCCCCTTAGTTTACTAATAACTTTGCCATCAGGGCAGGAGTGTTTCTCAGTTTTTTTTTTTACTCTCACTTTCAATAAGTATATTACTAAAGCATGATGTGGTTGCGCAGTGTCTTTCACAGGCAGTAAATTTCCAAGAAATGTCCAGAAACCTTCCCACTAACTTACAGCTTTACTGATAAAACTATATAGTGTATTAACAATAATCTATGAAAATTAGGTTTCAGAAAAAAATATTTATCATTTGCACATCTCCAAGTAAAGTGTTCTGACTTTTTTTTATCCTATTAAAATACTTTTTTCATCATACAAGTACAAATATTGGGCTTTCACAGCTACTGAAATATATTTTAAAATGTTTGTTAAGTTGACTTAGTTATATAAATGTTGTTTGTTAGGAAAGACCTGATACCCACAGCCTTTCTTTTCACACAGGTCAGACAGTTCACTTTATAAAATCCTGGAACTCTGCAGTCACAAGAAAAAGTATTTGCATTGCAAGAAGACAAACTAACCTTTGCCCTCTGCCTCTGAACACAGAGCAATATGACAAGGATACAATTTATAGGCATCTTAATAGCTAATTCAGTTTCTGTCTGAACAGAACACCTGTTCCTTGTCCACAGAAGAGGGGAGTAGGTTCTAAAAATAGCTTGAACTCATAAAAAATGGCTCACCATGAGTGGTCGAGTAGATTTTTTGAGCCCTGAAAATCCCCAATTGCGTGTGCCCTGTGTGTCTGCAATGCAAAGATTCCATCATTATAGTGGCATTTTCTGCATTAATACAAGTATAGTGAGGAGGGTCAGAGTAAGCAACCACACAAATGAAGGTGATGGAAGTGTGTGAATATTCTTGCACCACGTACAGTTCATTTCTAATCCTGAAAACACACTCCGTTTTGCTTCTGTGGAGAGCAGAAGTTGGTGTGTTTGCAGGGTGAGAGTCAGACTTGAACGCACCCATATTTCAGAGGGCTCTGTGGGATGGGCTGCCTATAAGAGGAGAAAATATTTTTTCGACAAAGAAAATCTGCAATATACTTCAACAAAAGATTCAACACATAGGAGACAAAATCTGACTTAAAATCCATGATTCTGTGATTTCAGCTATTAGGCGTCAATTACATGGTCAGACATGTTTTAAGCATTTCGGTATTTATTCTGTGAACGTAAGATTAATCCCTTTTGTTTGTAGGTTTGCTTGAAAGTAATGAAAAAGAATGTGAAGATGTGTGCCTTTTTAATACAAGATGACTGTAACATTTTGCACACATCTTCTATCACTGTTCTAAGGTTTGATGTACCAGTTGGACATGTAGTATATTACATTATTGAATGTGGATGTGTAAAGAATATGACTACTAAGTTATGAAAGAGAGATTACAGCCTTTCAGTGAGCTGTGTCACAGCTCCCCCACTACCTGGAAAGGAGATCAACAAGGGTAAAACAGATTTTGCAAACACTACCTTTGCCTCAAATTATACTGCTCGGCATGAACAATCAAACACACGAAAGGTAATGGAAGGAATGCTTGCAATTTGCCTAACCACTGGCTATCACTGGGGTTAGCATTCTAACCCAATGTTCTTTGCCCACCATGCCTCTCAGTTTGGACCCAGCAATATGCAGTTCAGTCTCGACACTGATCCAATAGGAACAGTCTATTCTGAACTTCTGTCATTGTTCCTATGCTGTTTAATAGTAGCCTTCCTGGCATCATGACCCGGTTTGAATGCTTCACTTTTTTTATTTTTATGTTCCGCATATGAATATTTCTTATTTGAGCGGGGTTTTACCTTTAAACCTTTTCCATTAGTAGCTGTTTTTTGCTGCAAAGCTTCTGTGGATATTAAAATGTCATATTCACCCAGTATGACTTTGAAAAGTCATGTCGGTACGTGATATTAAAACGTCTCTCATTATTTCTCCCACATGCCTTTTTAATTTTTCTAACCATATTATTCTTCTTTCATTATTGCATCAGGATTGATGACCCTTCCGTCAGATATCTTTTTTCTGGGCGGAAGAGGCTAATGTTAGCAAATGGTGCTTATGGTCACTCCCAATCATATCCCCAATTTCAAAGTCACTTACCAGATAAAAATCTTCATAAAATATAATAGCATAGTGAATCATTGCAGACATCCTTTTATCATTGTTATGCTTACCTGGCTGATCTCCTTTAGACCTTACTTACTTATGCCTACTATCCCTCCTGGGGTCTAGGCTCTGGACCAGGACTCTCCAGCCGTCTTTGACCTGGGTCCTTCTTTCAATCTGACTCCAGGTGTAAGCCACTTCTTTGCAGTCAGCCTCAAGGCTTTGGTACCTGGGTTCTCTTGAGAGGTCCAGGTCATCGCTTGCCTGGTGGTGTTTGACGGGGATTGTGGAGGGTGTAACCCATTCAACCTAAGTGTTTTTTTTTAAATTTCCTCTGGAGTAGGGAGTTGGAAAGTCTGGTGCCATAGGTCATTGTAGCTGATGGTGTTTTTCCAATGATTTTCCTCAGGCAAGTGTTGACTTTGTTGGTGGTGGTCACTGTTATCCTCCAAGTTTCTGCTCCATAGAGAAGGACTGATTTTAAGTTGGTGTTAAAAAGCCTGATCTGGTTTCCAGTGTAAGGTCCTTGGAGTTCCAGATCTTCTTTAGAAGACAGCCATTGATATGTCGATTCTTGTCTTGATGATGGCATCTGTGCCACCCTGCTTGTCTATGACACTGCCCAGGTAAGTGGAAGCCTCAACCTCTTCTAGTACATTGCCTACACTGCAGTTGTGCTGGCCATGTTAGCCTTCATGGTCTTTCTTTTTCTCCTGTTGATGTTGATGCCATGTTGTGCTGATGTGGCTACCACATTTTCAGTCTTCTCTTGCATCTACAGATGGGTATGGGTGAGTAGGGCAAGGTCGTCTGGAAAGTCCAGGTTGTCAAGCTGCATCCTTGGTGTCCACTGGATCCCATTTCTCCTCCTTGCTCTGGATGTCCTCATGATCCAGTCTGCAGCCAGCAGATTGGAAGGCTTCTGTCAGTTGTCCTCTTTGGACTATTTTGCAGGTCACTCCCTTCTTAGAGGTCCTTATGATTCTTATAAGTTTATCTGGCACACCTTATTGGCAGAGGAGTTTCCTAGGGGTCTCTCTGTCCACTATCCCTGCAGATGCAAGCTTGCTGGTCTCGCAACCGAGCATCAATTTTTTCCTTTGCTTTGTTTAGCATGACTCTGTTAAACACTTTTCTAGAAGTGCTATCACTCTGTAGTTTGTGCTGTTACTCAGGTCACCTTTCTTGGGGGTCTCAATGAAGTATTTCTCCTTCCATCTGGCACCATTTCCTCTTCCCAGATCGTTTCAAACAAGAATCATGTCTACTGATGTTTCAATGTTTGCCTTCAGTGCCTCTGCAGGAATGTTGACAGGTCCTGCTGCCTTCCCATTTCTTAGATGTTTGTTGGCCTGCCCTATTTATTCCTTGGTTGGCCTGCTGCAGTTGATCGGCAAATCCTTGTCAGCTGGCTGTACATCTGGTGGAGACTGCAGCATGGCTGGTTCAGGTGTTCCACCCAGCTTTATTGTTGGTCTAAGGTACCCATGATTGTCTTCCCAGCTTTGGAGTTTAACAGGTCTTTCTGGCTTACTGTTGCCAGAGGATTTCCTTGTTATCTCATAGAGTTCTTTCAAGTTTCTTAGGCTTGCTGCTTCCTGGGCTTAGGAGACTATTGGGAAGCTCCAACCATTTTTAGTCCTCTATTGCTGGAACCATGAAGTTTCCACACCCCACTGGACCAACAATATGAGATCTTGGAAGTAAGGAAGAATTAATCAGGAACTGCATATCAAACAATTTATCAACAGTCAAATATCATCTAAATTTGAGGGAAGTCAATAATTAGAGTTTAGAATGTATTTTCAAGAACTTATTTAAACATTGGTCCGTTGTAACCTTTATTAGCATGGCATAAATTTTCAATAAAGTTACAGAACAAAACATGAAGCGTGTTCTATAAAATCTAGTCCCTATTCTAAGGCAACTTCAGATTAGATAGAAACTCTCAATAGAATTCATAGAAAGCTCTGCCATCAGATGTGAAGGCATATGATTATTAAAAAATAATTCCCCATGAAGAAATGTTCACAGAAATCTACTGGATCTCTATAGTTAAGTCAAACCAGAAATAAAGTAGCTCTCAGAGTGAATCCAGGACGTGACAGCAAAGAATCTAGGTCAGAATGTGTCAAAAAGCTCTCTCTCAAGAAAAGGATCTGGGGCTAGATGTAGCAAATGATTTGCGCGTCGCAAACGGCGAAAATCGCCGTTTGCGAGGCGCAAATGCCTCTTTACTATGCAGAAATGCATATTGCGAGTCGGGACCGACTCGCAATATGCATTTCAGAATCGCAAATAGGAAGGGGTGTTCCCTTCCTATTTGCTATTCGGAGTGGAATGCAATACCATTTGCGACCGCATATGCGGTCGCAAAGGGTATCACAGTTACCATCCACTTCAAGTGGATGGTAACCCACTCGCAAATTGGAAGGGGTCCCCATGAGACCCCTTCCACTTTGTGAATGGACCCAAAACATTTTTTTCAGGGCAGGTAGTGGTCCAAGGGACCACTGCCTGCCCTGAAAAAACACCGAAACTAAAGGTTTCGGTTTTTTTTTAAGTGCAGCTCGTTTTCCTTTAAGGAAAACGGGCTACACTTAAAAAAAAAAAACTGCTTTATTGAGAAAGCAGTCACGAACATGGAGGTCTGCTGACGACAGCAGGCCTCCATGTTTGCGAGTGCCTAGACTCGCTATGGGGCCGCAATGTGCGACCCACCTCATGAATATTAATGAGGTGGGTCATTGCGACCCCATAGCGAGTCGCAGACGGTGTCTGAGACATCGTTCTGCATACCAATTTGCGACTTGCAAATTGCGAGTCGCAGGGACTCGCAATTTGCAAGTCGTAAATTGGCATTTTCCTGCATCTGGCATATGGTCTCTTCCCTGGGTCTCTGTTGTCCTTTAGTTCTTAAATGACTTGAAACATTCTTACTGAGGGTGACTCAGTAAACGCGCCATTTCTGTCCATCTTTTAGGAGGATGGTGTTCAATTGCTGGCATTGGTTTGTCGGGTTCCAGCCATACTTTCTTCAGCTTTAGCTTGTCCACAATAAGGTGAAGGTCTGACGCCATGTCTGCTCCTCTTATCACTCTCACATCCTCCAGCAACCTCCAGAACTTCTTGGCAATACAGACATGGTTGATCTGGATATCTGTTAAATGATCTGGTGACACCCCTGTTACCTTGATTATTCTTTTGTGTGGAAATACACTACCACCTATCACTTGACTGTTCAGAGCAGAGAGTTATACAAGCCTTTCACTATTCTTGTTCATGTAGCCATGCCATCGTTATCCATGGCTTCTTCATACCCAGTTTTGTTGCTTCTAATCTTGCCATTGAGGTCCCCCATCACTATGGTGATGTGTCTCTCAAGGCATTTTTCCAGGATGGACAGGAGTCTGTTGTAGTTTTCTTCCTCTTTGCTGTCATTTGTAGATATATAGCACCAGATAACTTTCATGTTGATCCTCTTTTTCTTTATGTAGAAGGTCACTATGATGATTCACATCCAATCAGAACTCTGTTGGCTGCTGATGTTAACATCAGTGCTGCTCCCTGAGTTTGTGAGGCGTTCTCTTCCTTGTGTCTGGAATACAGCAATATTCCTACTGGAGCCAGTCTTTTCTGTCTGGCCTGTGTCTATCTGGTTTTGGTGATGTCAAGCAGGGCTAGGTTGTATTTTTTCATCTCTGCTGCCACTTGAACTGTCTTGCCTGTCTTGTACATGATCCTCACGTTCCATATCCCAGTGGTGATTGTCTTGTCGAAAGCAGGTGGATCGGCTTTGTGGCTTCCGGGGACCCCTGGTTTTCAGCACAAAGCATCATAGCTGTCTGTGAAGGAGATAATTCTCTCCTGAAAGCCAGGATGTCTTTTGGTTGATTTTTTACATGTTGGGGAAGCTAGCCTAACGCATAACCCTCCTCCTTGCTGCCATTTATTATCATGACAAAGTAATGCAGCCAGTTTTACCCTTAAGGTCACCAGGGTTATCTACAGGACTCTGTGCCAGGATCCACAAACTTTTTTTATTTTTCTAAGGGAAACACTTTTATAATTGACTTGGGAATTGTCACATTGAAGTCTCCAAGCAGAAGGATGGGACAATAGAAGACTTAGATCTCATGCTTACTTTAAGAAGAACCATATCTCTTAGTTGTTTATCCTGGGTTTTATTAGAGGAGAAGTATGTATTCACTATTATTAGATCTTTAAGAATTTTCTTTGTAGGTTGGCCTCCTTGGTGCTTCAGCCCTGACATTTCAATAAATAAACAATTTAAGAATTCATTAAATATTCTCAGACTCTTAATAATTTTTTTTTTTGGCTGCCACTAGGATTGGTAAAACACCAGATGGCCTACCAAATTCTCACCTATGTGGCATTCTGATTATAGGCAAGATAATGCCTCATTATCACCCCAAAGGCGTTTTGTAATGCAATAAACATAATAGTTTTCTCTTCCAGTTCAGTTGTGAGTGATTTCAAATTTCTCTTTAGGCCGGCTATGTTCCAGGACAGAATGTGGATATCCTCTTTGTCAGGATCTCCAATATAAGGGTTTCAGGATCTGAGTTTCAGCAGTGATCCAATTCCATTATTGGTTGATAATCGGGGTGGGATCAGTGGAATTTATATAAATTTGTCACCTTCATAGCATTGGAACTACCATTTTCCATGACGCTTGTTCTTCCTTGTATTTCCACCCAGCTGTCCAAGGTATATTCTGTAGAACTGTGATTAATCCTAAATTTGTATTGATACTTTTTACAGCTATCATATCAGGTACATCTGAGATCATCTATAGAATTAAGGACATCATCCGCTACATGCCTTGAATGAAAATAAACTGAGGCGTTCAGCCAGTTCAGGGTTGGATCACTATCTCTCGGAAGGGACACCAAGACAATATCTTTGAATTTCTTTTTCATAATTTCAGGTGGGTAACTAAGAACAATAGAATCTTTTTAGGTCCGGGTTTGTGATATGCAAAATTATCTACTATCTGTAATGCCATTTCTCAGCTTGATACGGGCCCAACTGAATAATTCCAACTAATCTCAATGAACATTTATTCTGAGCCATGGAGTTTGCTTCTCTCTATTGTTAGTGATTGCCATGTAGTGGCTAGGCACAGATGTTGAGTGTATTAAGGTAGTATTTTTAAACATTAAGGTCTCATTCTCTGTAGCAAGACTCATGGGTCCTGTATTTTCGTTTTCCACTCTTAGCTCAACATCAATATCGTATTTAGCTGACTGCTACTTTTTCCCAGTGCCTGTGTAGTCAGTGATGTCATTGTCTTATTAAGCTCAGCTTGCTTATTGATATTCATTGCGAGTGGATTTTCTACCATTAGAATTCTTTGATTTTTGTTATTTTTTAATTCCTTCTTCTCTTTAATTTTGAAAGAAGTCTAGGTTATATTTTAGTCAGAAAAAATAGTGCACATTCCGATTATCTTTAAGGTCTTTTTCTATCAGAGCAACTTCCACTATTCCATCTCTGCTTATTAGTAGCGAAGCAGATTTGTTTGCATTCTCATTATGTGTAACATCTACATTGATGGCTTTCTTCGTTTGAGTTATTCATTTCATTAAACAGATTGGATAACAACAATCCATCAACCATAAATATATCATAAAAACAACATTTGCATGCAAATCAACATCCCATAAGAACAACGATAAAAACATTAAAAATGTTAAAACCATCACTTAGTGCATATATACGTATTTATATTAAAATCATATTCTTATTTCAGTTAAAGGAAATACTTTCGGGTTCTCTACCTCAGGTCCCAGTACATGGAATGGTCAGAACAAAGAGCAAGTTAAAGGGTCCATCATTACGAATATTAAAAACGTTGTGAGAGACGTGGCCTCATTGCAGAAACTAACGTTTTGCCCCCATTTTTCACTTTTTGCTGGTGTTTTTCTGACTCCGATGGTGCCTTGGGCACTATTTTATTTATTTATTTGAATTCATTCGGTCTAGAAATCTGGACCATTTAGAATAACAGAGATAACAATCTTACATAATAAATAATATATGTTAAAATTCGTAATAACAATATAAAAAACCATTAGTAATCAGAACAATATAACAATAAAATCAACAGGACTAGGCTTTTGAGCATAAATAAAAATAGGATATATAAAACATGGCTAAAAATGGTGAGAGAATTAAAAAAGGTAAAAGCTAGGATATAAAACTTTTATCTAACATACCAATGTGTGCAGCTATTTTCCCAATAGACCTGGCCCTCGTCAACAAATAGAGTTCCCATTCAGATATAAAATGCTTTGTCAAAAAAGCCTATCAGATTTCAACTGCAAAAATGACTCTATAAGCTTATACAATCTCTATTAGTCATATAGAGGGCAGCAAGTTCCTAGTGAAAATTCCTACCAATACTACATAGAAAACAACAGTTGAGACTCCTTCTGAGAACTATTGTCAGGATAGCTCAAATGCCCTTTGATACAATAAACCTGTGACGTATGAACCAGGCCTCCGATAGATATTCGGTAACTGTAGTAGCTACCACAGAGGATGTATCATATGTACAAATTCTGGTGGCGTTTGCTCTATCCTGCAATGATAAATTTTTACAGAGGGGAATGATCCACCTCCCTCTGGGACTCTTGTACAAAGGGCAGAAGAATAGTATATGCTCTGTTGTTTCTTTACAGTATTGGCAAGAGATACATCTATCAGTTGAAGCGATGTTAGATGACCAGTGGGCCGTGAAACCATTAATAGGCAATGTACCATATCTTAGCTGGAGATATAAAACACGGGCATACGGGGGCATAGGGAGGTTCAAGAAATTCTCGGCCCAGGGCTCATGTTTAAGTTGGAGAAATTCCATTGTTAGCCTGCCCGCCCCCTTTTGGTGCAAGGAGTCTTCATTAACTTTCTCCCAATATCTTCTTATAACAAGTTTCCTTGCATTATTGGGGATTAGATCCGGATATTTCCAGTAGTAGGGAAGACCTATTTTATCCCAGGCAGATTTAATCTCCTTCAACCATGGAATCTTCTCCAGTGCCTGGGGGGCGGCTATGAGCTCTCTTATAGCCAGCCTATATGGTTCAAGTTCAACAGATTTCCATAAATGAATCCAATAGGAAAGAGGTCTTAGGGCCGCTGTGGTTTTAATGCTATTTAAACCTAGGTCGAGCCTTAGAGGGGTCATTGGTGTGCCCATACCTAGCCGGGACACCTGTCTAAGGAAGTGGTTTTCTTTAGTTTGCAGAATGTCCAGGTTTTTATCAGACCCCCAAAGTTCCGCTCCATATAGGGCCGCCGCTCAGATTTGGACATTATAAATCTCCGCAAGTATGTTCAAGGGGGGGCTCGGAGCCTTTCTAGATCTACGGACAAGGGCCCCACCTCTTTGGCTTATAATAAGAGCCCTTTTGTAAATGGCTGCCTTCCATTTGCCTGTAGTCGATAGTCTGATACCCAAATAGTCGAACTCTTCTACTATCTCCATCGGAATCGAGTTCATTTCTATTCTAACGCGCTATCGTTTCTTTGAAGTACTATATATCATAAGTTTTGTTTTCTTGGTGTTTACGTCCAGACCATAGTCACTACAATAGACACAGAATTGATTGATCAAGTTTTGGATTCCCATTGGCGATTTTGATAGCAAAATTGTATCATCTGCATATAGCAGACACTGGATTTTTTTCCCAACCAGTTTAGTTGAATCATTTGTGCAATTCTCTAAGTAGTGGATGCAATTATTGATATAGAGCAGAAAAAGAGTGGGTGCCAGGACACATCCCTTTGTAACTCCTTTTTTAATAGCTACGGGGTCAGTCAACTCACCCCCCTGACCACATCTAATTTGAGCGAAAGTATTTTCATGCAGTTGGGCAATGAGTTTCAGGAGACCAGATGGCACTCCCATGTTTGATAATGTTGACCACAGTAAGTTCCTGGGGATCAAATCAAATGCGGCTCTGAGATCTATAAAGACAACATAGAGATTACCCCTCCCCAGGTCAACATTCTTCCATTTTATTGACAGGAATCTTAGGGCTTGGTCAACTGTACTCACTGCAGGTCTAAATCCCGCTTGTAGGTCAGAGAGAGCTTCAGACTCCATAATCCATTCATCAAGATGGAGCAGGAGATGTTTAGCATAGATTTTTTGGGAGTTATCAACGATAATTGGCGGGGGTGTTGGGATTTCCTTTTTTGAAAATGGGTACTATTTCAGCCCCTTTCGAAGTAGGTGGAGCGGGAGCCCCCGCTGCAATTGCATTGCAGATAAGGTTGAGATATGGTGCCCATATGTCGGGTCTTGACTTGTATAGATCACCTGGAATCTTATCTGGGCCAGGGGCCTTTTCCCATTTCAATGAATCTATTGCTGCTCTTGTTTCGGTTAGAGAGAATATAATCGGGGTGGTCTCTTGGGTTATTGAGGCATCAGGGGCCCACAGAGATGATTCAGACGGCCCTTTGTATAGTTGCCCAAAGTGCTCTACCCATGTTGCTGAGAGAATTGAGGAGCCAGGTGCGGCAGGGGAATCACTGCAGTCGTCAGCTATTAGTTTCCAAAACCTAGATGTATTGTTGGATTTAGCAGTCTCCAGAATGGTAACCCATCTGGCCTCTTCCCAGCTTCGGCGTGCCTTAGAACATTCCTTCTTATAAACCTTCCTGGCTATTCTTAACAGCTCAGCATGGCCTTCTTTTATTGCTTTCAGGAGAGATAGTTGTGCTTCCCTGCAAAAATGATTGAACCAGGGAGCACAATGCTTTTTATTTGGGTTGTTGGAAATCTTTTTTGTAAAAAGATGCTTTAAAGATTGAGACAATTCAGTGTGAGCTACTAAGAGTCTGTCACCCTCCCCGTCCTCATTAAGCCAAATCATACACTCCATTTGGTTGGCAAGCAGATTGTATATAGATGCCAGGTGTTTAGGGGAAGAAATAACAGATTCCCATTTTAGGTTGCGTCTGTTGTTTGTTAGGGCCAGCTGAGGGGCATGGGTCTTAGAGTAGGGCACTTTAAACGAAGGGAAGAGTCCTCTAATTGATAAAATCAGCGGGTCATGATCACTCTCAAGCTGCTCTTGGACCCTCATATCGAACATGTGGCTCCACAGTCGGATGTCAAGAAGTATATAATCAATACGACTACTGTCCCCTCCGCGCCTAAAGGTAGCTTGCAAATTTGCATCCGAGCGCGAGCGACCGTTGCAGGCTCGGAGGCCATGAGCTAGTGTGATATCAGCCAGTAAGCGCGCAGATTTGTTCAGTCTTGGTCTTTTGTTGGAGACTAGCTGAGGGATGCCCCAATAGGCATCCTCTTCTTTACATATCCCTTGGACTAAGGGGTTGGGTTCGAATGTGACATTAAAGTCCCCTCCAATCAAGACAAAACAGGAGGAATTATTTTTAAGAAAACTATCCAGAATGGGCAGGACATCAGAATCAGGGTGGGAACTCGCATTCCTATTATAGATATTAATTAATAGTAAAGGTCTCTCTTCGGAAATCATTATTAATAAGACTAGCAAATCAGGGCAACCCATATCTATTTCTTCTATCTTGCACCTAAGAGAACTATTTAACCATACAAGCAGCCCTCCCGATGGTCTCCCAGAAGATGACTTGCGAGCTGGAACCCAATAGCTTTTAAAGCCTAGTCTATATTTGGGTTCCAATGCCCACGTTTCTTGGAAAAGGCAAATCAGGTGATCATCGATAAAGTTGCCCCATCCTGGGCTTTGTAGTTTACTTTCCAACCCTGCTATATTCCAGCTGAATACCTTATCGAGATCCTCTATTTTTGTGGACCCTACTTCATTCTGGGGATCTTTCCTACAGGGGGGGGGTACTGCTAGGAACCATACAGTTTCCCTCAGGTATATTAGGACCAGTAGATTTCTCACTCTGTGCCTTATTCACCTCGCTGGATGTTACCCCAGCTATATTTATATTTGGTAAATTGACCATGCGGGTGGACCCCAGAATACAAGGAACGATTGACAGGCTCGGGGTACATTCCTCGCTTGCTTGGCACATGGTGCTTGTGGGTGGTCCCTGATTAACAAAGTCTGCCAAGGTCAAAGGGACAACAGAGTTAGAGATGGTGAGGACAATAAGGTGAGTGTCCTCAGCTTCACAATTACTCAGAGCCACTTCCGAAAGGTCATTTCCTAGTCAGTCTGTCTCAGAAAGAGATGACGAAGGGCATCTAGGGCCGAGTGCAGGGATAGACTGTGTATGGATAACGGGGGGAGCCCCATATAACGGCAGCGAGTGTCTACTCCAAGATGGCATAGAGGGAGAATAAAACACTTGTAACCTGCAAAGAGAAGCTTTACCAATTATAGGATAAGGTCTATTAGCATTTAAAGAAAGCCGTTGGACAAGGTCAGGAGAGTTGAAGTTGATAACAATGCAGTCCCCTGAACCGATCTTCGCTAGGGAACCCACCCACCCTACCCTTCTCACCATCAATATTGAGGGTATCATGAGAAAAGCAAACCCCGCATTCGCGTGCAGCCAATGAATGACCTTGTTTTTAAGTTCGGTGAAAGATTCAGTGGAGTGAGGTTTGAGTTCAGGTACATTCGATATAATGAGAACAAATGGGCATGATTCTGGTGGTAAATGAAGCACTTTTGGATCTAACAAACCACTGATCTTGCCCCTCTTCTGGGGTTCTAATTGAGGGTGCTCCCAAGTGGGGTTACCTTCTCCCAGATTAGTTACTGGGTTATTCCATGGGGCGGTTCCTTTTGAAAGGGGAACTGAGACCATATGGGGCTTATTCATTAAGATACTAGCTGCTTTGACGGAGCTGGGCCAATCTTGGTTTAAAGAGGAAAGAGGAATCTTGGGTATTTGGCCGGTGGGTCTGTTGGCAATAATAAGGTCATGATTGGGGGGGGGGGATGGGATTGAATTTCTACGGGTGGAGCAGTTATTGGTAACTGGGTATTAATAAGACTCCAGTTTATCCTCAATTGTTCGAAGGCGGGTTAAAATAGGAAGGAATAGTTTTGATAGCTCATCTCTTATGAGATCCCTGGTATATTCATTTGCCTGACGGTCATTGGTATTGTGTGAGGGGATTAAAGTCGGATCCTTATTAGAAGGGTGAGCCAAATTAGAGGGGCTCAAAGTCCTGGATCGTTTGTTTTTAATAGCGGGTTCCCTTCGTTTCCTTTTTCCTTTGGTATTAGGATCTACTGAGGTAAAGGGGCCTTCATTTGAGGGACTCCAATCCAACAGAATTGGCGTGGCACGGGTGGTGATTATATTTGGAGTTTCATCCAGAAACTCCTGGGGGATTTTAGAGGGAGAGGGGAAAGGGGTAGTCAGTACCGACTGTAATTCTGTTCGCAGGGGGGGCTGTGGGGCAGAGCTATCATGAGCTAGGCTATTAGTTGAAGAAGGGGGGACAGCTAAGCGTCGCTGCACTAACTCTATTTCTTTTTCAAGTTCCCCAACAGCCTTTTGCAGAAATCCATCTAGGGTTTTATTAGAATGCTGTTTTCCTTCCAACCCCCCCACACGTCGTCGGCCCATTTACCTTGGAACCAGGGGCCTCTAGTGAGCCCCCAGCTTATAGGGGTGTTTAGGCCTTTGGAACCCACCCTCTGTCACTATAAATACAAGAGGAAAAAAAGGGAGAAAAAGTACAACGCGGTTTATAAGCTTCTCAGACCCTACTGTTCGTGAGTCCCAGAAACAAGTCCAAGATCAAAAACCCAAAGTATATGGCCCGGCCCAACCACTTTTCGGGCGCTGACGGGCGCAGGACGGGTAGTGAGTTTTAGGCTCCTGCCCTTGAAAGAAGAAGGGTGCCACCTCCTTCCGCCCTCCAGGGAGCGAGATTCAATAGGCAGTTATATGATAAACTATAATAAATTCACTAAATACACTGAAAACCTGCGAGTATCCGGCTTGGGTTGATGGTTTTCCACGTGCTTGTTGGGACCTGAGGCTCTGTGGAAAGGCTGCCCACGCACCGAGCAAAGGGACTTAGATTCTCCTTCAGACAGCCATGGACAAGTTAGCTGCCTGGTCCAGACGTCTTTGAGTGGATGTCAGGGGGGTGGCCCTGCCCTGCCTCTTCCTGGCAGTGACGGGCAAGGACGGGCCCGCCCTTGGCCCGGGCTTTGCCCGGGCGCCGCCCGCGCGCGTCCCGCGACGGCGGGAGTGCGAGTTTAATTTAAAGGGCTCCTGCCCCTTGACAGCCTTCCTGCTTCCAGCAGCGCTTCCCGCGACGGCGGGAGCGCAAGTTTAATTTAAAGGGCTCCTGCCCCTTGACAGCCTTCCCGCTTCCAGCAGCGCTTCCCGCGACGGCGGGAGCGCAAGTTTAATTTAAAGGGCTCCTGCCCCTTGACAGCCTTCCCGCTTCCAGCAGCGCTTCCCGCTTGGGCACTACTAAACAGTCCCATTGCCTGTGCTCTGATTAAAATGAGTATGCAAATTAGGCTAATTATAATTGGCAGTATCAACCTACGTATAAGTCCCTATATATGGTAGGGCATGTATTTTTAGGAACTCCAGCGTAGGTGGTGCACCTATAGGTGCACTGCTGAGGTGCCCAGTGTCAAGGCAGGCCTCCTTGCTGGCTGATTTAAAATGAAAATTAACTTCTAATTCGACTTTGGAATTAAAAGTACTTCTGAAGTCTTAAACAACCTTATTTTTACTTGTAAGTCACCTTTAAGGTGTGCCCTAGGTGCCCCCAGGGTTTGGCGCAGTGTAACTATAAGCAGGGAATTTACAAATGATGTTTTATAAGTCTTGGTGAGGAAAAGGAGCCAAAATGTCCCATATTTCCATATGCAAAGCTTAAAGTAGAGAGATCTAGCTATAGGGGACCGGATACAATCTATATAGTATTCAAACGTATAGTCTCACTTTATTGATAAAATTCATATGTTACTCTACCAGCAACTGAGGACCAAAATCTTCAGAAAGTTTGACATGCTGTCACATGTTCAGATGATTTTTTTTGCTTTCTCATTATTGAGGACACCTTTAGGAAAGGCTTCCTCTGTATGAGTCATTCCATTATGAAAGGTTCGATATACAGATATTGAGGACTCTAACCCCATATTGATATTCCTATTTCGACCAGTGTTTTCCTGGGTATCCCTAAGAACCAGCTAAGTTAAATATTGCAGTATTAAATATAAACCTGTTTGACATGTCCTGCAGTCAAATACCGAAGTGTTTGCTGTGGCTTGGCTGCAGCTGGAGAGCTGCAACCAATCCACAGCAAACAGCTATGTCCTGGGGGTGGGCATTCCGGGACATAGCAGGAACCGGCCCTGGGGGGTGGTGGTCCCCAGGGCCATCAGTAGCTCCTTGAGTGAGGGGCCCGCAGCCCTCCTCCAGCAATCATAGCCAGGGTAGGAGGTGATCCCCTGGACTAAAAGGGGTCAGATTCGGACCTCCTGTAATCATTTTTATTATATACCCAGGGAGGTGGTGATCCCCAAGGCTGTGGGTAGCCTGAGCGCCCTCCAAACCCAATTTGTTAAATACCCCAGGTGATGTTGGTCCCTGCGGCTTCGGGGGGCCCTAGCAATCCCCGCACCCTATTTCTCAAATGCCCAGGGGTGGTGGTCAACAGGGTGACGGGAGACTGCATGGCCACAGTTATAAAAAAACATAGAAATTCACTGAAAAAAGCAAAGACTACAGGGACATTAAAGTTGGATATAGAATTAAAAACAATGAAATTCACTTAAAAAAAACCAAAAGGTTACAGGGACATTATAGTTAGGCTCACATTTCAAAAGTACAAAACCATAGAAATTCTGCACTTATAGTTAGATTTATTTCAAGTAACTATAACTTGTGCCATACGGTAACTATAACATGCGCCCTCACCATGCCCTGCTAATTACCCCAGATATTACATCACTTATTACATCTTCTATGACATCATTGATAATATTACTGTAACATTTGCAGTAAAATTATTTATGAGAAAACTGTGCATGGGGAGGGCGTGAGATATAGTTACCTTAGGCCGTGGGTTATAGCTACTTGAAATAACTATAACAGCTGAATTCAATGGTTTTGTATGTTTACATTTAAA
This sequence comes from Pleurodeles waltl, assembly GCF_031143425.1. NCBI lineage: Eukaryota > Metazoa > Chordata > Amphibia > Caudata > Salamandridae > Pleurodeles > Pleurodeles waltl. The sequence continues at coordinate 96,017,616 of NC_090437.1, forward strand.
ATGTGAGCCTAACTGTAATGTCCCTGTAACCTTTGTTTTTTTAAGTGAGAATAAACACACACACATATATGTATTTTTTTAAATGTATATATATATATATATATATATATATATATACATATATATAAAGTTACCTACTTTCCATAGGAAAAGCATTTTTTTCTTTTTTGCCAATAACTTTGACGCTGTTTGAATTTTCACAAAATGTTAAAAACTAGTTTGTCACTCACTTCAAGTGCTGTTTTGAATGTTTAGGGGTGATCCATCAAGCGGGCCAGAGAAAAAGGGGGTTCCAAAACATGTTTTTCCCATGCAGTTTCTCATAGGGATTTTGAACACAACTATGGCCCAAACCTCTGGATGGAATTGCACCAAATTTGGCAGAAAACTACTTGGTCCACAAAGTCTTGTGATATCAACTGATCCAACAATCCCCATGCTGAAATCTGATTGGCTGACAACCCTTCAACCAGGAAGTGTTGGCATCCATTTAGGGACTTGGACTCAATTTTTGTGGAATATGCACTATACATTTTCCCACCAAGGTAGCAGTTACTAATTACTCAGTAGAAAGTACTACAATCGGGTAGACATTTTGCGCAAAACTGTGGCCTCTTCTTGGATAAATAAGCAGGTCACTATACATTCCGGCACTAATGCTCATTTCACAGAAATTAAATGTAACATGTAACCACCCCCCCCACACCAGGGTTCCTAGGATGGATTGGCCACATGGCTGGCCACAGGAAAAGTCTGCAGCTCTGGCTGTAACACCACATCCTCGCCCCTAAGTGTAACATAGAATCAAGTGATCAACTGGAAAAAATAAATAAAAATAGCAAATCATTTAAAAGTGCTTTGTCGCTATTTAAGACATATGGCCTCATTTTATTTTTTTAGAGCACTAGCCATAATTTCTATGGGAATAAGAACTGCTTTAGGTATTACAGTTTTGAATACATCAAGATGACATCAGGTGAGCCACAACTTTGTAATAAATATATAGGGTCAGATTCACAAAGGTGAATTTAGACCAAATGTCTAAGTTTAGACCAAAGGTCTAAGTTTATTCCTAGAGTCTAACTTTACTCGTAGTAAAGTTAGACTTGTGGTTTAAGTTTAGACCAAAAGTCTAAACTTAAACCAAAAGTCTAAACCTAGACCAAAAGTATAACTTTAATGCAAGTTAAGAATTTTAGTCAAAGTTTACCTTTGTGAATCCGGCCCAGAATGTTAGCAATCCAGTTGTTCTTTAGAATACTGTGGGGAGGCAGATGTCAGGGGCACAGACTCAGAAAATCGAGGGCATGGAGAAGGGTGCAGAGAGGACAAGTTGAGCGTACTGGGCAGGCGGGAAGGGCAGTGGCAGCACAACAAACTATGGTAGGCAGGGGAAAAATGGGGATGGGGCTACAAACCAACCATGCAGGACAGGCAAGAGAGGCTGTGTCAATATAACAGACTATTGAGGGCAGAAGGAAGAGGCAATGGCAGTACAATCACACATGCCAACAGACCTGATTCCGGCAGGAGACCCGCAATGTTTTTAAGCCCAAAAGGGCTTTATTTTATCTGTCTCCTTCCTAAAATCTCCCCCCTTTCAATTTAAGTCAGTGGGGGAAATCAATTCCCCGGGTTTTCTTTTCAAAATCTCCCTCTTACTAAGTTCTAAATGTTAGCAAATATGGCACATTGGATCATAGAGGGCAGAAGAAATGGGGTAGAGGCATGGACTCGGATAACAGAGGGCAGAAGGGAGATTGGCAGGTGCACCAATCTGACCTTACAGGGCAGGCATCAGGGGTTGCAGCAGAACAATACATCACACAGGGTAAGCAAGACAGCAGTGCAGCACAACGGACCATGGAAAGGAAATAGGGAAGAGGACAGGGCCATACACATGGACAACAGACATGGGAAAAGAGGCAAAGGCAGCAAGCTGGCAATAAAGGACAGACAGGAGAGACAGCTGCAGCATAACGGACAGTGAAGGGCAGGAGGGAGGGGCAGAGACATGGCATCGGACAAGACAAGGCAGGAGCGAGGGGCCTGCACTTGAAAGACAGAGGGCAGAAGGCGAGGGGGCAGGGCAGGAACAGCAAGCTGACCAGGGAGGGCAAAACACACTGTGGAGGGCAACTGTGACACTATAATGGCATATATACAGACAACGGAGGGAAGGTGGGAGGGGCTGTGGCAGCACAGAAGACCATGGCGGGCAAGAAAGAGGGGACGTCAACAAATCACCCTGGAGGACACAAGGGAGGGGTAGGGGCTGGACACAGACAAGAGAGTGCAGGGTAAGGAACATCACAACAGCCCATGCAGGGCAGGCAAGAGGAGCAGTTGCAGCACAACAGAGCTTGGAAGGCAGATGAGAGTGGCAGCAAAATGGACAATGGAGGACAGGAGTGAACAGGATACGGGTATGGAACACAGACAGGCAGGGTGGAGGTGGCAGGGACAGGCAGCAGCTATCTGACCATGCTAGGCAGGCTGGAGGGGCAGTGGCAGTTCAAAAGAGCATTCAGAGTACATAGGATGGGCAGTGGCAGGTCCATGGAACATGGTGGGCAAAGAGGAGGAAGCAGGGGCATACACACAGACATTAGAGGACAGGGGAAAGGAATGTAGGTGCAGCAAGCTAACCACAGAGGCTGAGCAGGAGGGCAACGATGAGGCATAGAATTGGGAAATGGAGGGCAGGAGGAGTGGTCAGGGACATCAAGCTAAATGGAGGGCAGTAGCAGCACATTGAACCATGCAGGGCAGAAGGGAAGGGGTTGGTACATGAACTCGGACAACAGAGGATAGGGAGGAGGTGGATGGGGCAGCAAGCTAACTGGTTAGGGCGGACGGGAAGGGCAGTGGCAGAATAATAGCCACAAATGACTGTGATGAGGGAGCAGGGGCATGGACTTGGACACTGGAAGGCAAGGGGGGGGGGGCAGGAGCAGCAAGCTTGGGTGGAGGCAGCACAATGCCAAGCCAGGTCCTGTGTCCAACCTGCCCCATTGTGCATTACCATGGACATCTTACTTAATGTTCGAAAAACACTAGAAATTCACTAGAAAAAACACATTGTTACAGGGATGTTATATTAAGGAAATATAATAAAAAAACACCTTAGAAATTAACTAAAAATCCAAAGGTTACAGAGACATTATGGTTAGGTTCACGCACAAAACCACAGAAATTCAGCTTTTATAGTTAGATTTATTTCAAATAACTATAACTCGTGCCCTACGGTAAATATAACTTGCGAGGAATTTCTGAACAGGAATAATGCCCAAACTACTTAACGGAATTACACCAAATTTGGCACAAAAGTAGCTCTTGGTCCAGAAACTGCCACCTCCCCGGGGGTCATGATTTTTGCATTGCAGGGTGGCCACCCAGCCCCCTGCAGCCCCAGGTACTGCCACCTCCCTAGGGCTAATGTTTTCGGAAATGTAGGGGGCAGCCTACCCCCACGCAACCCCAGCTACCACCTCCCGGGGACAGAATGTTTGAGTAAATGAGGGGGGCCATCTGGCTCCCCCGCAGCCCCAGGAACCACCACCTCCCAGAGGCTAATGTTTTTGGAAATGGGGGGGCAGCCTGGCCCCATGCAGCACAGGGGACTGCCACCTCCCTGGGACAGAATGTTTAAGCAAAGTGGGGCACCAAGCCCTCTTGCATCCCTGGGAACCACCATCTCCCCAGGGTACAACGCTTGAGTTAATGTGGGGGGACCACCTGGCCCCCCACAACACCAGGGACTGCCACCTCCCCAGGGTGCAAAGTTTGAGTAAATGTGGGGGGCCATCCAGCCCCCTTTCAGCCCTGTGGACCACCACCTCCCTGGGGCACAACATTTGAGTAAATGTGGGTGGATCCCCCCCCCCCAATTTCTATGATTTGGTACGTTTAAAATGTGAGCCTAACTATAACGTTGCTGTAACCTTTGTTTTTTTAAGTGAATATATATATATCTGTGAGAAAACCAGGGTGATTGCAGAGACCCCCTAATGTTTTGCCCCCATTTTTCACTTTTGCTCCTCGTGTTTTCCTGACTCTGATGGTGCCCTGGGTACTGCTACCCAGTCCCAGGGCCTGTGCTCTGATTAAAATGAGATGCAAATTAGGCTAATTTTAATTGGCAGTATCACCCTACCTATAAGAATATGGTAGGGCATGTAGGTTTAGGGACCCCAGCATAGGTAGCGCTCCTATAGGTGCACTGCTGAGGAGCCAGGGTCATTTTAAGGGCAGACCTGCCTCGTTGGCTGCTTTTAAATTAAAGTTACATGCAAATTGGACTTTGGAATTAAAAGTACTTTCAAAGTCTTAAACCACCTTATTTTTACATATGTCCTCCTAAGGTGTGTCCTAGGTACCCTTGGGGTTGGGCGTAGTGTAACTATAAGCAGGGACCTTATAACAACTGTTTTATAACCCCTGGTGAGGAAAAATAGCCACATGTTTCTTTCCCTCATTGTAAAGAATAGGCTCCATAGGCTAAAATGAGTATACTTTATTTTAATGAATACAGTATCCAAAGGAGCTTGATATGGCAAGTGTGGTCTCCAGCTGATTGTTATAATAAATGCAACAACTTGCCATTGTGTGATTTGATACGACTAGTTCAGGGAAATAGTTTTGGAGCTCTTCCTAAACATTACCAGTTTACAAGCTCTGTAGTGCCCTTCTCCAATTGGCCAGCCTCTGGCAGCCTGGCCAGGTTGCTTTGATGAGGTGTGAAGTAGCCTGGACTGAACACAAAGGAAATGCCTGAGGAGGAGATCTGCTTCAGCAGATAGTGAAACAGGATTGGGGGAGAGCAGACAATTTGGTCTTCAAAGGAGGAAAAGACATTTGTAGCAGCTCAGGACCTCCCCCATTTCCTGCAAACTTTTACAACCAGGTGCCCTCTTGATTAGATTAGGAGAGGGGTGTGTTAAGGATTTTTAGCCACACCAGTGGGTGGGCTTACCCAGGCCTAACCTCCAAAATTCAGAATCTGCCATTTTGGATTTATAAGGAATGTTGCTTCCTGGTATTGATTTTTGCCTCACTTCCCAGGAAGTGGTCATCCAAGAGGGTAGTGGCCTGACAGTTGCCCCCCATGCTTTCTACCCAAGGAACAAAGATAAATCAGATCCCTGCTGGAAGATACTGGAGAAGGAGGACTGCCTTGCTGGACTGTGGCCTCCACCTGGACTCTGCACTCACAAGGACTGCACCAGCAGCTCACTTTGGGCTTCAACAAGAAAAGGGCTTTGGCTTGCTTCTCCAACTCCTGGAGTGGACTCTGTGTAAGCTACAGTTGCAAAGGAGCTGCCCTGAGTCCTCTGCATCAAATCCTGCAAGAAGCTGACCAGTGTCCAGTGGCCATTTGAGGATTCTGACCAGGTGCGTTCAGGTGCATTCTGGCAACTGTAGTCCCAACTCCCAAGGAGCAACTCAGAGCTTCTGGAATCTTGGATCAAGTTGTGGACACTTCAAGGATCCAATGAAGGGAACCGGAGATATGAATTTTTAAATATTAAAAGTAATTCTAGCGCTTAAAAGCAAATATCGCTCAAAGGGTTAAAAAAAGGTCACAATGGCCATGAACAAAGTCCACAGTTCGGGCCACCCACGATGTAACAGTATTACACTTACTTTCAAAAGTATTTCTTGATACAGGGAAGTGGTCCACAGCACCTGCCAACAGTTCAGAGGCTCTGGTTTGCCTCTTGGTGTCTGGGAACTTCCACAATGCACCTCTTCAACTTATATCCACAATGCACCTCTTTAACTTATACCCACAACAGCCAAAAGGGGGTGAGTATAGGGCATATTCCTGCCTGTCACATTGCCAAGTGAATGTTCTGACAGCTCCCACAATGCACCTCTTCAACTTATACCCACAGCAGTCACAAGGGGGTGAGTACAGGGCATATTCCTGCCTGTCACATTGCCAAGTGAATGTTCTGACAGCTCCCCTTGGTGATTAGGGATGAGCCATGTATAACACAGTAGATGAGTGTTTTTTTTGTGTAGACACGTTATGTGTTTTATACTGATGTGCCTTGCCTAGTGGCCCAGGAACCTAGGACACAAGTGTGCACAATCCCTGAACAACTTGTTCTTCAGGGACCACATATGGCTATGTAAAATGATCAACAAGTACTGTTTGTTGTTGTAGTGGTTGTAAATTCTATGCAACAGACCACTACTCTTCAGTGTTACAGGCCAAAGGTAAGGAAGTGATGGATAACTGTCCGCAGCCATGTGTTTGGTTGAATTGGTATTTTGCCATCTGCCACTCAGAGGCTAGTTGTCTTCAGTGTATGATGGGTGCTGGTGCGTCACTACTGTCTATAATGTGAAGATGGCCATCATAAATGTAACAGAGTATACAATGTTCTTTGGGTGCAGCTACAGATCAATACTTTTCCTTAGTAAGTGGGTAATGTCCAATGACATAATGTATGTGCCATCACTGTTGCTAACATTCCTTCTGCCTACATGTCAGTATATGTCCCTTTCTTTATAGCAAAAGATTTGTAAGCTGCTGTTTCATTCATGGTCTACCTGTGTTGATGGGATGATGTCAGTATTCCCTCACATATATGTGCATGGCAACCTGTGTGTGGAATAAGACATTTACACTGAGGATACATTTCATGTAGTGCCACATACAGGAGTGTCTCATCATTGATTAGTGGCTGAAACATACACTCACACCGCATAGCATGTCATATTGGCACGTACAACTGCAGTAGCAATGAGGGACATGACAGGTAGGCCTAGAGTTTTTTGCCACAATGTGTATTCCTATGCCATTGATGTAGAGTCGTGTAACAAAGTGCTGATCAAATGTGAAATGAAAAAGGTTTGTAACCTGACTGTTGGCATGCATCATGGAGTGACTTTCAGTTATGTTGAGTTCACATGTGTTTGGGTACAAGCATTAATCCACAGGCATTTGGGTCTGCAGATCCAAAATGGAGACAATGTGATAGCTTCCTATTGGAGTAACAGTTTGAGGGCCTTCAACAAGTATGTGTGTCTCGCTGGGCCTCTCCAACATCCAAGGGACTAATGGCAACTGATGATGCAGTCAGAGTATGTCATTGTAAGGGATGCCAGAAATTAGTGGTGATTTCCCTACGGCTTGCTGATTCTTTGTGTTGTGCAGTTTAGAGACATACCTCCTTGACATATTGCACATTATGGGCCTCATTATGAGTTTGGCAGGTGGGAGAGGCCGCCCGCCAAACTCTTCCTGCTATCAGGCTGCCTGTGTGGCCTGAACCCTGCCCGCAGTCTTAGGAGTTCACCGCAGGGCCTTAACATTGCAGCCGGCCCCTAATAGAGCCAGCTGCAATGTAGGGGTGCGGTAGGTGCAGCCGCACCTGTCACGCATTCTACTGCCATAATTTGGGCAGTTGACTTAGCGACGGGGCTGTGCATGAGGCCACTGGACTGCCCATGCTAAGTGCATGGGCAGTGCAGGGGCCCCCCGACACCCCCATTCCACCAGCCTTTCCATGGTGGTGTAAACCACCAAGGACAGGCTGATGGATGGGGATTTATAATACCCAGGGCAGCGCTGCCCTGGCGGATTACAACCCCCAGGAGCGCCAGGCTGCAGGCTGGCGGCAGCCTGGCGGTGTTGGTGGTTGGCCCCAGGTGGTCCCGCCATGGTCATAATGTCACAGTCTGACTGTGACAATGGTGGTCTGGTGACCGCCAGGGTCATAATGAGGCCCTATGTCTACAGTGTCCATCTCCATGCCAAATGTGTAGCCCATCTGAGCAACATTAGTAATATCTCCATGGCTCCATTGGGACAAATATCAGTTTTGTGAAGGGTGCATTGTGAGCGTGCTTCCAGTGTGACATGAGTATTTCCATGTCAACCTCTCCAGGCTATTATTCTGTTGTCAGCAACATGGCAGGATTTTGGACCATTATTTCTTATTGTTGGGTCATTATGTATGTGACAAATAGATGTGTGCATGACCTTGTATGGGATCTGTGGGAACTTGTCTTGGCATTGGCCTAATATTGTATGACAACAGGTATCCTCCGGTCAAGACACCGCTGACACAGAGGGACCCAGTGGCCAGGAGGGTGAGAGGAGTGCCACAGGGAAGACCAGATCAACATCCTCGTCATCATAGGATTCTTCCTCCAGTGGCCACTCCCTAGTGTTGGTGGAGCCATTGGGAAGTACCCCTGTACCATCTTTGTCTGCCCCCCCAGTCCTATCACCACCCTCCCTGTAGCTCCCCACCCAGTTAGCCGTGCCTACTCAACCAGGAGGGTGGGTATCTCCTTTGCCGCAGGCACCTCCACCCTAGCCCTCTTCTGCCCTCAGTGAGGAGGCTATTGACCTCCACAGGAGTATCTTTGTGGATCGACAGCCATTGTGAATACCAATGCACAGTTTATTCATCAAAAAAGTTACTACAAATATTACATTGATAATATCAATGATGTTATCAAAGATGTCATGAGTGCCATAATTTGTGGGGTCTTTAACATTGCATGCGAAGGGGACAAGCTATGGTTACATTAGGACACAAGTTATAGTTACTGTAGATAACTCTATCTATAAAATGTAAATTTCTGTGGTTTTGTATGTTTAAAATGTCAGCCTAACTATTATGTCCCTGTAACCTTTGTCTTTTTCAGTGAATGTTTATGTTTTTTGTGGGTCTGTCAGCAAATGCATGTGTATGAATTTGTATTTGATATTTTCACCAGGGTTTGCGACTCAGTTGTGACGTTACACCGGGGGCCATGCAGTAGAATGTGACGATCGTTGAAAAAAAAGAGTTTTGAACCATTTCAAACTCATGAGGTGTCCCTCAGACACTCATTGGTGAACCTCACGGGGTCAATAGTGCCCCTACCCTGCCCCCTTTTAATATCTACAGCCCCTATTTCCATTCCCTGAGGCTGTGCACTGGTTGATAAGAAGGTGGCCGCAACTTTCTCTGCAGGTTATGATCAGCAAGTCACATTGCTTCCCGGAGGGGTCGGATCTCCAAAACCCTCTGTGTTCTGGAGACATTTTTGCTAAATTGTCCCCAGCATCACAAAATTAATGTTTTAGGTGACTTCAGTGTCACATTTGAACCTCTTGACTGGGATGATCTTAGGTTTATCCATGAGGAGGACCAGGCATGGTCCATCCCTGCCTTAGATGTCCCGCCCATCAAAAGGGGGACGCAGGTTGCTGTCCAAGGAAAATCAGTGACCATGGAATTTGGACTCAGGCACTTAACGGCAGGACTAAATCTGGTGCAAAGGGTTGCCATACATATAACAAAGTCGGCCACACTAGTAGGATTGATTACTGTCTAGCCGATATAAGATTATGTCCCCTAGTCATCGACATTAGAGTTATTGAGAGAACTGAAAGTGACCATAAATCTCTTTCAGTCCATATGTCTGCTTAATGTAACCACTTGTCCATGATTAACACTCCAGTAACAGCACCAGAGGGAATTAGTCTGGTTGATGACAAGTCACCTAAAGTGGAATGAGTTTTGGATCGACCAACGCTCATCATTGCTGCTAACAACACCTTGAAGACCACATTGATGGGTTTAGAGGCGGGTCCTGCAATCCCCAACAAGAAAATAAGCTTAACTCACACCCCATGCATAGAGGGCATTGTGGCCCACTTCTCTGTAAATATAGCTCCCGATAGCAAGAGGCTTAAGGGTAGGCATCGCTGGTTTAATAAAGAGTGTCAGTCCTCAAACAAGAGTTTAATCCAAGCTATTAAGCCTAAGGATGTAAACGCCATTCGCTCAGCTAGAAAGTCTTACAACTCAGCCGTCTGCAAAGCCAAGCGTGAACAAGATGAAAATTGGTGGGCTGCACTTAATGATGCTGCACGAGAGAGGAACTGTAGTGAGTTCTGGTCCTGGGCAGCGCGCGGCCCAGGAAAAAGCGCACTGAACATTACAACTAATATTGCTCCAAAGGACTAGGTAGATCATTTTAGTACTCCTCTGACCATGATAGTATAACCTCTGAACATAAGAACTCTTGCTCAAATATCATTCTAACACCCACCCCTCTAGTGCAGCAACTGTTTTCCCATGCGATTTAGCATATTCCTTAGGTACTCTAAAGCATGGTAGGGCACCTGGCTCGGATGGTGTTCCAGCAGACCTATTCTTAACCGACATTGAAATCTGGTCAAGCTATATCACCACCATATTCAATGCAATAGCATCTGGGTCGCCAATCCCTGAGTCCTGGAAGGGTGCCATTGTAGTCCTGATTTTTAAAAAGGGTGACAGAGCCCTCCCCTGTAATTACAGGCCAATTAGCTTAATACACTGTGTGCAGAAAGTGTTTTGTCACTGCCTTTTGGGTAAGATTCAAGACTAGATGGCTGAACACAACATTCTTAGTCCTCTTCAGGCAGGCTTTTGTTAAAAAATATCCACCATTGAGCAAGCCCTCAGGTATTTGCTTTTAAACTGAAAGACAGTTTTTATTGGCAAAGAGAATCTGTATGTTGCTTTTGTGGATCTGAAATCTGCTTTCGATCTAGTACCCCCTAACAAGCTGTGGGAAGTTATTTCCCAAATGGGAATCCCCGAGCATATTCTTGCACTATTAATTCGGTTTCATGAGGGTAATTATGCATGTGTCAGGTGGGGTGACAAGGGGCAGCTAACTGACAGATTCCAGGTATCAAGGGGTGTACAGCAAGGGTGTGTCCTTGCCCCCACCTTGTTTTCTTTGTACATTAATGATATTGTCCCCTCTCTACTCAGAGTGGAAGCTGATGCACCATCGTTAGGTATACAAAAAAGTCCGATCTTGCTCTTTGCAGATGATACACTCCTGATATCCAAGACCGCAGTCGGATTACGGGAACTCCTCACGTGCTTTGAGGAATTTTATTCCACGCGGGGACTTGAAATCAGTGCCTCCAAAACTAAATTAATGATGCTCAATCCCCACAGATCCTTCAGAGGGAAGTTTATCCTTGAGGGTACCCCACTCGAAAAAGTGGGCACATTTAGTTATCTGGGCCTAATGCTAACTGAAATAATGTCTTGGAAATCATAGGTTGCTAAGCAGGCACTAAAACTAAAGCAAACAACAGGGGTTTTATTAAAGGATTTTAATCTCCCTCACACCAAACTAATACGCCCTGCAATCCAGATATATGAAGCCAAGACTATGAGCTCGGCTCTTTATGGGACTGAACAATGGGGCTATGTCAAAGCTCAAGAAATAACGATCTCTGAAAATAATTTCCTAAGAAATCTTGTGTTCCTACCACCAAGCACTCTATTGTTCCCACTTTTTAACAACCTAGGCATGAAATGTATTGGCCACACGGCCCACCTACATCCCCTCTTGTACTGGCGGCGTCTCTGGACTACCCCAGTGCTTGCTTCCTTTACTGTAGCCCTGCAGGCCATTTTAGAAGCTGACCATTCTCATAGTATCCCTTGGCTCGGATACATCAAGAGGTTACTTTATTCGCTTTGGTTTAAAGAACTCTGGGATTCTCCAACTACTGCCTCCTTTCCATAAAAAATCAACCAAAAAAACATTATTGGCAAACGGTAGACTGAAGATCTAGGGATCGCACTTCACTCCACACTATCATGTGAATTTGCCAACCTAAAAGAGACTTGCAAATACGAGACCTTCTGGGACATAATCACGGTGCCTAGAGAAAGGAAATTGTACTTCCAGTTCAGCATAGACACCTTTCCATTAAGATCACTTACCAGTTGCTGGTCATAAGAAGAAACAACCATCTGCTCAACTTGCAAAGCACCGATAGAGAACCTCCCTCATGTTTCATTTGTCTGCCCTGCATACGCTGCCTCTCGTAGGAAATGGTTGGCCCCGGCTTGTAGTCTGCTGGGAGTCCCCAGGCCCAACATAACCCTTTGAATCCTCAGATCAGACACCCCCTTGACGTTAAGGATTGCTGTTGCCAAGTTCCTTGGGGCCAGTTGGATTGTCAGAGGAAAACTTTTATCTGTATTATGGTTTTAGTAAGAATGTATCAATTCACTTTGGGAGTGCACTTAATTGTATTACTTTATTTAATTATATGTACTGTACATATTTTTATATAACCTTGTGTATTTAATTATTGCTGCTATGTGCTTCAGCTGTGGCCGAAATAAAGTTCTCTTGACTTACTGACTGATACTGCTTTCTTCTGTCACGGGAAGCCACTTCCCTTTGTATTTGCGACAGAACCCTGTCCCTATATATACAAATTTGGATTTCCTTTAATTTTTCAAAAACTACCGAACAGATTTACATCAAATAACAAAAAGGGCTTTTTTTGGACCAAGAGCTACCTTTCTGCCAAATATGGTGTAGTTCCTTCCAGCAGTTTTGGCACCTTTGCTGCTCTAAATCCCTCTGGAAAAAATAATAGGGAAAATGTGTTTTGGGACCGGCCCTTTTTCTGGGCCCTCCTGGACGGATCACACCAAAACTTTCCAGACAGCAGCTGATGTGACCGTGTAAGGTTTTTGGAAAATTTCATGAAGAGTTGTCAAGCAGCGCCAAAACAAAAAACGCTTTTTCTAAGGAAACTAGGTCCTAACTATAACTACCTAGAGGCAATGTGTGCATATAGAGGGCATTGTGGTCCACTTCTCTGTAAATATAGCTCCTGATAGCAAGAGGCTTAAGGGTAGGCATCGCTGGTTTAATAAAGAGTGTCAGTCCTCAAACAAGAGTTTAATCCAAGCTACTAAACCTAAGGATGTAAACGCCATTCGCTCAGCTAGAATGTCTTACAAATCAGCCGTCTGGAAAGCCAAGTGTGAACAAGATGACAATTGGTGAGCTGCACTTAATGACGCTGCACGAGAGAGGAACTGTAGTGAGTTCTGGTCCTTGGCAGCGCGCGGCCCAGGAAATAGCGCACTGAACATTACAACTAATATTGCTCCAAAGGACTAGGTAGATAATTTTAGTGGCTTGTACTCCTATGACCATGATAGTATAACCTCTGAACATAAGAACTCTTGCTCAAATATCATTCTAACACCCACCCCTCTAGTGCAGCAACTGTTCTCCCATGTGGATAAAGCATATTCCTTAGGTACTCTAAAGCATGGTAGGGCACCTGGCTCAGATGGTGTTCCAGCAGACCTATTCTTAACCAACATTGAAATCTGGTCAAGATATATCACCATCATATTGAATGCAATAGCATCTGGGTCGCCAATCCCTGAGTATGGGAAGGGTACCATTGTAGTCCTGATTTTTAAAAAGGTTGACAGAGCCCTCCCCTGTAATTACAGGCCAATTAGCTTAATAGACTATGTGCAGAAAGTGTTTTGTCACTGCCTTTTCGGCAAGATTCAAGACTAGATGGCTGAATAAGACATTCTTAGTCCTCTTCAGGCAGGCTTTTGTTAAAAAATATCCACCATTGAGCAAGCCCTCAGGTTTTTGCTTTTAAACTGGAAGACAGTTTTTATTGGCAAAGAGAATCTGTATGTTGCTTTTGTGGATCTGAAATCTGCTTATGATCTAGTACCCCGTAACAAGCTGTGGGAAGTTATTTCCCAAATGGGAATCCCCGAGTACATTCTTGCACTAATAATTCGGCTTCATGAGGGTAATTATGCATGTGTCAGGTGGGGTGACAAGGGGCAGCTAACTGACAGATTCCAGGTATCAAGGGGTGTACAGCAAGGGTGTGTCCTTGCCCCCACCTTGTTTTCTTTGTACATTAATGATATTGTCCCCTCTCTACTCAGAGTGGAGGCTGATGCACCATCGTTAGGTATACAAAAAAGTCCGGTCTTGCTCTTTGCAGATGATACACTCCTGATATCCAAGACCGCAGTCGGATTACGGGAACTCCTCACGTGCTTTGAGGAATTTTATTCCACGCGGGGACTTGAAATCAATGCCTCCAAAACTAAATTAATGATGCTCGATCCCCACAGATCCTTCAGAGGGAAGTTTATCCTTGAGGGTACCCCACTCGAAAAAGTGGGCACATTTAGTTATCTGGGCCTAATGATAACTGAAAAAATGTCTTGGAAATCTCTTGTTGCTAAGCAGGCACTAAAACTAAAGCAAACAACAGGGGTTTTATTAAAGGATTTTAATCTCCCTCACACCAAACCAATACGCCCTACAATCCAGATATATGAAGCCAAGGCTGTGAACTCGGCTCTTTATGGGGCTGAACTATGGGGCTATGTCAAAGCTCAAGAAATAACTATCTCTGAAAATAATTTCCTAAGAAATCTTGTGTCCCTACCACCAAGCACTCTATTGTTCCCACTTTTTAAGGACCTAGGCATGAAACGTATTGGCCACAAGGCCCACCTACATCCCCTCTTAAACTGGCGGCGTCTCTGGACTACCCAAATGGTGGCTTCCTTTACTGTAGGCCTGCAGGCCATTTTAGAAGCTGACCATCCTCATAGTATTCCCTGGCTCGGATACATCAAGAGGTTACTTTATTCATTTGGGTTTAAAGAACTCTGGGATTCTCCAACTACTGCCTCCTTTCCATCAAAAATCAACCAAACAAAACGGTATTGGCAAACGGTAGATTCTGAAGATCTGGGGGTCGCCCTTCACTCCACACTATCATGTGAATTTGACAACCTAAAAGAGACGTGCAAATACGAGGCTTTCTGGGACATATCATGGTGCCTAGAGAAAGGAAATTGTACTTCCAGTTCGGCATAGACACCTTTCCATTAAGATCACTTACCAGTTGCTGGTCATATGAAGAAACAACCATCTGCTCAGCTTGCAAAGCACCTATAGAAAACCTCCCTCATGTTTCATTTGTCTGCCCTGCATACGCTGCCTCTCGTAGGAGATTGTTGGCCCCGGCTTGTAGACTGCTGGGAGTCCCCAGGTCCAACATAACCCTTCGAATCCTCAGATCAGACACTCCCTCGACGTTAGTGATTGCTGTTGCCAAGCTCCTTGGGGCCAGTTGGCTTGTCAGAGGAAAACTTTTATCTGTATTATGGTTTTAGTAAGAATGTATCAAGTCACTTTGGGAGTGCACTTAATTTTATTACTTTATTTAATTATATGTACTGTACATATTTTATATAACCTTGTGTATTTAATTATTGCTGCTATGTGCTTCAGCTGTGGCCGAAATAAAGTTCTCTTGACTTACTGACTGATACTGCTTTCTTCTGTCACGGGAAGCCACTTCCCTTTGTATTTGCGACAGAACCCTGTCCCTATATATACACATTTGGATTTCCTTTAATTTCTCAAAAACTACCAAACAGATTTACATCAAATAACAAAAAGGGCTTTTTCTGGACCAAGAGCTACCTTTCTGCCAAATATGGTGTAGTTCCTTCCAGCAGTTTTGGCACCATTGCTGCTCTAAATCCCTCTGGAAAAAATAATAGAGAAAATGTGTTTTGGGACCGGCCCTTTTTCTGGGCCCTCCTGGATGGATCACCCCAAAACGTTCCAGACAGCAGCTGATGTGACCGTGAAAGGTTTTTGGAAAATTTCATGAAAAGTTGTCAAGCAGCGCCAAAACTAAAAACGCTTGAGATCAAAATTAAGGTTTAAGGCTTAACCGGTGGTAGTGATACAGGGTGTTAAGGCTAATTTTAGGGTTAGTGGGGATAGTGGTACAGGGTGTTAAGGGTAATGTTAGGGTTTAGTGGTGGGAAGTGGCAAAGGCCAGGTGCTGGATGAAGGCCCGGGCCAGAACACTTAGCCAACAGGGTGCAGCACCAAGCCATTCACCTGCCTCCGATGGTCACCAGGTCCTCAACACTCCACTGAGGTTCAGTTCTCCTATAAGCCACTTCATCCCTGCTCAAGCTCTATACACCCAAACATACAGGAACAAGAAGGGGTGGGCATTACAGAAAGCAGGCTAGCACCAAGGACTCCAGGAATGGCTTATCCTGAATGGATTTGGTAGGTCCTGGCACCCCACCTGTAGGAGCTACTGCCGGGATTAATGAGAACAGAACAGTCAGCAGAATTGCCGCATCACTCTTACTCAGCCATGCCAACATTTTGCCTGCCTTGTCCCCCAACTAATAGATTTGTTTTTGCTTTGTGACCTGTGCCCGCTAGACCTCATCCTTGACCAGACAGCAAAACTCCTTTGTATGGTTTGGAATTCTCAACCTATTGGCCTCAGATGGCACCACAATCCTCAGGGGCCTGATCCGAGGAGGTTGCATTATACCACATGTGCAAGGGCCGGTAAACCAATAAGCAATGCTTTGCTTATTTACAGCTTATGAGTCACAGAAAAAGAGAGCAGCCTAAACAGGTATACATAGGCAACAGAAGTTACACTAGCACAATATAAACCTGGAACCCCAGGGGTCCTGGATGTAGGCTATGGTCCATATGCCTAAACTGAGACCACCGGACAAAATAGACAAGGTGACATGGCTACCATTGGAGCTCATAGAGATACCTCAAAAAAAGGATGTCAAAAGCCAAGTGCAGCAGACTGGATGAAAACAACAAACCAGCCTAATCATCCAGACTGTCACCAGATCAAGGCCTAGATTTGGTCCTGTCAGTCACCATTTCCCAGAAACTTTTACAGCACTTCCTAAGAGAAATAAAGGAAGAATTGGGCTCTATGAGAGAAACTTCATAGAATACCTACAAAGTGACGGGATCCAGAATCAATGACACAGAACAAACATAAGACAACAGGTGAGAGGAGATAAAATATAAAGGTGATAGTCTTGATGCTCGAGGACAACTGTAATGAACAGATGCTCAAAAAGCCCTTGGAAATCATTTGAGAGGAAATAATGTATGCATCATGAGAGTTCGGTAGGATGCCAAAGTCATAAATATACAACCCAATGTCTAGGACATATTGGGGGTTATTACAACTTTGGAGGAGGTGTTAATCCGTCCCAGAAGTGACGGTAAAGTGACGGATATACCACCAGCCGTATTACGAGTCCATTATATCCTATGGAACTCGTAATACGGCTGGTGGTATATCCGTCACTTTTGGGACAGATTAACACCTCCTCCAAAGTTGTAATAAACCCCATTGTATCATGTCAGAAATTATCCAGAAGATCCAGGAGTTTGCCTATGTAAGGCATAATAATGAGAATTTACTTTTTTTGTGGCGAAGTGATTCTTCTGGCTCCAAGCACCGTGAGACGGAGAGTATTTCAACAGATCCCAGACCTTCTCCACAAGGAAGATATATCCTATTGATGGGGCGACCCATTCAGGCTTATGTTTACATGGCATTCCCAAAAGCAGTAAGATATCTTAGGAATGCGAAAAGAAGGCATTAAGAGACTCGAAAATCGGACAAACTCCTCTAAGGAGGAGGGAATGTAAAGAAGCTTACCCTTTCAAAAAGGAAATTGAATGCCAAGGCAACAACTGTGGTGGAAAAATCAAATATGTGGGATCGCCAAGGGACCTGGCAGTGGAGGCAGAGCCAGATGATGCTGGGGGATGAGAAGGCTCAATAAAGAAATATGCTTAGTTGACTCTAAGTGGTGAGAAGGGGAACACTGATTAGGAGGGGAAGGGGTGGACAATGGCTCAGTCAAGACTAACCATTAATAGACAACAAGGTGCAAGAGACTCAAATTACTTTAGGATTAGGCAACATTATGGTTTGTAGGAAATGGATTGGGTTGGAGACAAATGGCAGTTCCACAAAAAAAAAGCACATACCAAAGGTTTTTAAGAATTGGATGCACGTGAGACAAAGATGTAAACTAATCTATCTACTGACTAAATCCTTTGTCGTAACATTAGAGGCCTGAATACTCCTGCCAAGAGATTTTCAAAGTAGAGTGGTTGTGAGTTCAGCATCCTGTTGAAGACGCATCTTCTCACAAATGACTGGCCTAGGATGAAATCTAAATATTTCCTTTTACAAATCTTTGAAATGACTAACGTAAAAATGGCATGTGTGCCAATTTTATGTAGCCGGTTATTCACAGAAAAGATACAAAAGGTGGGCCCAGGTAAAGCATGGAGGATGTTGGGAATGGTGGTCCAGATGAAAAGCCATATGTCCATTATATTCTTGCTATGCATGTCAGAGATCTCAGACATTTTTGCCTATGCACTGAAAAAAATATTGATGGGGAAGATCTCATCCTAGTATTCGATTCCTAAAAATATCGCTCCATGCTATTCTATGTTAGTGGTCGCTCTCTTTCAGTCTCCTTTAAGGAATGGATGGGTAGGTAGATCTGATAGGTATTTGGAGGGTACTACATATGGAAGAAGTTGCTTACACCTTTTACTCAGTGGTGCATCAAACATATGACAAGTTTGACAACTAATGGCGAAAAGCTTAATGGAAATTGTATTAAAGAAGCTAACATAGGTCAAATGGAATTATCAGATTACTATTACATTACATATTCCAAAACGTTAGGAGTGGCTCCTCCTCTATGGTGAAGGAGCGTCACACCCCACCCCCCCCCCACCAGCAGCAGGAGCTGCAAAATGAAAAATAAAAACAATAATAAACAGTGTTTATTATCGGTTTTATTTTTCAGCGGTGCAGGGCCACAGGCGATGACAGGGAAAGAGGAGGAGTGCACAGGATTTCCCTCAATGCGCATGTACGTTTGGTGGGCCATCTCAGGCTGGCCAAATACACATGCGCACTGGGCTCTGCCCAGCCTGGCACTGTGTTGCCGGGTTGGAGAGAGCAGGCAGAGTCTCCCACTCTGCCTCAGAGCATCCTGGCTTGGCGCTCTGGCCAATCCTAACGCTGCTCTCATGTAAGAGCAGCGTTAGGGTTGGTCGCAGGGCAGATTGGGAGCCTGTGCCTGCAACAAGTGGACGGGGAGCCAGAAGAGGGGCAAGGCAGAGGCGGCGGAGGTAAGTTTCTTTTTTTAAATTTCTTTATGCTACTGTGCCCCCGCCCTGCCGCTTGCCCCTACAGGAGCCACCCCTGCAAAACGTAACACTAGAAAACACACATGGGATCTCAATGAGTTTCTTTTGTTTGACCCAAAGGACCAAGCAGAGATTAGGCAGGGAATTTCAGGCTTCACCCCTGACAATGATAAATCAGACATCTCACCACCAATCCCATGGAATACACTCAAAGTTCTCTTGAGGGGAATGTTTTTGTCAATAACATCCTGATTTAAAAAGATAAAGCTGAGGTGAGAACTAAGCTGCAGACATAGCTTGCCAATCCTGAAGGTAAACACAAAAGAAATAATTCAAATAAATTATGGCATAAGATTGTAACAATCAGAGTTCAAGAGAGAGCCACAGAGTTAGATAATGTGGGGTGACCAGTGGTATGAGGGAAGAGCTGTGGTGGTAATTCCAAACCAGGTAAAAAGACAACCTTTTGTGCCTCTTACTGGACGATATCGCTACTCAACATAGATATCAAACTGCTTACTGCAGTTCTAGCAGCTTGTGAAGGCCCCTTATTGCCCAAGTTGGTTTGCACAGACCAATTGGACTTTATCTCTTGTTGAAAACAGGGAGACAGTACTAAAACAGTATTGCACATTATAGAACATGTCCAAATGAACTGCAACAATGTGCATTTACTGTCGGTAGATTTTGAAAAGGCATTCAACAGAGTTGATTGGGTATATAATGAACAAGTGTTGCACAAAAAGGGGTTTGGCAAGCACATTAAAAAAAGAGGACTGTGGTGGGTTACCAACACCGGACGCGCCGAACACTTTCGTGGGATAGAGGAGGCGGGCAGCAGCTGTGTGCTGCCTTTCCAATCAGGGCAGGAGCCCTTTAAAAACCAGTGAGCGCTCCCGCTCTGCGCCGAACACTTTCGTGGGATAGAGGAGGCGGGCAGCAGCTGTGTGCTGCCTTTCCAATCAGGGCAGGAGCCCTTTAAAAACCAGTGAGCGCTCCCGTTCCGCGGGACGCGCCGAACACTTTCGTGGGATAGAGGAGGGGCGCCCGGGCGAAGCCCGGGCCAAGGGCGGGCCCGTCCTTGCCAGGAAGAGGCAGGGCAGGGCCACCCCTCTGATATCTGCTTCAATCTGTGGTCCCAGATAACCATTTTGCTTTTGACTGCCCGAAGGACAAATTCAAGCTTATTTTTATTGCGTAGGGGTAGCTTTTCCCACCAAGCACCAGGCCTCCATCAAGCTAGTGGACAACTACCAATATTAATCAGCTTTTGCTTGCCCGCTGTGTTTCCAGTTGAATTTCCCACTAATTCCCCACATACTCTCTAACCGAAATACGTCTTTTGGTGGGTGGTAGGAGGTCAAGGGGTTATAACTCACCTTCCATTTCTCGCCCTGTGTTTGCTTGTTCATGATAAGTGGTTGGGCCAAACCACATATACATATATGCATTTGGGTCCTTGATTGCAGTTTTGTCCGTGAGATCCGCAATTAGCAGGGTTTGAGAAGTTTATTTAACGCTTGCTTGGGGTAGAAGTTGGGTTCCAAAGGCCTCAGTATTACCATTAATCAGGAGCTTATTAAAGGCCCCTGGTTTTTAGTAAAATGGGCAGACGACGTGGGGGGGGCTCAGATGGGAAACAGCATTCTAACAAAACCCTAGACGTTTTTTTACAAAAGGCCGTTGGGGAACTCGAAAGAGAAATAGAATTAGTGCAACGACGCCTTGCTGCCCCTCCTTCTGCATCTATTAGTTTAGCCCATGATAGCCCAGCCTCACAGCCCCACCCACGATTAGAGCTTCAGTCTGTATCGATTATCCCTTCCCCTTCTCCGCCCAAAATTCCTCAAGAGATCCTTGACGATACTTCAACTGCAACTGCCATTTGTGCCGCACCATTTTTGTTGGCCCAGCATCACCCAATAGAAGGTTCCCTTACTTTAATTGAATCTAATACTAAAGGGAAAAGGAAGCGAAGGGAACCTGTACTCAAGAATAAACGATCTAGGACCTTGAGTCCCTCTAACTCGGCCCAACCCTCTATTAAAGATATGGCATCAATTTCCTCACACAATATCAACATTCCCCATGCAAACGAGTTTATTAGGGATCTCATAAGGGATGAGCTCTCAAAACTACTTCTTCCTATTTCCAAGCGTCTTCAAATAATCGAGGACAAACTTGAAAGTCTTACGACTAGGCAAATACCAACAATTTCTTTACCTGTAGAAATTCAACCTAATCATGACTCTATTATTGCCAATAGACACACTGGCCAAACACCCAAAAATGTTCCTCCCATTCTAAATCACGACTGGCCAAGTTCTGCCAAAATTTCTAGTACCCTGATGAGCAAACCTCATATGGCTTTAGCCTCCCTATCAAAAGGAACCGTCTTATGGAATAATCCAGCAACTATTTCGGGAGACGGCATCCCTATCAGGGAATTACCACATCCAGTACACCAAAAGAAGGTTACGAGCAGGGACTCCCGAGAACCAAAAGCGCTCCATTTACCACCAGAATCATGCCCTTATGTCCTCATCATATCAAATGTTCCTGAACTCAAACCTCACTTTTCTGAATCTTTTATCGAACTCAAAAACAAGGTTATTCACTGGTTGCATGTGAATGCGGGGTTCGCTCTTTCCATGTCATCCTCAATATTGATGGTGAGAAGGGTAGGGTGGGTGGGCCCTCTAGCGAAGATCGGTTCAGGGGACTGTATTGTCATTAATTTTAATTCCCCCGATCTTGTCCAATGACTTTTTTTAAATGCTAACAGACCTTATCCTACAACGGGCAAAACTTCTCTTTGCAGGCTACAAGTGTTTTATCCACCTTTTATGTCGTCTTGGAGCACTCAATCGCCACCATCATACGGGGTTGGTCCGGTTACTCACACACTGTCTACCCCTGTAATTGGTCCTAGACGTCCTTTATCTTCTTTCTCTGAGGCAGACTGACTAGGAGATGCTTCTCCGGATGTGGTATTGCCTAATTGTGAAGCTGAGACCATTTGCCCTATTGTTTTTAACATCTCTACTCCTCCTGCCCCCCTTATCTTGGCAGATTTTGTTGTCCTGGGATCACCCAAAAATATAACATGTCAAGCAACTGAGGAATGCATTTCTAACCTGTCAAACGCTCCTTATACCTTGGGGCCTATCCATATGGCCAATTTACCAAACTCAAACGCTGTTGGGGTTACATCCAGCGAGGTTCTAAAGATACAGAGCGAGAATTCCCTTGGTCCTAATCCACCCAAGGGAAGTACCATGGCCTTTAACAGTTCCCCCCCAGTACGCTATATTTCCAGAATGAAGCTGGGTCCTCATGCTCAGAGGATCTCGATAAGGTACTCAGCTGGAACATAGCTGGATTGGAAAGCAAATTACAAAGTCCAGGTTGGGGTAACCTTATTGATGATCACTTGATCTGTCTCTTTCAAGAAACTTGGGCATTAGAACCCAAATACAGACTCGGTTTCAAAAGCTATTGGGTTTCGGCCCGTAAGTCATCTTCTGGGAGACCTTCGGGAGGGTTGCTTGTGTGGCTAAATACTTCTCTCAGGTGCAAGATAGAAGAAATAGATACAGGTTGCCCGGATCTGCAAGCACTATCGCTAATGATTTCTGAAGGAAAACCCCTCCTTTTAATTAATATCTATAACAGGAATGCGAGTCCCCACTCCGAGTCGGACGTTCTGTCTAATTTGGATTATTTTCTAAAAAGTAATCCCTCCCTTCTTGTCTTAATTGGAGGAGACTTCAATGTTACTTTTGAACCTAATCCTTTAGTCCAAGGAATCTGTAAAGAAGAGGATGCCCATTGGGGCATCCCCCAGCTAGTCTCCAACAAAAAACCAAGATTGAACAAATCTGCGCGCTTATTGGCTGACATTGCACTAGCCCATGGCCTCCGAGCCTGTAATGGCCGCTCACACTCGGATGCTATTTTACGTCCCACTTTTAGGCGCGGAGAATACAGCAGTCGCATTGACTATATATTTCT
The DNA here is from genome assembly GCF_031143425.1 of Pleurodeles waltl. Taxonomy (NCBI): domain Eukaryota; kingdom Metazoa; phylum Chordata; class Amphibia; order Caudata; family Salamandridae; genus Pleurodeles; species Pleurodeles waltl. Next base: position 96,040,500 of record NC_090437.1, read on the forward strand.
TGATATTCGTCTTTGGCGTTACATGGTAGATATGAGGGTAGATGAGCAGCCTGTGAGCGACCACGACCCTCTGATTTTATCAACCAGAGGTCTTTTTCCTTCGTTCATAGCGCCCCACTCCAGGTCAAATGCCTCCCAACTGGCCTTAACTAATAATAGACGCAATCTCAAATGGGAATCTGTTATCTCTTCCCCAAAACACCTGGCATCTATTTACAGTTTGCTCGCAAATCAAATGGAGCGCATGACTCGGTTCATTGAGTCTGAGGAGGGCGACAGCCTTCTTATAGCCCACACTGATCTGTTTCAATCTTTAAAACAACTTTTTACAAAAGAGACTCTTAACAACTTCAATAAAAAGTACAATGCCCCTTGGTTCAATAAATCTTGCAGAATAGCACAACTAGCCATCTTGGATGCAATTAAAGAAGGCCATGCTGTGACGTTGAGAACAGCCAGGGGGGCTTATAAGAAGGAATGTTTAAAGGCACGTAGAAGCTGGGAGGAGGCCAGATGGGCCACTATTTTGGATTCTGCCTTATCCAATAATACATCCAGGTTCTGGAAACTAATAGCTGATAATGACAGTGATTCCCCTGCCGCGCCTGGCTCTACAATCCTCTCAGCAACTTGGGTAGAGCATTTTGGGCAACTTTATGGAGGTCCGCCCGAAGTTTCCTTGCGGCCCCCCAATGATTTAACAAACTAAGAGATCATTCCAATTTCATTTTCCCTATCCGAAACTAGAGTAGCAATAGACTCCCTGAAATGGGGGAAGGCACCTGGCCCAGACAAAATCCCAGGTGATCTATATAAATCTAGACCTGACATATGGGCTCCTTACCTCAATTCTATCTGCAATGCAATTGCAGCGGGAGCTCCAGTTCCATCCACTTGGAAAGGGGCTGAAATTGTACCGATCTTTAAAAAAGGAAATCCAAACATTCCGGCTAACTACCGCCCCATTAGTCTCCTCGATAACTTCCAAAAAATCTATGCGAAACATCTTCTGTCCCATCTTGAGGAATGGATTATTGAGTCTAAAGCTCTCTCTGATTTACAAGCGGGTTTCAGACCCGCAGTGAGCACAGTTGACCAAGCTTTAAGATTTATGTCAATAAAATGGAAGAATGTAGACCTGGGGAGGGGTAACCTTTATGTGGTTTTTATAGATCTAAGAGCCGCATTTGACCTGATCCCCAGGAATCTTCTGTGGTCAACATTATTAAATATGGGAGTGCCATTTGGCCTCCTGAAACTTATAGTTCAATTGCACCAAGATACCTTTGCCCAAATCAGGTGTGGACAGGGGGGCGAGCTGACTGATCCCGTAGCTATTAAAAAAGGAGTTAGACAAGGCTGTGTTCTGGCACCTACTCTTTTTTTGCTCTACATTAATAATTGTATCCACTACCTAGAGAACTGCTTAAATGATTCTCCAAAACTGGGTGGGACAAAAATCCCTTGTCTGCTATACGCAGATGACACGATCCTACTATCAAAATCGCCAATGGGAATTCAACATCTGATCAACCAGTTTTGTGCTTACTGTAGCGACTATGGTCTAGATGTAAATGTCAAGAAAACCAAATTTATGATATTCACTACCTCCAAAAAACGATTGCGTGTTAATATCGAGATGAATTCGACCCCACTGGAGAAAGTAGAAGAGTTTGATTATTTGGGTTTCAGATTATCTACATCAGGCAAATGGAAGGCAGCTATTGATAAAGGGGCTCTAATCATAGGCCAAAGAGGTGGAGCCTTAGTCCGTAGATCTAGAAAGGCTCCGAGCCCCCCCCTGAACATTCTTGCGGAGATTTATAACGCTCAAATTAGAGCAGCGGCCTTATATGGAGCGGAAATTTGGGGATCCCACAAAAACCTGGACATTCTGCAAACCAAGGAAAATATTTTCCTTAGGCAGGTGTCCAGGCTCGGTACGGGTACACCAATGACCCCTTTAAGGCTTGACCTTGGTTTAAATAGCATTAAAACCATAGTGGCCTTAAGACCCCTTTCCTATTGGATCCGATTATGGAAATCTGCTGAACTTGAACCATATAGGCTGGCTATAAGAGAGTTGATAGCCGCCCCTAAGGCACTGGAGAAAATCCCCTGGCTGAAAGAGATGAAAATTGCCTGGGACAAAATGGGTCTTCCCCATTATTGGAAATACCCGGACCAAATCCCTGATAATGCTAGGAAATTTGTTACAAGCAGATATTGGGAGAAAGTTAACGAATATTCCCTGCACCAAAAGGGGGCAGGTAGGTTAACAATGGATTTTCTGCAAATTAAGCATGAACCCTGGGCTGAGAATTTCCTGAACCTCCCTATCCCTCCATATGCCCGCGCTTTATACCTGCAGTTAAGATATGGTACACTGCCTACCAATGGCTTCACGGCCCACTGGTCATCTAACATCGCTTCAAATGACAGGTGTATCCTTTGCCAACACTGTAAAGAAACAATAGAGCATGTATTATTCTTCTGCCCTTTGTATAAGATACCCAGAAAGAGGTGGATTATTCCCCTTTGCAAAAATATGTCATCTCAGGATAGAGTGACTGCCATTAGAATCTGTACGCATGATTCCTCTCCCAGGGTAGTCATTCCAGTCACTAAATACTTATCGGAGGCCTGGTACATCCGTCGTAAGTCCATTGTACCCAAAGGCCCCTGAGTTATTTTTATATTAGTGTTTAGAAGGATTTTAATCTGCTCTTTTTATCTTCTTTGCATTATTTTTAGCAGGAAATCTCCTTTAGGAATTTGTCGCTTTCTATATGATCACCTGAGATTGCATATAGAGTCCTTCCCTATAGCTTTTACTGTTGCTCTTTTTTTTTTTTTTTTGACTGGTATTCTGATAATGTCTTTTTTAGTCAAATGGGAACTCTATCTTTGTCCTTTTGTCTCCTGGTTGTGCACACTGGTCCTCTAGACAAAAAGCCCTATATTTTATCTTTTATCTTTTTTTTTTACTATATTTTTTCATGTTGTATTTATTGCATTTATATTTATGATCAAATGCTTTGTCCTGCTGTTTTTACTGTTATAATGTTCTGACGATTATCGGTTTTATATTGTCACTATGCTTTTACCACATTCTTTTCTTTTATGTACGATTGTTATTATTACGTCAAATGGTCTAGACTTCTAGACCGAATTAATCAAATAAAAACACCTGAAAGACTACATTCAAGGCAAGGGGGGATATATCAACATCGATGAGCATAGAACAGGACAAACAAGAGGGTTTCCCACTCTCTCTACTCTTATTTCCCTAACTGGAACCACTATTAAATGCAATCAGCACTAGGGAAGAGATTAGGGGAGACAAAGGGGGCAATTACACATTTAGAATTACATTGTTTATGGACGATATCATGGTCACCCTTAAATATCCTATTGAATTTATGCCCCCTTAGCTAGAGGAATGATGTGCCTAGTGAATGGTGTCATAGTTTAAAATCAATGTAACAACATCTGAAACCTTTTGTTTAACCCCATATTGTGACAAATTGGGAGCCTGAAAGAAGTGATTCCTATAAAGTGTAAGTCCAAGAAATTACATATTTGAGTAGATGTTCAACTCACATAATTTCACAAATGGTTACCCTCAGTTAGTATCATATACTGAAAGTTAAAATGCAAGGCTTGAAAAAATGGTATAGGAAACACACTTCATAGTCAGGTAGAATAACAATAATCAGTAATCAAATCTGGACAGAAATTCTTTATCCGTTCAGACCATTCCCCTAACAGTACTGTGTATCATAATCAATAAACTCCAATCAGCGATAAACACATTCATTTGGATGGGGAAGACTCCAAGAGTAGCAGCTAAAACATTAAATGGAGGCAGGGGAGAATGGCTGTCCCACATATACAGACCTACCAACACAATTCACAAGTAACATAATGGATATTTGGTGCAGTGGGAGAAAAAAGACTTTAAAACACTGGTGTTTCATTGATTATTTGATAACACGTATCCTCTCTTACAGGTACTCTAGTTTTCATGTATAGTCTTAATGAAGTTGGGGGATATATACCTTAGCAGTAATAAGGACAGTATTTTCAGTATGAAATAACGTAAGAGTAAATTTGTGTTTCACATCATTCCCTTTCCCATTATTGGTCATACATTTTAATACAGATTTTACCCCTTCATTAAATAAAAAAAACACACACACATTTAAAAGTGTAGGGAGAAAATATGTTATGATTTCTCTTTAAAAATGGACCAATTAAAATGCTAGAGGAACTCAAAGTTCAATATCATTTCCCAGAAAATGTTTTTGGTATATACAGGTTAGGCACTGGATTCTTCACCTGGAGATGAAAACGTTCATGTCACGATCATTAACTGATTTTTAGAAATTACTCAAAATGGGGCACATGACATACAAACTATATCTGTTTTATGCAGGTACCTACTGGGGGCAACTCCATTTCTTAAAATGCTTGCTCAAAGGAGAAGGGGGGCTAATCAGAGAGATATTTATCTCACAAAAATATAGTACTGTGCTGTATATGAGAGAAACACAATATTAAATACTCATGTATTAGTATGAAACACCAGAAAAACTGAACACTGGATAAGCAGGGATGGCTCCTCCGCAATGGCGGAGGAGCGTCTCCCCCTTGGCCAAGAGCTGGGAGATGCAAAAATAAAACACTAGTAGACTATTGTTTTATTTTTCATCTGCTGGATCAGCCAGAAGCGCAGGGAGGCATGGGCGGGGTCATGGGAGGTTGGAGGGAGGAGGAGGATGGAGGGCACCTAAGTGCGCATGTGTGTTTGGTCGTCCGTCTCAGATGCGCACTTAGTTTTCTCCTGACCAGCTGTGTTGAACAGCCGGGCTGAAGAAACTGCACAGACCCCAGGGGTGTGTCTGAGCAGCATTCCGAGCTGCTCAGACCAATCCTGGTGCTGCTTGCATGATGGGTTTAGCATGAAAGCAGCACCACGATTGCTGGGGGACCTCTGCTGGTGTCCCACTGAATGCTGGCACAGCACAAGAAGAGCAGGGATGAGCAAGGCAGCAGCAAAATCATTGGGACACTGGGAAAGTCCAATGAAAACTGGGACTGTCTGGGAAAATCCGGGACGTCTGGTCACTCAATCTCCAGGCCTCCCTAACAATTGTCACCATTATACAGATCAAATGCTCCTTGCTTTGTTCACTCTATACTTTTAAGGTGTGCATCCCTAATTTTGATTAAACATTCATTACCTGACAAATCTATTTTGAAACAGAAATAGAAAGCTGCATTAGGCAAAGTCCGGTCAGCTAAAAAAACGTCCCTTTGTAAGTGCACATATCTGTAAAGTGACCCTCCATATACTGTTCCTAAGTCTTTCCAGGAGGATATAAAATGTCATGCACCAACTGTGAGAGAGGCAGCTATTTATAATGAACCTCTGCAAATAAGTGTACATCTATGTAGTCAGTCAAATCCTTGTTCTTAGAACAAGGCAGAAAATAGGATGGTTTTTAATTATTGCCTCTCTTCACATATGAGCAACTTTGTGTTGTTAGAGAAGCTTCTACTCCTTGCTTGAAATTGAATTGAAAAATAATTGGTTATTTTAATATTTTCACTCAATTATCAAATAATACACATAACTCAAGAGGTCTTTTGCATCATGCAGTTGTTGAATCTGATTCAAAATGCCAAAGCTGCTACTCATAAAAAGGAGCCACTTACACAATTTGATACTTGCATTTGATGATTTAACTATACACTTTAAATTTCCTGGCCTGACCATCATTGTATTTTCTTCAATATTGACACTGCTGCTTTGATTAGGGCAACCAAGTCCGTACACAAAAACTAAATGAAACCCAGACCTAACCAAATATCCATTCTTCTATGGTTGATCACAGACTAGATGAATTGTGGGAAGTAGTTACTGCACAGTGCTGTGTTTCAGATCCCAGGAATATCATGAAGCTCCTTAACTATCATGTAGATTTCATTCTAGTTAAAATGGAGCCCATTCGGGACAAAGTATACATTTGAAGTATGCTTCTATCAATCGATACACCCCATTCCATAACGAAGAGAAAAGGTTCTGAGGAAATTGGAAGCTTAGTGGCAAAAAACCTGTGAAAGGCTTTTTCATATTGTGTGTTTTGCATTTAATCCACATTATCATATGCACACACGTTCTTAAGTGTGTATTATTCACGCTTAGATTGATTATAGCTAATGCACGTCTGCATTTTGAAATGGCCAATGCTGGTTGCCATCCCGCTTCATGTAAGATAAACTTTTATTTCTTGGCAAACTGAATTTTAATGCTATTAGACAGAGTGTTCTGTTTCTTACTTTCTCATGAGAAGAAGGGTTTCCTTTTTGTTGCAATCGTTGTGTAATGTTAAACTAGTATTGAATCTGAGAAAGCATCTGCAGAGTACAGGCTGGCCCAATGTATCTCATTTTGTTGCAGATAAATGTAAGTTCAAAGGACACTGAGAAAAGCTGTACTGAGGAGTACCCTGAGAAACTAATAAGCTCAAGATTGTTTCTTTTCACTGTAACCTGTTTGGACTGTCTTATGGGAACTTTTTGTAGGTACAGTAAATGTTAAAATTGTGTGATTTGAGCTAGTGCAGAGTAGATTACATAGCTGAATGCAAGGAGATAAATGCTTGTTTGCAGCTTAAAGCAGAGTAGGGAACTCTCTTTTTGGGAGAAATAATTTTACTTAATTCTTTCCTTTTGGGTGACTCAATGCTAGTTCATCCTCTTACTCATATGACTGATTGATTTGAACTTCATATTAAATGGTGCATCCTTATATTGGTTACTGATTGTTACTAATTTGATGATTTTGAGTTCTGTAACTTTTAATCTTTAATAAACCTTTATGGTTTGAAATGTTAACGATTCACTGGCTTTCTCGTTATGCCTAATGTGCTTCACATTATTTAAACATATTGATTGGTTGAACAGCCTCAGTTTTGAACTGCATTTCATCAGATAGTGCTGAATGGACCCTGAAATTTACACAAAGAAAAGCACTAACACTTATAAAGTTGCACATAGGGAAAATTATGTAAGGAAGCAACGTAAATAGATTTTGTTGGTTAGAACGGCTAAAATGATATTTTATTCTCAAAATACATTGACCTCTAATACACATTTACAAGGAAATCTTTCAGAAGCTCAGTGCCACTCACTAAAACATGTTTAATTAGGAAATATATTCCTCTTCCCCAGGAACTAGTAGAAATATTATCAAATTTATTTTCAGATACAATAAAAAAGATCAGGCAGAATTCGAATCTAACATGCTTTGGTATGGAGAAGACGCATTTAAAGACCATCTACAATTGAGTTTTTCCTAGCCTTGGTGTCTGAAAGGCTAGATTTTATTAAAGACACGGAGGCGAGTATTATGCCTTCTTTTCTTACTTTATTTACGTAGCAGCCAAGAACAACAAATCCCAGAAGACCCTGGGAAAGAACTACCAAACAACATCACAATGCAGGTAACCAATCATATATCGAGTGTGAGAACAACTATCTTAACTGCGAGCAACAAGCCCTCTTTTCTTGCGAGAGTCAGTCATAGTTATCTAAGAGCCAAAACATAACAAAATAGAAAGTCAATAGTGCAGACGGAAAATCCATGAAGGAGACCATGAAGAAGGAAACGAGTTGAACAGGTAACCAGAAGGAATGATGAGATGAAATGGAACCCAGCGAATCCGAATGAAAATCAGCCGGATGTAGCAGAGCTGGTCGAAGGTTAACGCAACTGTGAAGGAAACACAAGGTAGGGTTAAAACCAAATGCGGCGGGATAGTACTCGCCTCCACGTCTTTAATAAAATCTAGCCTTTCAAATACCAAGGCTAGGAAACTCTCAATTTTATTACAAGACCGGAGGCTCATATTATGCTAGTTTAAAGCAAAGAAATAACATTGTCCAATGGATGATCAACAGGTTTACAATAAAAAGTTCTAAAAGTATTGATGTTTGACCAATCTGCAGATCTAAGAATATCCTGCAACCCAGCCCCTGCCCAAAAAGGCGGAGAGGCAGCAGCCCCTCTCACCGAATGGGCACCAAAAGAAAGGGTAGAAATGCCCGCAAGGGACATCAGCCGTTTAATCCAACGGGCCAGAGTGGGAGCAGAAACAGGCTTATGTGGCCTTTGAAAGGAAATTAGTAACTGGGAGGTAGAAACGTTTCTAAGATCTGCAGTTCGAGAAACGTAAGACTTCAAACAATTGCCAACACACAGCTTGGGTTGAGAGGGAAAAAGGGGTAAAATACAGAAGATAAGTTAGTTTTGGTACGTTTACTGACCTGGAAATAAACGCCCATAGCGGAAAAACGGAAAGAGAAAACATCTAAAGCTTTCACATCAGAAACACGTTTAATAGAAACCAAACATAAAAGCATTGTTAATTTAGCAGACAAGTGTTTAAGCGATAACTGATCATTATTTGGCCATGTAATAAAAAGACGAAGTACAGTATTAACATCCCACATAACATTGTATTTAGGAATTGGAGGTTTGACAAAACGTACTCCCTTCAACAATCGGCAGACTAAAGGATGTTCACCAATAGCTCTTCCATCCACTCTGACATGTTCTGCAAAGATTGTAGATCTGTATGTGTTAACAGTCCGATAAGCTTTACCCTGAAACGCCAAAGAAGCTAGGAAATTGACTACTAAGGTTACATCCGCTGGAACGGGATCTGAATTCCTGTCCAGACACCAGCTACACCAGGCCAACCAGGCCGACTTATAAACTCTTGCCGTCCCTGGGGCCCATGATTGCTGGATAAAGTGGATAGCTTCCTCCAAATTTCCTGGGGCTCTCCAGGAGGCCCCGAAATCCTCCAGGCCACTAGATGAAGGGTGTTGTCTATGACTAATGGATGAGGAAAACCTTGAGGGTTCAGGAGTAAACTGGGAAAGGGAGGGATCAACACTGGAAAATCCAAAGCTAGCTCCAAAATAATTGGATACCAAGGCTGGAACTGCCAAAGGGGGTTGATCAAGACGAGGATGAACTCTGTCTGCGAACTTGTGCTAGGACCCGAGCAATAAGGAGAAAGGGAGAAAAGGTGTAAAGGAGAGAAGGGGGCCATGACTGAAGGAAGGCATCCGTGGCCATCGCCAAGGGGTCTGGTCTCCAACTGAAAAAGGAAGGGAGTTGGGAGTTGAGACGGGAAGCAAAGAGGTCTATTGACATAGTGCCAAAGATGGAAGAAAGGTGATTGAATACAGAAGGATGCAAACGCCAATCGCTTGAATCATAGATATGTCTGGAAAACCAATCGGCCACGACATTGAGCTGACCCGGTAAATATTCTGCCCTGACCGAAATGTTCCTCTGCAGGCAGAATTCCCATAGGCTTTGGCCAGGAAGGCCAGGGGTCTGGATTTGGTACCTCCCAAATGATTTATGTATCTGACCACTGACAGGTTGTCCATTCAGAGAAGCACTGTGCACCTGACTCTGTCTTTTGTAAAGGTCTGGATGGCAAAGGAACCTGCAAGCATCTCTAAACAATTGATGTGCAGTGTTGACTCCTGAACGGACCATGAACCCCCAGTCGAGAGTTGACCACATCTTGCGCCCCAGATTGTCAGACTTGCATCTGACTCTAAGACAAGATCTGGAGCGGCAGAGAAAATCATTCTCCCGTTTCAGGCATCTAAATGACTGAGCCACCAAAGGAGTTCCTCCCTGGATTCCGCATCTACAACAACGGAATCTGAATAAGCTAGGCCCTGACGGAGATGGCAAATTTTTAGTCTTTGAAGGGCCCTGTAATGAAGAGGCCCTGGGAAGATTGCCTGAATGGAGGAAGAGAGGAGGCCCACTAGACGAGCCAAAGACCTGAGGGAGGTACGGGAAATGGATAAGGCGTGTCGACTCTCTTTCTTTATCAAATCTACCTTTAATTGAGGAAGTTGAAGGATCGAATCAACTGTATTCACCAAAAAACCGAGGAACTCCAATTGTTGAGAAGGGATAAGAACTGATTTGATAGGATTGATGAGGAAGCCCACACTTATAAACAGATTCTGACAAAGCTCCAGATGGACCAAAAGACGAGACCTGTCCTGGGCCATAATGAGGAAATCGTCGAGATAGACTATGAGCTTGACACCCTGAGCCCTGAGAAAGGCAACCACTGGTTTGAGGATCTTTGTAAAGCACCAAGGGGCTGAAGACAACCCGAAGGGCAGCGTCCTGAATTGGAAGAAAGCATCTTCCCACTGAAACTGAAGGAACTTCCTGAAAGCTGGATGCATGAGGACCTAAAGATAGGCGTCTTGGAGATCCAGGTGGACTAGCCAATTGCCCTGAAGGAGAATGTCCCTGAGATGGAGGACTGTCTCCATCTTGAAATGATGATACACTACGAAGTCGTTGAACAATCTTAAATTTATGACTGGCCGATATTTGTTGTGTTTCTTGTGAACCACAAATATAGTGCTTAGGAACCCAGAAGGGTCGAAGGAGACTCTTTCTATGGCTTGTTTCACTGGAAGGGACTGAATCTCGCCCTGTACCAACAGAAACTGATCGTTTGAAAAATGAAAGGGAAGAGGAAGGTGGGTCTGAAAGGGATGCTGATAAAATTCTATGCAATAACCCTGTACCATCTGTAATACCCAGGGATCTGACGTGAGAGACAACCAAGCACCTAGACAATAAGCTAACCTGCCTCCTACTGGAGGAAGGCCAGAACTGGAAGTTCTTACCTGTGAGATCATTCTTGGGCTTTAAACCCCTGCCGCGGCCTCTACGGAATCGCTGGGGATAGAACTGGGGTTTGTATCCTTGGTAATCTTGCTGGGAGTCTTGGTTAAAGGATCCTCGGATGAGGAACTGGCCTCGAGATGAGTAACGGCCAGCAAAGAGACTCCTTCCTCGGCCGGCCCTGCCAAAAACCCGCTGGGAATTTTTTTTCTTTCATAGAAGACTGGGCTTTATCAATGCTAGCAAATGTAGAGACATATTTACTCATTTCCTTTATGAAGGATTCGCCAAACAGCAGACCTTCGGCCTTAGGTCCTTCCTCTTTGGTTGATAAGGAACTCAATTTTGGGTCAATCGTGACTAAAAGGCTCTTGCGTCGCTCCTGCGATATATAAGCATTGGCATTGTCAAGCATACAAATTGCCCTTTGAGTCCAATTGGACAGCGTCTCGGGGTCCACCTGACCACCCTCTGCTTTAGCCTCCTCAGCGAGGTTCAAAATCCTTGTTAAAGGACCAACCAAATCAAGCAATCTGTCCTGGCAGTTAGACCAGGCCCTATCGACCCCCTTTTTTGGATCCTTGCCAAACATAGTAAAACATAATAACATGTTTAGGTCAATAGAGGGGGTATCAGCCACCTTAGATGGGAGGGAGGGTCTTGGACATTCAGATTTAAGTGTATTTCTGCATGTCTTATTCAAGGCATGCCTTAAATAAAAAGAAACGTAATCTGAGACATGCTCGGAGGGAAACCACTCAGAGGAATTAGGTTGGTGGATCGAAGTAGGGTCGAACATGGGTTCCCCAAACTGGTCCACCAAATCATCAGACAGTGCAAGGAATGAAACATCTGAGGGAGAAATTTTCTGCCTCTTCTCCAAAGGCCCAAGCTTGACAGAAATGTCAAAGGTGTCATCTTCATCACTGTCCGTATCTCTGAGGTTAGTAACAGAAATGGGGGAAGAAGGGAGCCCCGAAGTATTCGCCTTTCGGGTAGGAGGCCCAGATTTAACAGAAACACCTTTATGAGGCACCCGGGAGGGAGCCGCACGTTTTGTTCCCTTTTTTGAAGGAACATCACCAGAGGGCTGAATCATTTTGGATAATGAGGCCTCCAAATTTTTGGAAATATCCAACATGGAAACAGAAACGGCATGTTGCACCGAATCCTTAATAAAATACTTCAAATTGTCTTTTAAAGACTGGGTCTGTTCGTCCCCAGACATAATGATAATAAAAATAAAAAATAAAAAAATAAATAAAAAATAAGATGTAATGAAAAATGTGCAAAAAGCCCATGGAAAGAGAAAAAACCCACAAGAAGGTGCTGCTTCACTGGTGAGGAGAAAACCAGACAAGTAGGGGTTAACCTGACTGAGGCTGGAGGGCGTGTGTCAGGGCAGAGCCAGAAGAAGCCTGCTGGAGACAGATGGCAACTCCCCAGGGGAAAGGGAATCCCTGCAGCTGAAGAACAAAATGAGGGAAGGCAAAGCTGAATGGCTTCCCTCTGAGGAAGCATTGAAGAGCCGTTAGAGTGTAACGGCTAAAAATAGAATGCTTCGGGGAAAGAACAGCCCTAGCACACAGCGCGCTATAGAAGAGAAGTGCGAGGCATACAGGCAACATAAAGGCAAGTTAAACAACTAGCAACATATAAAATATTAAAAAACATTTGTGACGCATAAATAATGTTAAATAAGCGAGCAAAGTACCTATCTTGACTGCAAGCAGCAAGAAAAGAGGGCTTGTTGCTCGCAGTTAAGATAGTTGTACTCACACTCGATATATGATTGGTTACCTGCATTGTGATGTCGTTTGGTAGTTCTTTCCCAGGGTCTCCTGGGATTTGTTGTTCTTGGCTGCTACGTAAATAAAGTAAGAAAAGAAGGCATAATATGAGCCTCCGGTCTTGTAATAAAATCATGGTTACAGTTCACAGATTTTAATCCTGTTAACAACTAATCTGATACCTAATATTAGACCTTTGGGATCCTAGGAGGATTTAAAATCCTCAGTTCTTTTTATAGTTCTTGGAGCCAATCAAGTACCATGTAGATCCCTAGTTCACAGAAATAGTAAACGTCTCCCTTTCTAAAGGGGTTTTTCTGAGAGTTTTACAGTGACAATTGTGTATCTGCAGCTAAAAACAAATATATGTTTATACAACAGAAACAGCTAATTACAGGTCTATTTTGCTACTGCCACATATCTCCAAGCTGCTAGAGAAAGCTACAATTTCCCAGAAATAGAATTTTGTGGAAACAAACCAGTTATTACAATCAATGTATGTCAGTTTCCCACCTGGCATGGGAAATAAGTAGTAGTTTAATTGGTTGCGGATGATCTTCAGATGATATGAGGAAGGAGATGCAGGAGTCTTAAAACTTTTGCATCTCTTCACTTTCTTCAGTACAACTGAGCATTCAATTTGACTACATTGTATGTCCTCTTATGACAGATGTTGGTATGTTTTAACCAGAGTGTGTTTTTTGGAAACAGCACTCATTGCTTTATTGGCAAATGTTCAGCTATTTTAATTTCCTCCATGTCCTTAAAATAATTCTCGTCTTTTCTGTCTGGAAGAAGACAAATGATTCAATTGGTATCCTTTAGATCATCACATAAATCTTAAGCATCGGACATTCCACAGGGATTAATAAACTGTTCCTGTGATTTCATTTTTACTTGTGCTCCTTAGTGCAGCTGCTTCAGAGTACCCAGACCAAGCATAACTTTGACAAATGACACTCAGTTTTTTTTAGTCTGTATGATGACATCAATCTTCCGGCCTTCCTCTAGCTCTTAACGCAACTTAAATGTGGATGGATGGCTAAAAACTAATTGAAGCTTAATCTTCCCAAATTTGAATTTTTACCCAGGTACAACAAACCCTGTGAATGAGGTAGCTTGCTGTGGTCGACAACATTTTCAATCAGACCGAATCTATGTACAGTTCTAGTCTCCCACACATATGTGTATGTCCAAATCTCTACAGTCACTGAATCATGTTTTTCCACTTCAAATCCTTATTGAGAAATATTCCTTTTCTATTGTTCGCACTAATGGTTTTATTTGAACACTGTATACATTGAATCTGGATTACAATATAACAACTCAATTGGTTTGGGGCGAAAGAAGATGAGTCTGTCTGCCTACAGAGAATACAGAGTGCAATTATTAGGGTTTTATTCTACCTAAGAAGCTCGACCATGTATCACATATTTGCAAGGGCCCCTGATCAGCAGGAGGGTTTGGTCCAAATGTTCCAATTTCCTCCCCAAATTGTGCCACAGGGTTTCAAAGATCTATACTTCGGAAATTGGATGGAACATTCTTTCAACACAAAGAGCCTTCTTTTGGAGTTATTTGCCTCCGAGGGCCAAATCTTTTCTGTTTAAATTTAAGAAGGTCCCTAAAATGTGGATTTTCACACACTAATTAATTACTCACTATGTATTATGAGTGGTAGTGTAATTTACATAAAAGTAAACTCTTAATGAGTAAACTCTTAATGAGTCTAAATTAAGGGTCATATATATTAAGAGAATGGCAATATCATTCAAGGTGAAACATTTTCATTAACATATGTTGACACAAACGTCCTTTTGATCTCACACATTATTTGAGAAATGATACTCCTGAGGTCCTGTGCCTATCAGAAGTTACTGGGCCCCATGTGTGTCAATGGTGGCCTTACACCTTTGGCGCCCTGAGGCCTATTGTTAGAAATGGGGTCTTTGGTTGGCAGTCAGGTTACCCCCTGTCAAAGCAAGGACCCTCACTGTAGTCATGGCAAAGGAGAAACACATCTGTTTAACCCCACTCACCCACTTGGTAGCTTGACATGAGCAGGCAGGCTTAACTCAGAAGCAATGTGTAAAATATTTGTACCAACACCCACATTAATACAGTGAAAACACTACAAAATGGACACCACACAGTTTAGAAAAATAGGTAATATTTATCTAAATCAAACAAGACCAACAAACAAAAATCCAACATACACAAGTTAAAATATGAATTTTCAAAAGAATAAGGGGGTCATTACAACCCTGGCGGACGGTGTTAAAGCGGCAGTAAGACCGGCAACAGGCTGGCGGTCTTTTTTTGAGTATTATGACCATGGCGGTTACCGCCATGGTCATCCGCCGCTTCCCCGTTCCGCCCGCCAGGGCGGAGACGACCGCTGGGCTGGAGACCTGGGTCTCCAGCCCCGCGCCGTGCCAATACCGCCGCCGGTATTGTGACCCAGCTTACCGCCATGCATTTCCAGCGGTAGGAACCGCCATGAAATCCATGGCGGTAAGCACTATCAGTGCCAGGGAATTCCTTCCCTGGCACTGATAGGGGTCTCCCACACCCCCCACCCCGCCTCCCTGCCCTACACCCCCCACCACCCCTGCCACCCCCCAAAGGTGGCAGGGCCCACCTCCCCACCCCGACCCCGACATTACCTTACACATACACACCCGACACTCACGCAGGCACCACCAACACTCATACACGCACACACACCGACATACATGCCAACATCCACACACACACTCAGACACGTACACCCACATTCACGCACACATCCATACAGACATACCTACAGACAGAAACGTACACATTTCCGAAACACGCAACACCCCGCAAGCATACACCCACTCACACCCCCCCTACATACACAGACGCACACCCCCATGCACGCACACAACACCCCCCACCCCCTCCCCTAACGGACGATTGACTTACCTGTTCCGTCGATCCTCCGGGAGGGGACGGGAGCCATGGGGGCAGCTCCGCCAACACCACACCGCCAACAGAACACCGCCGCGCAGAATCACAGGACGTGATTTGCTCGGCGGTGTTCTGTTGGCGTGGAGGTAAGTGGAGGTGGAGCAACCTCCACTTCCCCGCCGCCCGCAAGTATGGCTGTTGGCAGCTCTCCGTCGGAAAAACGACGGAGGGCTGCCAACGGTCATAATACGCTGAGCGGCAAGCCGCCACTACTGGCGGTCTTCCGCACGGCGGTCCCTCGGCGGTCTTCTTAAAAGACCGCCGAGGTTGTAATGACCACCTAAGAGTCTTACTCCATAGAAAACAATGTAAACTTTGATTTTGCACAAAGTACCTGGTTAATGTCAAAAATAAAACAGCACGGGTGAGCATCCGTGAGAAAAGGCAGCGATGTGTCGATTCCTTCCATGCAAAGGAGGTCGTGCGTTGTTTCTTCTCCAGTCGGGTCTGCAATGCGTCGATTTTCTTCCTCCCAAGAGAGCGATGCATTGATTCCCGGACAGGGCACCTCGGATCCTCGCAGAGTCGGATTGACTTTGACGCCTATGGACGATGCGTGGAAAATCCAGTCGCACTGTGTTAAAAAGCCATGCTGCGTGGGGTTTGCATTGTTAAATGCAGCCGCAAATGGGTGTTGTGCGTTGTTTCTCCAGCCACAATAGGTCGATCTCCTCGCCATGATGCAGGTGGAGCATCGATTTTAGCTGCGAATCCGGTGGCACGTCGTTTATCAGCCGCGTTGCAGATGGTGTACCGAAAATTTCCCCTCACGCATTCTCTGAGTGGATTTTCAGCTTTTGTCTGCCAACTTTATCTTTTAAGGGCCCAGGGACTGGATAGGGGACCACTTGGCAGGACAGGAGTCTCAGCAGAGAGTCCAGATGTTAGCAGAGGAAGTCTTTGATGGCCCTGAGACTTCAAAACAGAAGGCAAGCTCGGTTGAAGCCCTTGGAGATTCTTCTCAAGTAGGAAAGCACAACAAAGTCCAGTCTTTGTCCCCTTTCACAGGCAGAAGCAACAACTGCAGGAAAGACCAACACAGCACAGTCACAGGCAGAGGCAGCACTTCTCCTCAGCTCTTCAGCTCTTCTCCTTGGCAGAGGTTCCTCGTGAATCTAGAAGTGATGTAATGTAGGCCTACTTCAAAGGAAAGTCTCTGTTGTTCACAAGATCCTGCCTTGACCAGGCCAGGCCCCAGACACACACCATGGGGTTGGAGACTGTATTGTGAGAAGGCAGACACAGCCCATTCATGTCTAAGTGACCACTCCTCCCTCCACTCTTGCACAGATGGGTCATCAGGATCTTCAGGCTACACCCCAGCTCCCTTTGTCTCCATGTCCAGATGAGATTCACAAACAGCCCAACTGTCAAACTGATCCAGACAGGGAATCCACAAACAGGCATAGTCACAGAATGGTTTAAGTAAGAAAATACCTACTTTTTAAAAGTGGCATTTTCAAACTAACAATCTAAAAACCAACTTCACTAAAATATATATTTTTAAATTGTGAGTTCAGATACCCCAAACTCCATATTTCTATCTGTTTTCAAAGGAAATCTGCTCTTAAAAGTTATTTAAAGGCGGCCCCCCTGTTAACCTATGAGAGAGACAGACCTTGCAACAGTGTAGACTGTGTTTAGCACACATCAGTGCATGTCCCAACTTTACCATACACTGCACCCTGCCCATGGGGCTACCTAGGGCCTACCTTAGGGATGCCATACATGTATAAAAAGGGAAGGGTTAGGCCTGGCAAGTGGGTACACTTGCCAGGTCTAATTTGCAGTGCAAGACCGCACACACAGACACTGCAGTGGCAAGTCTGAGCCATGTTTATAGGATTCTAATGTGGGTGGCACAACCAGTGCTGCAGACCCACTAGTAGCATTTGATTTACAGGCCCAAGGCACCTCTAGTGCACTTTACTAAGGACCTACTAGTAAATCAAATAAGCCAATCATGGATAAACCAATCAACAATACAATTTAAACAGAGAGCATATGCACTTTAGCACTGGTCAGCAGTGGTAAAGTGCCCAGAGTCCTAAAGCCAACAAAAACAGGTCAGAAAAACTAGGAAGAAGGAGGCAAAACGTTTTGGGATGACCCTGCAAAAAGGGCCATTTCCAACACTTACGTACAAGCCTCCATACAGCAGATACTCAAACTGGGTTTCCAGCACGCCTTTCACCACCTGAATGTGAGAGTAGCATGACAAAGCAATCTAATACTAGTGGATTTTAAGTGTTGATGCCCCATCCCACCTGAACACCCACTTCTGCTATTGGGACACTGGGCAAAATTTTTCACTGAACAGGACTCATTTGTAGACACACTGCCACTTTTCTTTGTCACATCAGGTAATGATTACCACCAACTGGGTGCTCCGGTCCCTCTGCAGCACCTGCTTGCAAATATGTACGTTTTTTTCCCTGATACCAGGTCTAATGGTACTTGCTGTTGCTCTGGATGTAAAAGTGATTCCCATGGAGCACCAATGCATGCATTGGAACTGACTGTGTGAACCCACATTGTAGTGGATCTTATTTCATTTTGATGGGAAGCAGGAGTTTAGCTTGGCCTTTGGCTTGCAGGCCTGTGCCCCCATAACCTAATGACTTTTAACCTACTTAGCTTGCTCTGTTTTAGCACATTTATTTCATTATTTCTTTCAAGATGGCTGCCATGTTTATAGTTAGGAAGATGATTTAGTTTCACATTATCAGTGCCACTCTGTAAAGGCGTCACTATCAGCGTAAATAATCAAAGAGATACGTAGGCATTCACATTATGTACTTTGTCACTTTCGTGTGACAGTAACATAATGTACCTTTTCAGGGAACCATTTAAATAATTGCCGCCCCAAGCATTCCTTCTTATCTATTGTTTGGGAACATACTTGTGCCAGAGGTCCTACCAGATCTGTATAAATACATTTCACACAGACAAGATAATCAGAGGGATTCCTACTAGATGCCATTGACGCTATCTATGCTGCATGTCGCCTTGATGCTAACCCAGTCTTCGTGTCCCCAGGGAGTCTGATCTAGAGACCTCATTCCTAGGTAACAAGTGTTGGGGTGGGGGCCTTCTCATGGACATGGTACTGGCAGATTAGTTTTAACACACCTAGCTCACTTTAGGTCAGAGATTAGGTTCATCATGCTACTGTAGGGCCTATTTCACATCTGTTTCATATTGCATGTTACTGCAAGATGGTGGGGGACTTTGTATTCATGACTCTTGTTTTTACCATTCTGTTTCTTGCATTGTTCATTATCCTAAACATTGCAGCCCATGCAATTTATCCTAAGGTGCAGTCTTGTTAGTAAAACCTGTTAAAACTTCACTGCTTCTCTCTCATTGCCTGTGTGCATGACTGATACATGTTGCTCATGTGTGAAAAAGTCAATCTCCGTTTAACCACGACCTCCTTGAGATGTCGCACTCTTGAGTCCATGGGTAAAGGCTGCCACAAATCACCTTTTACTGTTTGGGGGTTTTACTGTTGGGGGGTTTTGGTGAGGGTAGTGCTTGTGAGCCGGGAGGGTTAGGCCAACAGTTGCGACTTGTTGCAGGATTGGCCTAGTTACCTACAAACAAAAGTGATGTAATTCCTAAACCCAGCAGTCTAAGAGTCAAACTACGACACAGAGCCACCAACGATCGTGTTCAGGCAATTTACAGATACCCTGACTATCACGGTCTCACACACAACATGTACCCTAAGTACCATTATACGGAGACGTCTGTGGTCTTGGGGAAGATCCTCCTCAGCTGAACAGGGAGCACCTAACAAGGCTGTAGGTTGTTCGAGCTTGAACTATTAAAAGGACTTTCTCCCCACTTGGTGTTCCATCCCTTTACCGAACACAATATGGCTAACACCAGGCATTAACTTAGTAGGGCATGGCTTAACAGACGAGACTGGGGATGTCACATTCATCATAGAAGCTAGTGAAGCTTACCAAACAGAAACATTTTACTCCTGGGTCACCTTTCCTCAGGAAGACTAGAGATCCTACACATTCCACACATACAGAATTGCAAACGTACCACAACGGTACCAGGCATACCAGTATCTTGAAATACCGATTACCTATTTAGAACATCAGAACTGGTTTAATGGTGCTCTACCACACGTAACACAACCCGTGAGGTTAGGTCACTTAGGTAATGAAGGACCAACATGACCTATGTTTGCCACATATTCACCTCATCTCGGTGAACAAAACATGCAGACAGCTGATCTGCACAATCTATACATTGAGCTAGTAACACTATATAGACGACTTGTTTAGTTCATATTGTGAACTCTGAACACAGCACTAGTGCGTCCAGCACCACCAGCACCTGCTGGATACCAATTGGCCACTACTGGGATAAATCCACAAACATTACATTCTATCATGGGCAAAGTGCTCTCAGAACATGAGAAAATCCTGTTCTGGATAACCCAGAAAACTAATCAGCTGCAAGCTGTGTTTCCCCGTACAAGCCTACAGGAAAAACAGAGAATTCTTAGAATGTGCTTGCCCTTCGGGATGGTTCCCTCAGTGGATGCCTGCGCGACATGGGTACAGTCTTCTCTGTGATTTATACTACCACACATGGGACCTGGAACCTTGCCAATTTACTGGAGGTGTTAAAATAAATACAGAATGGGCACGGGGCAGCAACAGCCCTAGATTTGGGGATAAAATGAATGTGCAACTTTGACACAGTCTCCTCAATCATACTCAGTAACATTAAAGGGGAAGCGGTAGCATTGGCTATATGGCAGCGGCTCTGAATGATTCCAGACCTGGAACAGGAGAAACAGCTACTGAAAATTATTTCCAATACCTATACTAGTATAGGATGGGATAGTTTGGGAGCCAAGCTGAACAAGTGTGAAATACAGAGTACCAACACTAAGGAAGTTACTAAATAAGCACATGAGGGTTCTAAAAAGTGCTGGGATAAACAGAAGCAAATTAAAGACAGACGAAGTCAGAGAGAAGATTCTCCACACCCGGAGAACTCCGAAAGGAGATATAGGCCCTCATTTCGACCTTGGCGGTCTTTTTCAAAGACCGCTGAGGAACCGCCGTGCTGAAGACAGCCGGTGCAGGCGGATTTCCGCACGGCGTATTGTGACTGCTGGCAGCCCTCTGTCCTTTTTCTGACGGAGAGCCGCCAGCAGCCATACTGGCAGTTGGCGAGGAAGTGAAGGTTGCTCCACCTCCACCACCCCCTCATCAGAACACCAAATCACGTCCCATGATTCGGTGTGGCGGTGTTCTGGTGACAGGGACCTGGCGGTGGAGCAGCCCCCATGGATCCTGTCCCCTCCTGGAGAATCAACGGACAAGGTAAGTTGATCGTCCGTTAGGGGCGGGGGGTGTTGTGTGCGTGCATGGGTGTGTGTGTGTGAGTATGTAGGGGGATGTGTGAGTGCATGTATGCATGCAGGGGGTGTTGTGTGTATGGGAAATGTGTGCGGGTCGGTCTGTGTGCATGTCTGTTTGTATGTGTGCGGGTATGTGTTGTTGCAGTGTATGTGTGCGTGTAGGGGTGTGTGTCTGTGCATGTTGAGGGTTGGGTTGGGGAGGGGGTGTGTGTCTGTGCATGTTGGGGGTGGGGTTGGGGAGGGGGTGTGTGTCTGTGCATGTTGGGGGTAGGGGTGGGGAGGGTTGTCCTGCCACCTTTGGGGGGTGGCTGGGGTGGGGGGGCGGGAGGAGGACACGGGGTGGGGGAGACCTCTATTAGCGCCAGGGAAGGAATTCCCTGGCACTGATAGTGCCTACTGCCATGGATTTCGTGGCGGTTCCAAACCACCCAAAATCCATGGCGGTATGCAGGGTTGTGATGCCGCCGGCTGTCTGGTGACAGCCACCAGGCTGGAGACCGAAGTCTCCAGCCCAGCGGTCGTCACCGGCCTGGCGGTCGGAGTGGAGAAGTGGCGCATGACCATGGCGGTTACCACCATGGTCATAATTCCATTTTTTTCTGCCGGCCTGTTGGCGGTATTACCGCCACTTCTCCCCTGTCCGCCAGGGTTGTAATGAGGGCCAGAATCTCAGAAATAGAGAAAATACAAAAGCCCTTGACAGATATACTGATTCACGTCCCTCTTGTTCCTTTCAGGATGCACCGGATAGACGTAGCAAGAGAGTGGGCTAGTCAGAGCTGAGCCCTAACTACTTGAAACAAAAGAAGATAAGTCCCCACAGTAAAAGCCACAGTTTAAAATAAAAAAGGTGAAAGCACTGCCAATTAAAAATGCCAGTACACTTGAGAACATTTCTGAAAAACAAGACATGGGCAGTGACACTGCTAGACAGCACAGCATATGTCACAATATGTCGCCAGAGTCTGAAAGATCATTTGGATGCGACAGCAACTAGCGAGTTTACTGCAGTCAAGACCGAGGATGGGCGCATTCTCCCACGCAACAGGGTTTAGGATTTAAATATCCAAATTGAGGAAGACATAGCACTCACCATTAGTGTGATATTCTGGGATGAACTTAGTTGTAATATCCTGCTGGCCGAGAGGGACTGGCCACCTGAGCATGTCCATAAGCTGTTATTTTGCCTTCTTTCTCTGATCTTGCTCCAGAGGCAGTAAAACAAGCTTATGTTGTCAATTGGGCTTTAGAGGGCACATGTAGGTTGGGGCAAGGATTCTCCTTGCCATGTAATACCTATTAGGTCTACACCCCAGACTCAGTCACAATATCCTGTCAAAAACGAAGCTACAGCTCCAGTGAGGGAGATCGTCACTCAGCTTGAGTACCATGGAGTGAGCCCAGTGTCTCTGCAGTGAATAACCTGTTATTCCCCGTTGCAGAACCAGACCATTCATACAGAATAGAATTAAATTACAGACACCTAAAATAGTCATACATGCACATACACTATACAAAATTCACACAGCACAGCACTAATTAACAACATAGGCCCTGATTTATACTTATACTTTTAGACGCAAACCTGTGTTAGCACAGGTTTGCGTCAAAAAGTATACCGCCGGCTAGCACCACTCCTGGACGCCAGCGGGGCGTCATATTTAAGCTATGACGCTAGCCGGCGGTAAGGCCCAGTTGGCGTCAAAATTATTGACGCTAACCGGATGGGGGCAGCGTAGGGGAAATTGGAGCTTGTGCGTGATAGAATGGCGCTAGTCAGGTTAGAGTAGAAAAAAATGACTGTAACCTGATTAGCGTCATTATTTCCACGCACAACCCCCATGGACATGACTCCTGTCTAAGTAAAGACAGAAGTCATGCCCCCAGCCCAATGGCCATTCCCAGGGGACTTAAGTCCCCTGGGCATGGCCATTGGGCACAGTGCCATGTAGGGGGGCCCAAGTTAGGCCCCCCTATGGCACTTTGCAAAAAAAAGAAAAATACTTATTTGGGTCCTCCAGGTGTGGGTGCGGGTGGGTGGAGGTGACCTTGAAGGCAGGGAAGGGCACCTGTGGGCTGTTTCCATGGTCTGTGACCAAGGCGTTAAATAATGGTGCTAAGCAGGTTTAGCGCCATTATTTAACCCCTTGCACTCCATGGACATAATGGTTACGTCCTTATACCCGCCCTCGGGGGGAAGTGCTAGCGCTCTCCCCGAAGGACACCCCCCCACCCCCACCCCAGTCAGGGCTGGAAGGGGAATCGCTTTCACTTCCACCCCTGACCCCGCCAGTGACATCTAATGATCATCAGAGGTCACCTCATGCTTCCAGCTCTATTGCAGAAGAGAAATGATCAGCATTTCTCTTCCGCTCGGGAGGAGGGGGCCAGCAGAGGCATGAAAGGAAAGGAAAAGCCTTTCCTTTCCTTTCATGTCTCTGCAAGCACTTCTGCTGCCCGATCATGATGCGATTGGGCAGCAGAAATGCCCACTAGACACCAGGGAATTTTGGTGAAATTAACATAAGGGGAGGGGCCCCTTGAGCAAGGGCCACTCCCAAGGGGGGCAAATAATTTTGAGGCCATTTCTGCCCCCAGGGGGGCAGAAAACCCCCTAGACACCAAGGATATTTTTGTTTTTGTTTTTTTTCTTTTATGTTTAGGGAGCGACCCCTTCAGCAAGGGTCGCTCCCTGGGGGGTCAAATTGTTTCTAGGCCATTTCTGCCCCCCCCGGGGGAAGATCGGCCTAAATATAATTAGGTCGATCTGCCCCTAGAGGGGGCAGTAACCACTAGACACCAGGGATTTTTTTTTTAAATGAACATAAAGGGAGCGGTCCCTTGGGAAAGGGCTGCTCCCCAGGGGGCAAATAATTTTAAGGCCGTTCCTGCCCCCCCCGGGGGCAGATCGTCCTAATATATTTACGCCGATCTGCCCCCGGGGCACAGAAAACCCCCTAGACACCAGGATTTTTTTTTAATCATATACTTATGTATAAGGGGAGCAGCCCCTTTAGTAGGGGCCGCTCCCCTTTTTTTTCTTTTATGTTTAGGGAGCGACCCCTTCAGCAAGAGTCACTCCCTGCGGGGCCAAATTATTTCTAGGCAATTTCTGCCCCCCCCCCGCGGGCAGAAACCACTAGACACCAGGTAATTTTTTTTTTTAGCTTATACTTACTTATAAGGGGAGCGTCCCGGGGGGGCAAATAATTTTAAGGCCATTTCTGACCCCCAGGGGGCAGATCGGCCTAATATAATTAGGCCGATCCACCCCCGGGGTGGGGGGCAGAAAACTCCTAGACACCAGGGATCTTTATTTATTTTATTTTTTTAATCTTTTATGTGTAGGGAGCGACCCCTTCAGCAAGGGTCGCTCTCTGGGGAGGCAAATTGTTTTTGGGCCATTTCTGCCCCTCCTCGGGGGCAGATCGGCCTAATATAATTAGGCTGATCTGCCCCTGGGGGGGGCAGACACCACTGGACACCAGGGAGGTTTTATTTATTATCCTTACGCATAAGGGGAGCGCCCCCTTGGGCAAGGGCCGCTCCCCTGGTGGGCAAAATATTTGTAGGCCTTTTCTGCACCCCCTTGGAGGCAGATCAGCCTAATATAATTAGACCGATCTGCCTCCGGGGGGCAGAAACCTCTAGACACCAAGGATATATATATATATATATATATATAGTTTTATTTACTTTATGTTTTTATGTATGGGGGCGGACCCCTAGGCAAGGGTCGCTCCCCTGGGGGGCAAATTGTATTTAGGCTATTTCTGCCCCCCTAGGGGGCAGATCAGCCTATTTTTGTTAGGCCAATCTGCCCCCAAGGGGTGCAGAAATCACTAGACACCAGGGATTGGTGTGTGCATATGTGTGTGTTTTGTTTGGGGGGCTGCCCTTTGGGCAAGGGGCGCTCCCCATGGGGGCAGATTACTGTTGGCGATAGCTGCCCCCTTCAGGGGCAGATCGGCCAATTTTTGGAAGACCACCAGAGACCAGGGAAGATTTTTTTTCAAAATAAGAGGGTGAGGGTAATACCATACTCCCACCCCAAATAAATGGGACCAAGGTTGTTCTGCCCACCAGTGGGCAGATGGGGCAATTACCCCCAATCCACACCCCAGGAGGGCAGAAAGTCTACTAGATGGCATGCAATTAAAAAAAAAAAAATAGTGGGGTTGTGGCTACCAACCAGTATGGGCCTGGTTATGCCCCTACCCCAACTGAAGGGGGTAACAGCCTTTCAGCTCTCCCCTGCACAATAAGACATTTTATCCCACGGCAAGCAAGAAGACATTTGATTATTTTTTGTTTTGGTTTTACATTTGGGCCATAAGAGCTTGGTAACTCTCAAAATCGTCCAACTTGGAATGGTGAGGGCTGCACGTTTTTGACTTTGGGGCGCTGCCATGTGGAAAAATCCACAAGACCCCGACACATCTGAAAACTAAACATCTGGTTGATTCCAGGGTGGTGGGCTTCGCATGCACCCGCACCATTTTCTTACCCACAATGCCCTGCAAACCTTCAACTTTGCTGAAAATCACACATTTATCCCACATTTTTGTGATGGAACCTTCCGGAATCTGCAGGAATCCACAAAATTCCTACCACTCAACATTGTCCCATCTATACCGATATAAATTCTGCTGCACTTGTCAGCCTAAAAATGTTATGTTCAAACTTCCTTTTTGGACCCGCTTTGGGTTCCCCTCAATTTCGACATGTTTTTGGCTCTTCTCTGCCACAGGCACTTGGCCCACCTACACAAGTGAGGTATCATTTTTACTGGGAGACTGAGGGGAACGTTCGGTGGTAGGAAATGTGTCCCAGTGCGGTGATCCCACACAGAAATGTGGGGAAAAATATATTTTTTAGCTAAATTTGAGGTTTGCTGACGATTCTGGGTAAGAAATAATTTGGGGATCCACGCAAGTCACACCTCCCTGGACTCCCCCGGGAGTCTAGTTTTCAGAAATGTCTGGGTTTAGTAGGTTTGCCTAGATTGCTGCTGAGCACAGGACCAAAAACACAGTTTGCCACCCCAAAAAAACAGGTAGTTTTGTATTTGATAATTTTGATGTGTCCAGATAGGTTTTTGGGGCATTTCCTGTCACGGGCACTAGGCCTACCCACACAAGTGAGATATCTCTTTATCGGGAGACTTGGGGGCACGCTGGGTGGAAAGAAATTTGTGGCTCCTCTCAGATTCCAGAACTTTCTGTCACCGAAATGTGAGTGAGGAAAAAGTGTTTTTTTTAGCCAAATTTAGAGGTTTGCAAAGGATTCTGGGTAACAGAACCTGGTGAGAGCCCCACAAGTCACCCCAACTTGGATTCCCCTAGGTCTCTAGTTTTCAGAAATGCACAGGTTTGGTGGGTTTCCCTAGGTGGCGGCTGAGCTAGAGTCCAAAATCCACAGGTAGGCACTTTGCAAAAAACACCTCTGTTTTCTTTAAAAAAATGTGATGTGTCCATGTTGTGTTTTGGGGGCATTTCCTGTTGTGGGCGCTAGGCCTACCCACACAAGTGAGGTACCATTTTTATCAGGAGACTTGGGGGAACATAGGATAGCAAAACAAGTGTCATTGCCCTTTGTATTTCTCTACATTTTTTCCTTCCAAATATAGGAGAGTGTGTAAAAAAAGACATCTATTTGAGAAATGCCATGTAATTCACATGCTAGTATGGGCACCCCAGAATTCAGAGATGTGCAAATAAACACCTTATCCTGTGCCCATTGTGGAAATATAAAGGTTTTCTTGATACCTATTTTTCACTCTTTATATTTCAGCAAATGAATTGCTGTATACCCGGTATAGAATGAAAACCCACTGCAAGGTGCAGCTCATTTATTGGCTCTGGGTACCTAGAGTTCTTGATGATCCTACAAGCCCTATATATCCCTGCAACCAGAAGAGTCCAGCAGACGTAACAGCATATTGCTTTAAAAAATCTGACATTGCAGGAGAACGCTACAGAGTAAAACGTAGAGAAAAAAGGCTGTTTTTTTACCTCAATTTCAATATTTTTTTATTTCACTTGTTATTTTCTGTAGGAAACTCTTGTAGGATCTACACAAATTGCCCATTGCTGAATTCAGAATTTTGTCTACTTTTCTGAAATGTTAAGGTTTCTGGGATCAAGCATTGGTTTCACACCCATTTCTGTCACTGACTGGAAGGAGGCTGAAAGCATAAAAAAACGTAAAAATTGGGTATGTCCCAGTAAAATGCCAAAATTATGTGGAAAAATTGGGTTTTCTGATTCAAGCCTTCCTGTTCCTGAAAGCTGGGAAGCTGGTGATTTTAGCACCGCAAACCCTTTGTTGATGCCCTTTTCAGGGAAAAAAACACAAGCCTTCTTCTGCAGCCCTTTTTCCCCATTTAAAAAAAAACTAAACTAAATGTTCACTGTATTGTGGCTAATTTCTTGGCCTCCTTCAAGGGAACCCACCAAATCTGGGTACCTCTAGAATCCCTAGGATGTTGGAAAAACAGGACACAAATTTGGTGTGGGTAGCTTATGTGGACAAAAAGTTATAAGGGCCTAAGTGCGAACTGCCAAAAATAGCCAAGAAAAAGGCTTGGCATCTGAGGGGGAAAAGGCCTGGCAGCGAAGGGGTTAAGGCCCTCCTCCTCCCGTGCGTGGTTTTGCACGGGATGATAAATAAGGCGCTAGGGCCTTTGAGTCACTTTTTGCCTGGGAACGCCTACCTTGTATCTCATTGACGCAAGGTAGTTTTCCGAAGGCAAACAATGACTTTAACTCAAATATTTTGGAGCTAGACATGTCTAGCGTCAAAATATATATATGGAGTTAAGTTTGCGCTTGATTTGCGTAAAAAAGAATATGTAAATCCGGCGCAAGCAGAGTATAAATACACCCCATAGCGCGTAAAAAATACATTTTCTGCCAAATTTAGCTCACGAAAGTCAGGACCTGAGTGCGTTCTCATTTGGCTCACAAAAACACTTCTGCCATTTGTCCCAAGGCTACAAGAACAGCCCGAGTTACATCAGTATTGCATGAGATTGATCCTGAGGCGTTGTCCTATGTGGATGATATCTACCTCACAGATGACAACCTCAACATTCATCTTGCCAGGATCGATCGGATCGTTTTAGGATTCGCAGCCCTTGGTTGCAAATGTAATGTTAGGAAAACTAAAATAGACTTTCTCAGCATATTGTTCCTGGGATACGAGCTATCAAACGAGGGCAAGAGCCTGGCCCCACACTTTTTAGAGAAGTCTGCTCAACTCCAGTCACCAAATACTATCAAGAAACTACAGTCTTTACTTGGTTTCTTTAACTTTGGCAGAACTTAGATTCCTGACTGTGCACAACGTATCAAGCCACTCTATGATTTAATATGCCCTGATTTTTCTAGCAGACACTCAAAAGTAGAACACACAGGCATCTTTAGAGGACTACAACAGGACATGCTAGAAGCAAAACACTTACACACCTGTGATAACAAAACAAATTTGGACATCGGAATAATTGCTGGTGCCATTGGGTTCACTTATGTCACCTTTAACGAGGGCGATACGGTGCATAGCATACAAATCACATTTATACTCCTATGCAGAACAATGTTTTGCACCCACTGAAAAGATTCTGACTGCAGTACAGATGGCTGTCATTAAGGAATGACCACTTGCCCAAGGTAAACGCATTATTGTTGTTACCCCAGGGCCAGCCTTAGAGGCTGTCACCAAGGCAAGCGTTCCTAACGCTAAAGCATTACATCCACGTTGGATTCAGTGGGCAACCTCCCTGAATGCCACCGATGTTGATTACATCTTTGATCCCAAACTTCAGACATAAGAATTTCTCCAATACGAACAGGAGTACTCCGCACCTCAAGACACCTTGCCACTTGACAGCTATCACACTGTCATTTACACTGATAGGTCAGCACAACCAGCTGTAGGTACCAAACATCTATACTTAGTCGCTTGCATAGCCATGTGCGGAGTGATGACGAAATGGTGTATTCCACCCTCACAATACCTACACGCAGACCCTGGGGGACTGCACAGGTCAGCTGGCTGAACTTAAAGCCCGTATCTTAGCGCTAGAACATACGGATCCAGGACAACTCACTCTGATTGTTTGTGATTCGTACTACTGTGCCCAGTCCTACAATGATTATCCTAATCATTGGCGATTGAACGGGTTCAGAGATTCTAAAGGGAACACAATAAAACACAGGACTCTGTGGGGGAGGGTGGCTGATCTTAAGGATAAGCTACCAAATTCTCATGTAGTCCATACATTGGGCCACCAACGTGGAGGAGTAGACATTTTTGGCAACATTTTGGATGATTTAGCGGCCAAATCCGCAGTAGCTATGGCTTCTGTGGCTGCAGTGACTAATTTTCAGTCGAGATTGGATAATGAATTTTTGGCTGACGTGAAAGCTTTGGCTGAAGGCAAGCCTCTCCCAAAAGCATACCCTACAAAATACTCTTACCACATCAGTGCACAGAATGTTGCCTAAGCAACATTTCCTGGGGTTGGAGATCGAGTGATGCCCAACCAAGACCAGAGATTAGATCTCATAAAAGCAGTGCATGAGGTTGTCGCCACTGCACAGGCTGGTGTTGCGGCCACAATAACTCTCTTACAGAAACGCTTCTGGTGGCCAGGTCTATACAAATAGACCAAGCAATATGTTGTTTGCTGTGACACTTGCCAGCAGATAAAGGGCTCAAACATAAAACACCCTCTGCAGATATCCCTTTTATTGTCCAGCAGGCCACTACAGTGTGTGTACCTGGACCATTATGGTCCCCTGCAACCTGATGGTGCATACAAATACATCTTAGTCGCTGTAGATTCTTGTTCTAGATTCCTGTGGGTATGGCCTCAGCCATCAGCTGACACTCAAACTATTATAAAAGACTTGCTGATCTTTATCAGTACAGTTGCAGCATTCCACTCGGACCAGGGCCCTGCTTTTGCCTCTAAGGCATTCAGGGACACCATGGGGATGATGGGTGTTGAACTCCATTACTCCTTACCCTACCATCCTGAGGGAAATTGGTTTGTGGAGAGGTATTAGGTTCTGGTTGCAGCAACCTCATCACCTATAAGGGGTACAGAGAGCACTGAATAATCTGCAAGGTCCTTGGGGGAATTCACTCCTTATGAGATTCTCTTTGGGATACCTATGTTTCTCCCACATCTAGATGGCCCAGGTTGGGTGGCACAGATACACCTTTTGACACAAATGATCGTCTCGCTGTCTTACAGAAGCTTCAGCAATTTCGTGATGATAACTCATCCACCAGTGCTGCCACCTTAGGAATAAGGATTTGCCAAAAACTTCTATTGGCTGGATTCCTAAAGTCGGGGATCTGGTTTGTGAGAAGATTGCTGTGAAGAAGGAATTTGTCCCGTCATACAGAGCACCAATGCAAGTCCTGGGAATACAAGGTACCAGAACTGCCATCCCAATGCCACTGCCTGGTTCAAAATCAAACAGATTTGTCTCCATTGAAAACATCAAACTCCATCATGTGGCCGATCCTGCACACTAGATCCAGAGGTCCCTTGGGTAGTTCCCGGTCCCCTCGCACTACCCAACAAGACATACCTCTTCAAAGAAGAAACAACAATGACACTTCTGACCATGCAAGCATGTTCAACGATGCTACCAATACCTACTCGAGCATGGGGAGGGTGGAAAATGAGCATTTGCTGATTCCTGTTACCACTTCAACAACAACACCTGTCCAAGATGTGGCTGATTTCTATTCCAACACCACACAAACTGACAACATCGTCTATATATGAGTCTCCACGCGAAGGGGATGCATCCACCAGTAATGCACCGGCTGTGTTTGCAGAGACTGCTTCTGATTACTTCATTGACATTGATGACTTTTCTTCAATTTGATCTGCACTTGCTATTGAAACTGTTTCAAAGACACATAAGTTGTACATATGGCTTAAAATAAATATTTGACTTATCCATGGAACTATCTGTGGTTGTTTTTGACATTGCTTGCATTTTTTCTATGGAATGGTTTTGTGACTGTTTTCTTCCTGCTTTTAAATGGTCATTACCTCCCTGAACGCTACTCTATTGAGGCTATGGATGGAGTTCTAACTCCATATCTTTCCTCGCTTAAGGTCCGAAGAGACTTGTCCCTTGTGAACATTTCAGCAGTACCGATTCCTGATGGGATTGTGTGGGATAAAGTTCCATTTGATATGTACTGGCCTACTGAGGTCATTCAAATTCCATGTGTCTTTAAAATTTCAATGAATAATGTAATTACACCTGGTGCTGTTTTCGTTGACTGGGATGTTAAAACTGTTGATTCTATGTTAGACAAAATTAAGGATTACACTGTATTTGAAAGAGATGATGTGTACACTAACACAAAGAATTATGGGGAAATGTTCTTTCATAACAACTGGGGACATTTCTACCTGCACCGTGCAACTAGGCACCGATCAGTATTCAACTACACACATTGGGAACACTGTTCAACTCCACCTGTGGGGAGCCTAAAACATTATTCAGATAAATTCACATACTTTTCTGGGCATGACACTAAAAATGCAGAATCATACTATTTTAAGTTACCACCTTCTAAAATTAGGAATTTTTTCCTAACACACACTAAATATTGATATATTCAGATTCCTTTGTTTCCCGAGCAGTTGAAGGCTATGGACACTGGAAGAACACTATTGATGTTAAGAGTGAATGGGGAACACAAGATTGGCAAAATGAGGGTAGGGAGGCTTTATTTAGAGCATGCTTCATTCCTGTGCAAATGATCTTTTTAAATTACACAATTCAACAGACTTCCTGTCTAGGTTTAATAAAAATGAAAGAAATTAATGCGCCCTGCATCCCCACACCGGCCTAATTTACGAATTGGCAGTCCTTCCTAAATGTCACAGAGGGAGAATTGATGCAAAGGTTCAAGCTGGTGCCTATAATTCCTCACTTTCCAGTCCCGGCGGGTGGTTATTGTGGCCAGTGGACACAAATGGGTGTCAGACATGTTTTGTGAATTACTCAGGGGGTTTCAAGATTAGTCATCCGGACTCTCGCTTTGTCTCAAGTCAACACTCGGAATAGTTACTACATACAGTTTGGGTAAACTGTACCAACAATGGTTACAGACTAACACCTTAGCAGCAGTTAAGAAACACCTTAATACTCTCTCTGAAGATATATACTCACAGGACTTCTTGTCTTGTTAGGTCCAAGAAAGCCATGCTCTAAAACATTCATCTATTCCATATACAATGAGATCTGGAAGTTTTCTCAAATAGAAGCTGCTGCGTGTTTAAGGCAGATAGATAAAGAGAATTTGGAAAAGGCTTTAGCTGTTGTCGATAATGGCATGAACACTCTGTCCAACAAAATTTACTCCCTTAATAACATAGGGGCAGATGTATCAAGAATGCATTTTGCGAGTCGGAAATAGCGATTTTTAAGAAATCGCTTTTTCTGATTCGCAAAATGCAATGTATCATATTTGCAATTCGGTAATAGCGATTTCTTAAAAATCGCAAATGCTATTACCGAATCGCAAATTGCGATACAGCCCCCATTCGCATGTAGGCTCTTATTTTCAAATATTTTGCATGCCCCAAATTGCGAATTCCTAACTGGAATTCGCAATTTTTGGAAATGCAAAGTCCAGGGTGCTGGCGGCCTTAGGCCCCCTTTGCTGCACCCCAAAATATTTTTTACAACATGTAAGGTGCACACATGCCAAAAGGGCATGTGTGCTTTACATGTAAATTAAAAAAAAATGCATTTTAAATGCATTTTTAAAATTTGCACATGGTTACCACCAAGTTCAACTTGGTGGTAAATAGCGATTCCTTAATGCCCAATTCGCATTAAGGAATTGCTTCTTACATGTGCTTTAGAGATCGCAAATAAGGATTCCTTATTTGCGATTTCTTATTTAGAGAGTCGCAATTTGCGACTCTCTAAACAGGGTCGCAATTTTAAGGAATCGCTATTTTAGCGATTCCTTAAAATTGCATTCAGAATGCCTTTAATACATTCTGAAATTGCTTTTTGTATTCGCAAACGGGCATTCGCAGCGTTTGCGAATGCAAAAAGCTTTGATACATCTGGCCCATAGTGTCACCTGCGATAGATATAATTCAGAATGACATGTCCTTTTTACACCATGGACAAAGTCATCTGCGTTCCATCATGCAGTTTGGTTGGACACTACAGATTCTGAAAAACAGCAACGTTCCATGGAAGTATATTGATGCTAGTGACTTGTTTACTGCTTTTAATTTATCCAGGGAACATCAGACAATGGCTAAAAGGGGAGCAAGTTTCACCATGCTTCACAAAGAAAAGCTAGAAAAGTTGCCTTTCACAGATGCAGAGTCCATCGACAGTTTGACTCGTACATGGCATTGTAAATCTGCCCATTTCCGCTTTTTGTTTTTCAAAATGCTTGAAACATTTTTCAGTGGGCAGATACGAGTGTCTAGGTGATAGCTATATTAAAGAAGAGTGGGAGTTACCCTTTGAATATAAATGTCTGAACAGCGAAACAGAGGTCTTTCTTAGCGGAAGCGAAAGTGAGACTACTGTTAGTCATTCAATGATTTGCAAACAGGTGTCCCTTTGATTCGTCTGGCATTTCATTAACTTTTGAATGGAAGTTATGTGGTGCTAAACGACCAAAGCCATTGGAGTATCCGACCAGGAATTGCCTACGCAATTTCGGTCTCTAAGATTGTAACTTGTTGTAGACATGTTTTATTCACCCCACACAAGAGATAAGAGTAGCAGAAATGGGGCCTCACATTGATACTACTAATGTAAATTATGAAAAGCTGAGCAGACTAAAGGCGCTACTGTTCTAGAAACAAGTTGTGTTGACACCAGCTAGAGAGACGTATGCTCTCCATATAGCAAGATCATCAGCTTAAATACAATCCCTATTAAATACCAAGTTCCCCAGGCCCTACAGAGAGTTGCTATCTAGAATATTCAACGCTTCAAGTACTACAGGGATTGTCCATTTCTTTAAGGCTGTTGGGTCTGGATTTGTGTCCATCTTCCAGATTGTT
This sequence comes from Pleurodeles waltl, assembly GCF_031143425.1. Taxonomy (NCBI): domain Eukaryota; kingdom Metazoa; phylum Chordata; class Amphibia; order Caudata; family Salamandridae; genus Pleurodeles; species Pleurodeles waltl. Next base: position 96,074,516 of record NC_090437.1, read on the forward strand.
TTCAGAGACATTCCTTCAGCCATCCATTCACTCTTTTCCAGTGTGTTTGGTGGCTTCCCTGTGACTTTGGCATTGATCGGTGGGATACTGCTGCTGTTGTTTCTGATACGCAGTGGTTGTGCCTTTCCAGCTAAGCAGAGTGATGGAGATACTACCACCAGCCTGTGTTGTGATCGCATGGTACAGTTCTTTGGTGCTCCGTCACTGGAAGAATTGGAGCATGATTGGTCATTGTCATTCTGACGGGTCCTTTGGTGTGTGCAACCAGTCTTTCACTGCCCCTAGTGCCTGTTTCAACATCTACCTTCGGTGTGCTTTGCTATTCCGCCAGTGCCTCCTGTGGACAAAGAACTGCTGATGTTCCCAAAAAGGGTTCATTCGCGGTCATGCCCCATGAGATTGAGGCTGATTCGCAAGGCCAATTATGAGCCGCCCTGCTCCGTGGATTTCTCTGCCAGTCCTGTCATCGATCTAACATCTGACGATGTGGCTTCTTTCTTAAATGCCTTTCCTTTTGATTGCTTCGAAGACATTTTTCAAGACCATGACTACTGTTAGATAAATTTGACCATTGGCCTATTCTAAAGTTTCAAAGTTTGCCAACATTGCCTTTGATTTAGGCCTGCTGTGCTTGTCGTGGTCAACATTATGGCCCTCATTATGACACTGGCGGTAGGTGATAAAGTGGCGGTAATACCCCCAACAGGCTGGCGGTAACTACCGCCAAATTATGACCATGGCGGTGATATCTCTGATAGACAGACAATGTACCACACCGACCGCCACGGCAAAAACAATAAGCACCATGGCAGTAGCAGCCTACAGCCAGGAGGAAACGAAAGTACCGCCCACCATATTTTGACACTGCAATCCGCCACCTTTTCAGGGGCAGTACCAACGCCATCAAAAGCCTGGCGGAAACAGAGCACAAAAGTCAAAGGACTCACCATTGTAGACACAGGGAAGAACCACGCCGCCATGGAACCAGAACAGCATGTTTTTGAGATCATATTTTAAGTTATGCTCCACCTGAAACACCAACGCCAGCAAAGACGACGACTGTGAGTACAGCTGCCTAGCACACAAGGGAGGGTGGGAGGAAAGCGAGAGTGACACGCACAACATACACCCGAAACACACACACCATACACACAACCATATGCACTACAAAAACAATGTGATCACAAACATCTGCAGAATAATGCGAAGGCAATAGGAATTCGTAAAATGATTGTAATCAGTCCAGCAATAAATTCAACAATCCGATTTACAGATAAAACAGAACCAGACACGTGTACAAAAAAGGGACACTGCCCAGTCCATAGTTCACAGGGCCCAAATGGCCACAGGGCAAAGTCCAAGGCCCCACTCAAATCCCGCGACAATACGGAGAGAACACTGCAGGGGCATCAGTTGGCAAATAGGCAGGCACCTCAGGGGAAGGGGGAGCCCCTCAGCCAGATGCAGAAACAAGACCCCTGGTTCTGGAGGGGGCAACATGCCCTGTGCTTGGTCCTGGGGAGTGCAAGTCCACAGTCTCTCAGGTTGGTGACTTGCCCACTGGTTTTGGAGGGGGCAGGCTGCACAGCAGCCCTTAGAGGCTGGACTATATGGCATCCGCCGGCTGCACTGTGGTGGTGGTTAAGGGAGGCTCCTGCTCAGCCCCTGCACCCTTCGATGGCTGCACTGTGGTGGTGGTTGTGGGAGGATCCTGCTCAGCCCCTGCACCCTCTGATAGCTGCACAACAACGGCTGGCGGTGGGGGCTCTGCGACAGCTGCTGGTGCAGGCTCCTTCCCCTTCTCTGCAGCTGGTGCAGGCTCCTTCCCCTTCTTTGTGGCTGGTGTAGGCTCCTTCTCCTTTTTTGTGGCTGGTGCAGGCTCCTTCCCCTTCAGTATTGTTTGCCTGGAATCCTTTCTGCCACAAGTAGGTGCTGCTACCACTGGGCCTGTTGCCTGAGGTGCTTGGCTGGGTCCCTGCTACCCTGCCCATACATGCAGGACGGGGTGGAGGGGTAGGCAAGAGGTCAATCTTGGAAAGGAAAAGCTCTTTAGGGACTTTGGGGCAGGAAGAGGGAGGAGTAATGGGAGTGGAGGATGAGGGAGTGGTAGTTGAAGGTGGTTGTCTGCTGGATTTGGGTAAAGGTGCATTGGCTGTATGCTGTTGTGAGGTGGATGGCTGGGTGGGTGTCTGAGTGCTTGCATTTGTGTACTTTTGGTGGGACAGACACAGTGAGAGAGGACACAGGGGATGTGTGCATGGATGTTGGGGAGGTGTCCTCCAGTGAGGTGTGTGTTCTGCTTGGTGTGGTGATGATGCTGGTAATGGATATTGATGTAGTGCATGCAGGTGTGAGTGTGGACGTAACTGGGTGGGAGGTGGAGGAGGAGGGGGAGACAGTGGAAATAGTGGATGTTGTTTTTCTGCAAATTAATGTTGTTTGTGTGAGTGCCTGTGGGATGAAGTGTGTTGCTTGTGTTTGCCTGTGACACTCTTGGGTGTTGTCTTGTATGCATGCTCATCTGGCTGTGTGCTTGGGATGGGGTGGGGTTGAGGAGAATGGGACTGGGAAGTGGTACTTGGAGGGGGGATGGTTGAAACAGGGACAATGGCTGCTATCAGAGAGGAGGCCAGAGCCTGGATCGATCTCTGTTGGGCCGCAATCCACCGTGAATGCCCTCCAGGAATTCATTAGATTGCTGCATCGGGCTGCCAGCCCCTGGATGGCATTTGCAAAGGTTGTTTGCCCTACAGAGATGGCTCTCAAGAGGTCAATAGCCTCCAAACTCAGGGCAGCAGGGCTCACTGGGGCAGGGTCTGAGGTGCCTGGAGCAAAGGAGATGCCCACCCTCCTGGGTGAGCGGCACGGGCAACTTGCTGAGGGGCTACTGGGAGGTTGGTGCTGGTACAGGGGTGGCGGATGTTCCTGCATACTGTCACCGCCGGCGTAGCTCACCATTGGCCATTGTACCCCATAGGGCTTAATTATAACCAATGAGGAATTGCACAGCAGTTCACGACCGCCTACCGCCACGGCACACAACGTAGGCAGCATTACCTCACTTTCACCTGTCCCTCCACATCCACACAGGACAGGCAGATGGGATTTCGGGGGGGTGGGTAACAGGCCTATGGATTAATGCTGCGTCACACAATAAATAGGCACATACTTCACAAATTACACTCCCATAATATGTTTGCACATTGTTGACTGCTGTTGTGGCTCCATTGTTCAGTTTGTGACAGCCTCCTCATTCTTTTGTCCCTTAGATACCTACCGCTGCGGATGAATAGGAGATGGAGACATGCCCCTGTGTACAGACCCCTGGTGGACTTAGCTACACTGGAGGACAGGCACACAATACTCACCTATAGACTTGACAGGGCCACAATCAAAGAGGTGTGTGCTCAATTGGAGCCAGACTTGATATCTTCTATCCATCACCCCACTGGGATCCCCCCTCTTGTGCAAGTGCTATCCGTTCTCCATTTCCTGGCAACTGGTTCTTTCCAAGTGACAATGGGCTTGGCAGCAGGAATGTCACAGCCAATGTTCTCAATTGTGCTGACAAGAATGTTGTCTGCCCTGATAAAATACATGTGCAGCTACATTGCATTCCCCCAGGTTGAGGATTTGGCCACTGTGAAGGCCGAATTCTATGCAATGGGATATATTCCCCAATATCATTGGTGCAGTTGACGGAACGCATTGCATTTGTTCCTCCCCGCCAGAATGAACAGGTGTTCAGGAATCGTAAGAGTTTCCACTCCATGAATGTGCAGATGGTGTGCCTGGCGGACCAGTACATCACCCACATCAATGCTAAGTATCCAGGGTCAGTGCATGATGCCTTTGTCCTGAGGAATAGCAGCATCGCAAATGTGATGTCCCAACTACAGAGGCACAGGGGGAAAATCAGGAGAGTCTCATTTCCTGGCGGTGGTCTTGGCAAGTGTCTCTGGCTTCTGTCTGGTTCGCAGGGAATGTTTGCGGGGTGGTTCACCTTTTGCAGGGGGAGGGGTGCTGGTGGCCTGTAGGTCCTGTTGAAGGGCCTCCTGGCCACTAGAAGCATCAGAAGTGGAGGGCTGTTCAGATGACTGGCTAGTGGCAGGGGCCCGCTGGTGTGACGCTGCCTCCCTCATAATGTTGGCCATGTCTGCCAGCACCCCTGTTATGGAGATCAGGGTGTTGTTGATGGCCTGCAAGTACCCCTTGAGACTGTCCCTCCTGCAGATGCCTGTTCTCCTGCATGTTGACTAGGATCTGGCCCATCATGTCCTGGGAATGTTGGTAGGCTCCCAGGATCTCGGAGAGCGCCTCCTGGAGAGTCGGTTCCGTGCTCCCGTCCTCCCCCTAGTGCACGGCAGTCCTCCCAGTGTCCCTGTTGGCCTGTGCCTCTGACCCCTGAACGGTGTCCCCACTGCCACTGACCCCAGGTCCCTGATTGTCTTGTGTGCGGGGTGTGGCCTGGGGTCCCTGTCAGGTGGGCACACTGCTGATTGACTTGTTCTGGGGACAGAGGTTTGGGGATGCTGGGAGGGTGCTGTGATGTTGGTTCCTGATGGGGGAGGCTTTGTGGTGGTCTGTGACTGGGCTTGGGTGACCGGCTGTCCAGTGGTCCCTGATGGGCCAGGTAGATCATCCAGATCCTGAAGACCAGAGTTACTGTCATCACTGTGGGCCTCTTCTGTTGGGGGACTGGATAGTCATGGTACCTCCTCTCCAGTGACATTGGCTGGGGTACCTGTGGGGATGTAAATGATGTATTATGCTTTATGTGTATGACATATTGTACATCCCTGGCCTCCCCTCTATGGTTGGTGTTGCTCTGCCAGCTTTTACTTGTGTATGTTGGTGTATGGTGGGATTGTTAGTTTCCCTATGCTGTGCATGCTTTAGTGACGAGTGTCCATGCAGGGCTGAGAAGGGTGTCCATGCATTGGTACAGCATGCAGGGCTTGGCATTGGGATTAGTTTGATGTGATGGTAGAGTGTATGGGATGGACTGTAGTGATGGGAGAGTGTGGGTGAGGGTGTGTGATGGCAAGCAGGTATGGGGGGGTGATAATTGTTGGAAGTTGACTTACCAGAGTCCAGTCCTCCTCCAACTCCTGCCGAGCCCTCAGGATGCAGTATTGCCAGTACCTGCTCCTCCCATGCTGTGAGTTGTGGGGGAGGAGGTGGGGGTCCACCACCAGTCCTCTGGATAGCGAGCTGGTGTCTTGCTGGTATGGAACGTACCTTCCCCCGTAGGTCGTTCCACCTCTTCCTGATGTTGTCACTTGTTCTGGGGTGCCGTCCCACGGCGTTGATCCTCTTCACGATTCCCTGCCATAGGCCCGTCTTCCTTGCTATTGATATCTGCTGCACCTGTGCTCCAAATAGTTGTGGCTCTACCCTGACAATTTCCTCCACCATGACCCTTAAGTCCTCCTCAGTAAAACGGGGGTGCCTTTGTGGTGCCATGGGTGTTATGTGATGTGTGTTAGTGAGAGTGTGTTGGGTAATATGTTGGGGTGTGTGATGTGGAGTGCGTAAGGGTTGTATGGGTGTGAGTGGTGTGTGGCTCTAGTTATCGCAGTGGTCTTGGTGTCAGTCTCATGCCAATGATTTGCATTCGTATGAGGTTGTGGGTAATGTGGGTGTGCGTTTTATAGTGTTGTGAGTGTGTGGGTGTTGTGGGTGTATGGGTGTCAAGTGGGTGTTGTTTTAGTTCTCCAATGTAGTGTTGTTTTGTCTGTGGGTGTCCATTGTGAGCACGGCGGTATGTACCGCAATGGTTTACTGCCGTTGAATGTCCGCCGTGGTGATTCGTGGGTCATAACGTGATGGGCGTTTTTCTGTTGGTGTACGATGTGGGTTTTGGGATCCCCAGTTTATCACTGACCTTTGGGCTGGCGGATTTGTGTATGTGGCTGTATTTTGTCGGATTGGTGTGTGTGTGTCGTAATATGGTGAACGACTATCAGCCACCGCAGCGGTAAGTTTACGACCGTCAGCATGGCAGTAAGCGGGATTTACCACCAGTGTCATAATGAGGGCCTATGTCTCTTGGTATGTTTTAGCTATTTTTAACAAGTTTTTAATTATATTTTTGTTATATTTTAATGTGATTTTACCTTATTTTACTCGAGAGCATTTTAGTTTGGGTTCATTCACTTTCTCTGATGTCATTAATTTGCCGTCATACTTCTTCTAGCACTGGGGAGGGTGTAGTGGATCCTATTTCGTTTTAATAGGAATCAGGAGTTTAGCTTAGCCTTTGGCTTGCAGGTCTGTGCCCCGTAACCTAGTGACTTTTAACCTACTTAGCTTGCTCTGTTTTAGCACATTTATTAAATTATTTTTTCAAGATGGCTGCCATGTTTATAGTTAGCAAGATGTTTTAGTTTTACGTTATCAGTGCCACTAGTGGTTTCAGTGCTGCTTTTTTTTATTTACGAGGAGCTTCACCTGGAGTTGTTCTCCGATTCATTTCTAGTAGTCCCATGACCTGTGGTCTTTCTAACAGCAGTCCCCTAAGGTCCTTCATTGTATTGCAGACCATCCTCATTCTCTGCTTTGCCCAGCCACCCATGAAACAACCCAGGAAGACCACCCATGAAACAACAATAAGAGCCTATAGAGCCCGTTCCGATTCACCTTCATCAGGATCAGTCCAACAGTGTTCCAGGGAACCTCCTCCTAAAGGCAAATTCATCCTGTAGTGGACCAGAGGAGTGTCAGAGCTGGTTAGACCAATCGTACAGAGTCTCTAGATTCCTGGTAATGATGAACCAGCAAAGCCAGCCATTCCTCTGTTCTTGCCAGCTCCTTCTCAGCTTTTGGGGTATCTGCACAGACATATAAAGGTGAAGGTTCCTGTGATTGGTGGGGCACCCACCTAGCCTGGTGGCTCCATATCATGCATTCACCCTGTATTGTCACTAGAAAAACACAACCTGCTGCCTGTGCCACTCCTGCAGTTCGTTCTGGGACAGAGCTCTCTTCAAAACTGTGGCACATTCCCTTCTCAGCCAATCTCCTTCCGTACTGGCCTGCAAGTTCCCTCCCAAGCCCTTCTAAGAGATCTACCATGGACAAGCAGAAACAACAGTCTGAGCCATCCCATTGTTGACCCTTGAAACCCTCCTAGCCCTACATTAGGATAGAAGTAGGATGATGGCATTGGATGTGCTAGCCCAGCTTCCTTCCTCCAGCAGTAGCTGCTTAGTTCTCCTGGCATGGTCCTATTGTGTTTCGGGGCTTTTATCTGGAAAATGGTGCAGTAGAATGGTTAAATCACACCGACTATTAGCTCAAAGGATGAATATCACTAAGGGCTAGCCTTAAGAAATGTACATTATTCCGATATTTTCAACCACATGGCAATCTATATACAGTTTCATCACAGTTTCACACAAAAAAGGGACATTGAAAGCATTACACTAGATGATCTTTATCAGGAGAAATATTGTGGTTCCTTCCAGTCTGCAACGGAACCATTCAATGTTAGCCTAGACCCTATGTGTCATAGTGCTGGTATTCCCCCAAAATATTGTTTGAAAGATATAATGAAACACAATTTGTTGTGAATATGTTTTTCTCTGACTTTCAGGAGCTGTAATACCGTAGTACCTAGGAACCATGAGATGCCCTTTGAAGCCTGCAACTGCAGGCAAAAGAAAGCACTTACCTGGTGCAAGATTTACAGTAGGGTCCCATCTCCTTGCTACTGTTAGGCACTGCTGGCAGTCTTCACAAGGGCATGACTCTAAATGTGCAGTCATTTGCTTGGAAGTTTACAGGTGAGCTCCACAGGGGCTCCTCTGCCAGTTCTGTTGTGAATTGTCTTTTTCCTTTTCTTGCCTTTCCAATATGGCTGTCTCTTCCTTTACTTTCTGTTAGGTTTCCCAATCCACCATGGGTATTGTCACACAGGTAATTCATAATTTCCTATTTTCTCTAATTTCCTTTTTTCCCCTATATAAGGGCTCTAGTTTGATGAGAGAATGTGTTTCAGTGCAGTTGTATTTCTTCAGCAGTTCTTCACTCTCGTTACCTGCTGGTTTCTGTTTCTTTTGTTAGGAGGTAATTCTTCTGGAACTCTTTCCTGTGCCCCGGAATTCTTCATCCAGCAAGGAGGTTTTATGCTTGTGGCTTTTTCTTATTGAGTCTGAGACAGATTCTCACTGGCATTTGTTTATCATATGTTCTACTTAAGTGACTATATTATGGCTTCAGGGAGTAGTTGTCCATACCTCTACAGTTAAAGTTCAAACTCTGAAATTTCATTCAGCATCCAACTATGCACATAAATATTGTGTCAAAAATATAATGATGTCCAAAATATCTTGGGTTAGAGAATAGAAGGTAAGAATACTATTTTATGAGTCTTTTATATCTTTTTAAATATAGTTGTACAGGATATTGTTTTTTAATGTTTTTGTTGATTTTTATTACTTTTTGTGTAATAAGTATATGTTGATGTTAATTATGTTTGATTATATTTAGTGTGTTTTTTGATACAGTAATATAAATGTTACTTTTTATGTTAATTTTTTAGCATGTTGTTGAACTTGTAGGGGGATAAGATTTCAAATATGTATTTTTAATTGAGTATAATTTCTATATTTTTTTATGTGTTTTGGTTTGTTAATAAGATAACTGACTATGGAAATATTTATTTTCTTTTAGTTATTTAATAACTATTATTAAAAATATGGTAATTAGTTTTGATTTGTTATTTAGTTTGGTAATTGTGTTAAATATTTAATTGTTTTTGATAATGTGGATATTCATTAATTATATTATGTTTAGTAACTCATTGAACGGTGTCGCCCGACTCCCGGGACATCTTGTTTGGGGTCAAGGGCAACAAGTTTTTATGTTTACTTTGTCCTTGGGACAAGTAGGCCCAACCCCCTGCAGCACAAACCCTTTGGCTGCCCGATTACAGAGAGTGGAACTCTCTGCAGTTGAGGTAATGTGTTTCCAAAAGATAATGCTGTTCGAACTTGTATTTATGGTTCATTATTTGAAAGCCTTCATTATTAGGGTGAGTGCTGTAAATAAATGTTTTAAGGTCACACTTCACTACTGACGTTGGTTCCAGTACCCCAAAAAAAAACGTGTATGTACATGTTTGAAAAGTTTAGGCTATGAGGCTAAGTATAATGCTCCCAGAATGCTCTCTGATTATATGCAAATGAAGTGTCATTTAGTAAAATGTGGTGATGCATGCTAGTATTTCCCAAAAATATTTCTAATGGAAAATCAGTTTAACCATTTTCAACACGATTATGGGAAGCATGAAAATAAACAAACACTGACAAAGCCAACTGATCTGACATATTTTTATAAGTTTTTTAGTTTCATCAATGCGTGTCTTGTTTTGACATGGCTTTTGTAACACTTTATTGTTGTGGGAGCTACCAGGCCCTCAACATTGTAACAAACACTGGCAAACCCCCCCCCAAAAAAGTTTTTGAACTCTCTAAAAGCACACCAGCGGCATAACAAAGGCCCCGCAGCCGCCCTCCAGGGGGCCCCTTCAGCACAGCACCTGCCCTGAGTGAGTCTGGAGAGGGGGCTCCTCCATGTTCTTTACAAAGGGGCACCCTCCAGTTTAGTTACGTCACTGATTGCCACTGTAGTACCTGACACTGAACAAAACTACTTTGTGTGACAATATGCTCCTTGTGGAAGAGCAGAATGCGATCACTCACAGTAAAGCCGGCCGAAAGAGAGAGAAATAGAAGTTTAATAAAAACAAAATGTCTTTGTTAACACCAGACCTAATTAGGGACCATGACCCACATGTAGGTAGCTTTTTGCATGTCGCAAACAGCGACTTTCGCTGTTTGCGACATGCAAAAAGCACACTGCGATGCACAAACCCAGTTTTGCGATTCGGTAACCTGGTTACCGAATCGCAAAACGGGTTTGCGACTCGCAATTAGTAAGGGGTGTTCCCTTCCTAATTGCGACTCGCAGTGCAATGTAGGATTGTTTTGTGACCAGGAACGCGGGCGCAAACCAATCGCAGTTTGCACCCATTTCAAATGGGTGCTAACACTTTCGCAAAAGGGAAGGGATCCCCATGGGACCCCTTCCCCATTGTGAATGTCACTGTAAACATTTTTTCAGAGCAGGCAGTGGTCCTGAGGACCACTGCCTGCTCTGAAAAAATGAAACAAAAACGTTTCATTTTTCATTTTTGTTATGCATCTCGTTTTCCTTTAAGGAAAACGGGCTGCATTACAAAAAAAAAACTGCTTTATTGAAAAGCAGTCACAGACATGGTGGTCTGCTGTCTCCAGCAGGCCACCATCCCTGTGAGGGCCGCCATTCGTGAGGGGGTCGCAAATTGCGACCCACCTCATGATTATTCATGAGGTGGGTATTTGCGAAGCCCTTGCGAATCACAGATGGTGTCAGGGACACCATCCTTCATTCGGATTTGTGACTCGCAATTTGCAGGTCGCAAATCTGAACCGACCTACATGTGGCCCCAAATTCTTAAAGAAAGTCACAAAAGTGCACCCATGGTATATGTCGTACCCTATAAAATATTTGTGAACTGTATTTTAGCATGGGTAAATACGATGTGTAGATTTGCTCATGTAAAAATCTATTGAGCATTTGCAAGTTCATTTTCCCTCCAGCCACTTTCTTCCCAACCCTGGAAGAAGTTCTAATTCTGCCATTGTCAGGAGTAAATGTCCAACCTTTCTTATTATGGGAAAATATTAGAGAGAAGCTGGTAAAAATCTTTAAAACATGCAGGTTAGTAGGTTTGCAGACTCAAAGGCATTCCAGCCCTAGAACTATTGCTTACTGCTTCCTCCAGCCTCAGTATGCAGATCTGCAGAAAGGTGGCAAAATAAGGAAATTGCTACAGTAGGGATTGAAACTGCAAGTATTCAAGCCCTACTATGGTAGTAGCCCTGGCATAATCAGAGAGGCTATTATCAGAGCACTTACATAATGAGATTGCTGCCATAATTTGTCGCCACACTACATGGCACCAAAGGGACAAGTAGATCTTTTTACAGGACAAGTAGATTTGAGAAGCAACCTGTCCACTGGACAAGTAGATATTTTAATAAATTCCACACCCCTGTAGTATATTTTAAAATAATGTATATTGGTAGTTTTTCAGTTAATAGTTTTATTTATTTTTCTGGTTATTGGAATTTTAGGATAATAGGATGGGAAGTATTTTAAATCTATTTTTTACATTTTTTTAAATAATCAATGTATTACATATAATTTTATGTTAATTTCATGGGGTTGATTTGGGATAAATGAATTAAACAATCTAATGTCAAGATAATATTTACTATATTTAAGGAAATATATTTGAGCTTTCTGATATATATGTGTATTTTTACATTAATTTAGGATAGAGAAAAATAGTTTAGAAAAGAGAAAAATAGATTTGAACTTTCCCAAGTTTAACATTGTCAGTACATTTTCTGTTTCTTTATGTTGGAGTGTGAATAGTAGATCTGACCCCTCCAAATTCCAACACTTTCCCTATTGTTGCTCATGGTGGAGGGGAATAATACATGTGACCCTTTCAAAGTCCAACATCATGCTTACTTTTGCTCAGGTTCGAATTGGAATAGTAATTCTGACCCCTGCAGAGACCAACACCAGGGGTGGTTTCTCTTTCAGGGCTGAGGGGCTGTACGCCTCTGAAATTCATACACATTCACATAAAAAATATTAAATTGATTGATTTATTTAGAGATACAATCATATCTCTAAACAAATCCATGCATTTAAGTCTCGGCTGTCAGTTCCAGGCTGCCTTACCTGCATCGCTGTGAAGCACAAGACAAGCCAGACAGTAAATCAACCTTCTACACTGTGACACACAACACAGGGCTGACTGCTCTAAAGCCCTTCATTTCCATTGTGGTGTATGGCAGTATACACTACAGGCTATTGATGCTTTTAAAGTCATGATTTTGTGCGTCTGAGTCTTCATCCCTGCATGAGGGCTGGGCAGTCATAGTCATTCACATGCATTGAACCTACCCTTTTCCCAATTGTCACACAATAGGAGTGGATTCAAGCACCTGTGATTTAGTGCTTGTCTCCGGTAACGGTAAGTGTTCTTATGTTAATCTTGTGTTACTTTTGTTATACTGAGACCCATTGTCATGCTAACCTCCGTCATGTGACACCTCAGGCCCTGGCGCAGATCACTGGCTAATTTAGAAGTGGGGATACTGTATTTGTTCCTTGTGAAATTGTTTCAAACGACGAGCACAGTTCTTGCACCCTTGCAAAATGGATCCAAATATCCGAGTCAAGTGCAAGAGCAGAAATACATGCTAACAGTAAAGGTACTTATCAGCTGTATGGCATTAAAACTGGCACTATCTTCATGCCCTTAACATTAATGCCACTAACATGGATATGTAAACAATGAATGTTAAAAAGTGTGTAACGTGAGTCAGCAATTTAGTTCCTCTTATTTCACGTTTTACTTAATGTTGCATTTCCCAAGAGTTAGCTGTTTCATCATGCTGTGTTTCTGTGCATTATATTACTCTTCCATATTGCATACTTTTACTCATGCCGGATGTTTATGAGGGGCTTTGATTGAGAGTGCTGAGGCTGAACGCAAAACAAAGTGCCTGTCAGTGGGTTGGTTTCTCTGCAGAGCACACAGAACAATGGTCATGTATTCCAGTTGCAAATGAAATTCAGTGTAAATGCGTGTGAAGGGGTGCGTAGAGGTCAAAATATTTAGAAGGCAAAAGCAAAATGAAATAAAGTGCTTAAATGTGAATGAGTGCAGAGTATGTTTGGGGTGGTAAAATGAAGGAGACACGTGGGAGTGCATTCAGGGGAAAGTGAAAAGAGGGTGCTGAAGAGGAAAGAGAGAAGGTTGAAAATGTGCAGATGGAAGAGATGTGAAGAGAAAAAGGGCAATCATATCTAACGTAAAGTACACATAACTGAATGCCATACCTCTTCCATAGTCCTCGATAATATTTACTTCAGTCTCACAATTTCAAAATTGAAACATTTCCAATGTTAATTATTTATAACTAATCATTGTTTTACTCATTTATCTTAAAAAGCTAACAACCATTGGCAAAGCCAATAGCACTGACATGTATTAGGTGTATGTCAGTTGTGTTATATTTCTGGATGCAATAACATCTCAGAGAGAAACCAAAATACAGGCCGGGTGGCACACTATGGGAATCTCAGAAATGTATTTCACATGTTCCCCTTTAGAGAGCCCCCACTTTTTTCATTCCTCTTAAAGACCTGTCTGCACATATTTCTGTATGATTGATTGCAGCCAGCAACTGTGGGTGCTTCCTGATGCCTAGTTAGAGCATTTTCTTCCAAATTTGATGCTGCATGCAGTGCAAGACACTGGGCAAGCACAGACTTTAAAGGGCCTGAAGTTGATGCACTGATGCATTGTACAATTTGCACATTTAAGTAACTGTTGAACATATTAATGCAGTAAGAATTGGGGCAGTTTTTTGTGTATAGTATTTCAAGGTTATGGGCCTGATTACAAGTTCGGCAGATGGTTTTCCTTGTCTGCCGAACTTCCAACGGGGAGTTTGCCGCCATGAAATGGCTGGCAGAGAACAAAGTCACAATCCCTAAGACAGCGCTGCCTGCAGCACTGTCCTGGCAGATTAGGACCGCCCCCCATCGGGACAACTAATCCTGGCAGTGCTGGCGGTCCGACTGCGGCACGACCGATGTGGTCATATTGTGGCGTTCAGACTGCCACATCTGGTCCAATGCCACCGCGAGTCTGGCAGTCAAGAGACCACCAGACTCTTAATGACCGTCTACGTGTTCCCATGGCTTTATAAACCTTGTTTTCTCACTAAATTAATTTGCTTTCAAATTACCCATTTGTCAATCTTTTTTCAATTTTTTCTTGGGAGGAGGGCTCACCTTGGACCCCACGTTTGTCCATTAAGCTTGCTCGCTCCGCTTGCTACATAAAGGTCCTACCCAGCTTTTACACCCCACCACTTTCCAATGTCACCTGCCGCCACTTACCACACCATTCCCTGCTGTTGCTTACTTGGGGGTGGGAATAGTAAATCTGACCCTCCAAAGTCTAACATTTCCCTTACTGTTGCTCATGTTGGAGTCAAAATAGTAAACCTGACCCCTCCAGTATCCATCACTTTCCCTACTGTCGCTTATGCCGGAGGGGGAATAGTAAATCTTTTTTACCTGATTTAAAAAAAAAAAGTTCATATATTGTTTTGTTTTAATTTTAAAAGCTACTTTATTGTAAATCATTTTTTATTATGTATTTTGTAGTAGTTTTTATTAATGCGCTTTTATGTTAATATTGTTATACATTTTATATATTGTTTAATATATAGTGTTTCTAATTATAATTAATTTATATTAATATTGTATTAGAAGCGCGTTTGGAGGCGGAGGCGGTCCACAGGGCAGGAGCCCTTTAAACTTGATTTCGCGCTCCCGCTGTCGCGGAAAGCACGTTTGGAGGCGGAGGCGGTCCACAGGGCATGAGCCCTTTAAACTTGATTTGTAGCGCGTTTGGAGGCGGAGGCGGTCAAAAGGGCAGGAGCCCTTTTAACTTGATTTCGCGCTCCCGCTGTCGCGGGAAGCGCGTTTGGAGGCGGAGGTGGTCCACAGGGCAGGAGCCCTTTAAACTTGATTTTGCGCTCCCGCTGTCGCGGGAAGCGCGTTTGGAGGCAGAGGCCCCACAGGGCAAGAGCCCTTTAAACATGATTTTGCGCTCCCGCTGTCGCGGGACGCGCACGGGCGGCGCACGGGCAAAGCCCGGGCCAAGGGCGGGCCCGTCCTTTGCCCGTCAGCGCCCGGAAGAGGCTGGGCTGGGCCACCCCCCTGAGAACTTCCTTGGGATTTCAGGATCAGGCTCATTGGACTCCTAAGAGGTACTGCATTTTCTCTCCTGTGATTGTTCTTCCATAACCCCCCTTTTTGGGTTTCACGGCTTAGGAGGTCCCAAGTAACTGGCATCTAAGTAAGATCCGCTAATAGAGCAGTTCCACTTATTTATTTACTATTTTCACACTGCCATAGCTTCCCTGTATATCACTCATATCGGCTTAGATTGGTGTTCTGCCCCACTATTATTTGCAAGACGATGGGTAAAAGAAAGACCACCACACCTGGGGCCGATGGAGCACACGCCGTGCCCGTCCAATCATCAATAACTAGCTACTTATCTTCAGTTATCGGGGCCATTGAAACTGAAATTGTCCAAGTGGAAGAAAGAATTTTGGTGGCAAATAACTTGACTCAAAGAACCTCTTTAGAACCCACGACTTATATACAGTCTGCAGTCTCTTCAGTTGCTCCCCGTGAATTCAATTCGCCTCTGCCTGAAGATGATGTTAATGCCTTGCATTCTTTACAGCCCTTTAACGCAGTTAACATCGAACATTTAGCTGACACTCCCCCTCCCCCCAAAAAAAGGAAAGCTGGAGGACTCCGTAAGTGTAATAAGTTGCTTAAATATCCAACGAAAGCTAAGGAATGTATTTCTACACCATTGGATACCCCGGCCGACCCTTTTCCAAAGGAAACTCCATTATTGGGCGAACTAGGCTCAGACTGCAGGATTCTAAGAGACAATCATTTGACCAACTTAGACTCGATCCTCAAACCTTTTTTTTCGGCTTTAGAGGAGAAGCTAACATTACTTATTGATTCCAAATTTGAGCAGTTACAAGAAACTATTCTTAAATATCTGCCTCAGCAGTCCACTTTAAAATCTAGTACAAATTCCCCTCCCTCTACTCCGAAACTGGTGTCTGATCCCAATGCCTCTCAGCAGGCTAACTGCTTAATGAATTGCAACCAATTCCCGTTCCATCGCATACTTACCAGATATTCCCATGATGACCTATTAACTGATTCTCTGTCTACTTTGGCTGGTGGCGTGATTGCCTCACTGAAGCCTGAAACTGCTTCTAAACCTAGATCTTCCACTAGTACAAAGGAGGTTCTACAGCTTCCTCCGGATAGCTTGCCATATGTTTTAGTCTTAGCAAACGTTCCTCCTCTTGATTGTACCCAGAAGGAAGATAATCATGCGCTAATAAGGAAATGTGCACATTGGATGAGCCAAAAACTTAGACACCAAGATGATCTAAATAATAGAATAATTATGGCTAGAAGGGTGAAGTGGTTAGGCTTGTCTAAAAAAGTATATGAAGGCGATTGTATAGTGATTAATTTAGCAAATTCTCATTGTGTTAATTATTTGTTGGCGTCTCTACCATCGAGTCCAAAAGGGGAAGGTGGGATCAAAGTCTATCCATTAAGCTTTTTCTACAGGCCGCCCACTTTATCACTTCCTCCTACGAGGGCTTCCCATGGTAAAAATATTTTAACAAAGGCACCTTTACAGAACCTCACCCTTGACCCTGGGGGTACCCAAAATCACTCTTCCCTTGACGCAATTGATTGACAATTGGAGGGCTTGGGGCTCCCAAATGATTGTTTACAGGAACTAGAGCTGATGGGAGTGCATACACTTTTGGAATCACCCATAGGGTCTGATGAGCTAGTTAGCTTTCCACATCTTACAACAGACATGGTCATAACTGAGGAGTCTGGGAAAATGCCCCAGCAAAGTAATGCATTGTTATCTTTAATTAGTTGGAATATTGCTGGGCTTCGTTCTAAAGTTGAAAATTTGGAATGGCTGGAGTTTATATCGAAATTTGATATCATTTGTTTTCAAGAAACTTGGCTTACGACACCCTTCCATTTAGACGGCTACTACTCCGTGTCTCAGCCAGCTACTCCATCTAGAGCAGGCAGAGCAAGTGGCGGTCTTCTGGTACTTGTGTCATTATTACTCCCAAAAATTGAGGTTTCATTCTGCTTTTTTTTTGGTAGTTTTATTATCATTATCTGGACGGAAAGACATTCTACTCTTAAGCTTTTACAGTAACATTCCAAGTGTTGCCCTGCCAGGAAGTCTCGAAGAGCTTACAGACCAACTAGACTCAGCCGGGAAACTCCAGGACAGGGAATTTGATACGATCTGGGTTGAAGATTTTAATGTTCAGTTATGCAAGTATGAATTACCCCACTTATGTGGTGTCGCTACAGAAGGCAGAGAGTTGCTCACTCATTTCATTCACTCTAATTTAGGAAATGCCTTGAATACCCTCATTTATAAATTTGATCTTGCTTTTGCAAGGGATATGGCAAACAGTCAGATAAGAGAAATACCCACCTATACAGGGAGTACTAATGGCAGCATTATTGATTTTATTCTTATCAACTCCTCACTTTCACGATCAATAGTGGATTTTAAAATTAAATCTCACCGTGCCAGTGACCATAACCCTTTGAGTATAAAATTATCCTTTAAAACTTGAGTAATCTTACCTAAGACTGCATATAAAGGGAAAGAGGTGTTTAAAAAAAATTCTGGCCCTCGCATGAGGTGGGAGAGAGTAAACCCTAACACTTTTCACGCGAACCTTATAACTCAAAATAAGGCTGACATCAACACTTGCTTGTCCCTGCAATCCACTCCATTCCACCTTATAACTGCCTTTGAATCTTTAAGCTGTGCTATTTCTGAGGCACTGACGTGTGCCCAATATCCCAAAGGTGCAAAACCTCAACAGTGGTTCAATTCTGCCTGTACGGCTGCCCATAGAGATCTAAAGTCAGCGATCAAAACTATTCCATGTAATCGGGATTTAATTAAACAGGCCAGGGGCCGATACAAATCAGTCCTTGAAGAGAGAAAGAATGAAATACGCACTAGCGCTTGGGAAGACCTTATAGCAGCGACGGAACTACGGGATCCCTCTCAATTTTGGAAGGTGGTTAATCACCCATATTTCTCAGGAAAGGAAATTAGGGACGACGACTGTTTGATTCCAGAGGGGGTTTGGGTAGACCATTTTTCATCTGTATTTCAATCTGCAAATAATCCTAATGATGGAGGGGAGGTATGTGGCCTCCCATGTTCGGCTACTCTAATTCCAGTTAAGAGCAGCATTTTACTTGAGGCACACGAGATCAGTGCAGCAATAACTAAAATGAAACTAAGGAAAGCTCCTGGCCCCGATGGGATACCGGTGGACCTATTTAAATCTCTACCTGATCTGTGGGTTCCATTAATCACAAATGTTCTGAACAGTGCTATTCAAAGTGCTATCCCCTCCTCATGGTTAATGGCAATAATCGTCCCGATCTTCAAAAGTGTAATAGGCTTGACCCTTTCTGCTATAGACCCATCTCTTTAATAGACTCCACGGCAAAGATACTGGGGAGTGTCATTCTGACCAGGCTCGAGGATTGGGTTGTAAGGACAAACATTTTATCGCCAATTCAATATGGGTTTAGGCCTGGATTAGGCACAGTGGATCAGGCCCTAAATTTACATCTTATCCTCAGTAAATATGTTATTGCCAAAAGGGAACCTATCCACTTAGCATTTATAGATCTGTCCAGTGCATATGATATGGTGAACAGAGCAAAACCGTGGGACATAATGGATACAATGGGGATTGAGCAAGATTTGCTGGATTTGATCAAACGCTTATACTCTGACCTCTCTATTTTAATTCAGTTTGGACAACACGGCGAAAGGTCTCATCCCCTTGTTTCCAATTGAGGTGTTAGACAGGGCTGCACACTGGCACCTTTTTTGTTTCTACTGTACATAAACGGCTTGTATAATTGTTTGGTCCAAAATGGTAAGGATTTCCCAAGGATGAGTTTTAGACAATTGCCAATTTTATTATATGCCGATGATGCTGTTTTAATTGCCCGCACGGCCAATGGTCTACAGACTCTCCTGGATCTTTTTTTAACACATACACGAGAGCTTGATTTGAAAGTCAATTTTACAAAATCACACGTTATGACCTGCGGTCCTAAAAACACTCGTACCAAATGTTTTAGAATGGGGGGGAACACTTTGACAAAGGTAAAAGACTTTTGCTATCTAGGTCTGTATCTAAGTTCCACTCTGTCTTGGAAATTCCATTTGAATTTTAAGTTTCAACACCTGGCAAGAAATGTTGAGGCAATCTTTTGTTTTGCCCGCAGATTAGGGCATAGACCGGTCCACCAGATCCTCACACTCTACAACTCTAAATGTGTTTCGGCGGCGATTTATGGGGGTGGCCTTTGGGGATATACCAGTCCAAGCATTCTACAGCTTGCAGAGAATAAATTCCTTCATCGGTTACTTATGGTACCTAAGAACATAGCGAACATTTTATGCCATGAGGAAGTGGGAATCCGCTACATTACAGATTTGATAGATATTGCCCCACTTTTGCTATGGATAAAAGTATGGTCAAATCCGGCGGCTACTTTAACACACGGTTGCGTAAAAGATTGTATTTCACTAACAAACTGTAACAAAATTCCATGGCTAAATTTTGTTCACAATGGCTTCCGAAACTTGGACTTGGAGTATATGTATTTTAAACCAGAGCTCCTGCCAGCTAATGCGAAAGAAATTGTTAAACTTCGACATAAAGAGCATGTTATGAATCTTAGATACCAAGTGGCAGAGAAATTGAGTTCTTTTAATTCATACATACAAATTCTATCATCAGACTTGCTAGAACCTTATTTTGTTTGGTTCCCGACCCCTTCTTTATACTCTTTACTCGTACTTTTTAGATTTAACCTGATCCATTTTAGAGTGGCGTTCCCGATAAAATGTGTGTGGGAAAAAACACTACCGCCATGCCCTTGTGATAACTTTTCGAAACAAAGTACTTGTCACTTTATTTTATTTTGTAAACTTTACTCAGTTCCCAGGAAATCCTTTCTATTACCCATTTTGCATAACTTGCACACTTCTTCCTACAAAGAAGGATTGACTGGAATCCAAAGCCTCTCATCCAAACAAATGTGCATTTCTATTCTTAGTTTTATTAAATCCGCTATCACCATTAGAAACCGATATGAACTGGCAATGTGACTATTTATTAAGAGAAACTAGGCATTGTCTTATTACTATATTATCTTATCATTATATATTTTATAAGTATTTATTATCTTATACTGTTTTAGTAAGCTTGGGTGGTAAGCTTAGATTTAATAGATTTGCTTTTTATGAATGCTATAAGTACTGTATTTTATGATGACTTTTATGTATGCATGTATACTTTTATGGCAAAACGCCGAATAAAGTTATTTTGACTGACTGAATATTGTATTAATATGCGCAATGGCTCAGTGACACATTCAAGTTCATCACTTGACTCCTTTTTTGCCTACTTTGCTACTTCAGATAGGGAGCAACCATGTGTAAATCAGTCTTGGTCCTGATGCAACAGGGGCCAACATCAACCATGGAAACCTGTAAGACGTCCTTCAGGTGAAATATCTCGGCATTGGTTTCTAAAGCTTTAAATTGAGACTTGTGAAGCATGAGTTATTGTAGGTAGGACGGACACTTGTAGAGAATGTCTTGTTGCAGTAATACCCAAGCCCCCACTTGTATGTGGCCAACTGGACAAACTGGGAAGAAACACACTGAGTAGCTCATTTTCATTTAATCTGCAAATTATAACTAATCAGATTTGTATACAAGAAATTAGAAAGCGTTCTACCAATTTGTTTTTTCTCAGGGGTGAAAATGATGGGATTGTATGTTTTTATGTCCAAGGCTTTGGTCCCTGACTGATTGATCTGGGAAGCACCTATAGTTATAAGCAGAGATAACATACTCGGTGATGTAAATGGGGGACAAAAGAGAAGCCGGCGTCCCACATATTGGAAAAAAAAACATTCAAATGGTAATTTCATGATCAAGATTAAGCAAAACTGACGCAGATGACAACTGAGTCGTTCAATAAAACGTTCTCTGGTTGTCTTGTCAAACTACAAAGGATAGCTTTAATGATTGCCTCGAATCATGGCAACTTAGATCCTAATATTCTTTCCTAAAAAGCTCTGTCTAAAGCATGGAGCGAATCCAGCGTCATTTTGAATAGGCTTTTCCAAACAACGTTGTGACCATATTGAATCTATTGGTTTCGACAGACTTCTGAAATCTCTTGCGCTTTGTGCTTCTCTCCTTCATCGTGAGCATGCAATCAATATGGCTGATTGAGATTTCGCAGCGGAAAATGTATTCAAATTATTTCACAGTACGCTGCCCGGTTGCCTGAGCAAGAGCACAGGATTTGCCTTCTGACATCGGAAGAGGGACACGCTCAGGAATTAGCCACTTTCGCCCCTATCATTTGAAGTAGGATTTATGTAAATATAATTCAGAAAAGGAGGGCAGTCAATACAGTGAAATTACTAAAGTACTGTTACCCCAAACACTGCAAAGAGGCAGCAGTTCAAATAATTAAACAGCTGCCTCTTTCTTGGCTTTAATGCATAACATCTGTTAAAAATAATATTTGGCCACGTTTAACGTTCTGGCCTCACTTTTTCCTGATATGAACACAAATGGCACGATATTTAATTCGTGCTTGGAAATGCCTAGTCTGTCTGTCAGACAATAATCAGGCTGCTTCGATTAAGAGTTAATTAGTTTGACAGTACTACTGTCTGGCGGCAATGAGGTAAAGGGTGAAGTCACTTTGCTCGTTGCATGCTGAGAGAACTGGACTAAATATCTCAGTCGCTGAGTCTCTAGAGAGGCAGGGTCGAAGCAAGTTGACAAACTGACTTGGCTTCTATCAATAGCTCCAGTAAAACAGAAACGTATTGTAAATAAGATAGAGGCCTCGGAAGGCTCATCTTCTTTTGAAAATTTAAAGCATTCTGCTATTTGAATAATTAACTAGATTTCGAACGGACGTTGCAACGCTTCCCTCATGAGCTACAACAAGAGAAAACTAAATGTGAGGAGTTGCATCAAAACAGAAATGTGGGACAATTGATTATCAAGTGAATTGAACGAACGACAGTTAAGAGTCGCAGTGCAGCCAAAACGTCAGGTGCCTCGATAGCATCACTGACCATATTGAGAGTTCTTGTATTAAGCGAGTCACTGAATGCCATTAGGGCTTAAGAAAAGAACCTCAAAACATAAAACGCCATTGTCCACCACGCAATGAAAGTCCAGAAAAAATAATAGATATTAAATACAAAATACACAGCTGATTGGGGTCCTGAGCAGGACAAGAAGTTAACTTGGAGAAAGGTTATTTTAAGGGTCCAGTATGCTGTGTGAATAAGTGCTTTCAAATCAGCACTTCCACACTCTTTCGGAGATCTACAAATAGTACGAAATGTTTAGGTTGCAGTAAACAATGTAGAGCTAATTTAAAGCAAGATGGGAGAATATATGACCAAATATGTTTTAAGGCATAGGCAATTGCACAGTGCCACCCCCTTACAAGTGGGCCTTGAAAAAATGAACCTTTTTTCTTTCTCGCTTCTACTTCTCTATCTCAACTTCTAACATATAAGTCAACATAGTTTGGCATCATGGGAATTGAAATAGTAGGAAATGTCTAATTCAATTCAGAGTTGTTCTAAACAGGCCACAAAATATTTCTTGCCTGAGGCCTCTAAAATCTTTAAGATTACCTTGTTTGGCTGCAGGAATAACAACGACAACAGTGCAATATCAATTGACAATCTAGGCTACCAAACGAAGGGCATGATGCAATGACAGTATAGCAAATTAATTATGATACATATACCCACAGCCATCCAACATTTGAATGGTTAGTGCCCCCTCAAAATATTTAAGCCTATATTTAACTGTGATTCCTTTCCCCCACTCCTCCCATAATTGAGTGATCAGCGCTCCTGCCCCAAAAGTCTGTGTAACAGTGTTAAACTGTTGATCCCATATATGTTGACTATACTGCACTACTAATCATTGTCTCTGTCTTGGCCATTCTACACTACATAATCTTGGTCTAGGGATTTCACATCCTGCCATACTTCCACCATTTTACCGAACCGCAGTATCTCCAACTTTGTAAAACTCGCCTCCTTTTGAACCACCTTACCTGTGGCACTTATACCCATATTCAGACCCAGTATCCCTTTCCGCTTCTCGTTTCAGCCTCCAAAGGATCAGCCCCCTGGTCATCTGGTCTAGTATTCTGATCTACCTCTCAACAGTCTTTAGCCACTTCCTGTTCTCTGGTAGGTGGAGTACTTTAAATCAAAGTTACTTTCCCTCGGCGAAACAAAATACTGCCCTGCACTCGTTCCCACCTCATTAACATCCCACATCTCAACATGCCTTTTTCTATAACCCTTGTGAATGACTGATAAATCCACCGCCTATCTCTTCACATTCAAGTTACTTTGCCCACTGTATTTTGGCTTCCTCCATATTCACTGCATACAAAATGCACTCACACATTTCACACTTTACCAGCTCTGTATATTGTACTCATGTTTACTCTTTGTTGATTTTAATGCAGTCTTTTGACACTGTTATTACTGTTTAATGCTGCTTCGCTGGTCGCTCAGGAAATGTACTACTTTATAACTTGTCTAAACACTCATCGTCAGTATCCCGACACTCTTAACTCTCAGTACAAAACCCATGCCAGTCTGTGTTCAATAACTTTTAATCCTGTGGCCTTCAATTTTCTGCCATTACACTGCACTTCTGTGACATTATCTGCTACTTTATGTGCTCCTATTTTCCATGCCGTCTTGGTACACAGATTTTATTTTATTTTCCTTCACTCTTACTCTTCCTACAATCTTAAAAAAATCCATCTTCATTACTGCCATCAGTAACTAGATGGCCCTCTACTCACTAATACTAAATGTCTACAAAAACAAAAAGATTTACTTCCCTTCCTTATCCTTCCTTTCCCATCACTTTTTCCAGATACCTTGTAACCCTGCCACTCCAGTTTAACTGGACTTATTAGTCCTCTCATATATCTATCTGGTCCACCACTAATGCTGCTAGGTAATAGCTATCCAGCATCTAAATGTTTGTGACCACTTCCTCTTTTCAGTCAATCCCCTTATCTATACTCTTGAGATGAGTAAAATGGAATCCCCGCTACACCTTCTGCCTCCTGAGCAAACTCAACAGCTTAGCAGTAGACCAATGTACACCTGCCTCAACTCACCCAACATCTCAGACGACATCAACCATGGAGAATATGGCTCATCACATATTAATTTCTCTTAATTTACAAGCCATTTATGGCTCTAATCCCAGCTACTTTTGAATCTAGTTGCACTTCACAGCCATTCACGATCATTATAATCCGCCAAACTCTGGGCCTGATTTTGGTCTTGGCGGAGGAAAATACTCTGTCACAAATGTGACAGATATCCCGTCCGCCGTATCACAATCCCATTATTTCCTATGGGGATCCTAATACGGCGGACAGGATATCCTTCACGTTTGTGATGGAGTATTCCCTCCTCCAAGACATAAATCAGGCCCTTTATCTGCTAGCCATAACATGGATTCATCCTCTTTGTCCAAGGTAGAGAGGAGCTCAGACCTTTCAGGTCTATTTTCAGGTTGCAGAAAGCAGGTTCAGTCCTCTTCTGATCTTTCTCGGGACGAGGAGTGTTCTGATGTGGAACATACATGCCTGGCATGTGCTAGTGATAACGCATCACAACCTTGATAACTTAACTTACAAGATGACTCATTTTAGGTCAATGAATCTTTTGACCATGTTTGGGGACTTCCCAGAACAGGATATCCGTTTAGCATTTCAATCAATAGATCAATAACCTCATCAGTATTCACAATAACTAATCAACCAAACTAATCAATAACATTTAATAAGAATCAAACACACCACAACTTTTCAGCCATGAATAACCAAACAATTCAAGTAAGATTTAGGATATTTTTTCCCTATTAGTTACACTCTAGTATCATATTTATTAGCCGCAATATCAATAAGCACATCAATACCACTATAACTTAGCAACTCAAGTAAGACTTTATCAAAGCATAGGTCATGAACATTAGAACAAAGCACGACGTTAACATGAGTCAACTTTAGCAGAGTATCATTAGTACATTATTCAACAAAGCAATAAGTCAGTCATTTGTCTATTTGCATCCGATATTAGTGAACTCCATAACTAACCTCGAATTAGCATCAGCATGTTGGGCTTCATGCAAAACAATTTTAGTAAACATTAATTTAGAAAACATCTAACTATGGCCTCTATCAAAAGAGCAGTTGGTTCCTAGAAAGAAAAGGCAAACAGACAATTACAATTTATCATCAGATAGTTACCCATCCGAGTGAGTCAGCATGCAGGATCAGGCTTCGTCCTCAGGACATCAGTTGATTCGCCATCAGCCAGGACAGACGGGTAAGTCTCAGTAGGGCATAGCAAGTAAAGACCCTTCCCTCATAAGGAGGAGAAGTGCATATCAGGTAAGGGGTAGGATGAGGGTGGTTTAAAATATAAGACAACTACAGGCAAAGCCTCTCAGAATAGCAAGGGATGATGAAGAATGGCAGAGTGATAGCTCCGTAATGGTTGATTTCTCCTTGGGTCACGCCGTTATATCAAAGTTGTAGAACAAGTCTCTAATTTTCCATTGGGCAGTATTTGGTGTATCGTTATCTCTGTCCAATAATCCGTCACACACCTTACTAGAATTTTCACCTAAGACAGTTCTCATGCAGTTGATTGGCTCCTGTGATTGACGTCTTCAACGGGTGGAATGTCAGGTAAGAAAAGTTACACTTGTCACTCCAGTCAGTAGTTCCATTGTCTTCCCCTAGTCCAGGCGACCTTGCACCTGTTGCGAATTACACTGTTGTATTCGGCAAGAATGTCCCCTTGAGCAAGTCGGGTCCTATGAGAAAGAATTTACTATGGCTACACACATATCTCTAGCTTCTGGAAAAGTACAGCTTCGTGTCCTTCAGGAAAGCACCACATTGCACGTTAGAAAAACACAGTTAATATGAGACCAGGCAGCTAGGCCTAGACCCTTGCTAACTAAGGCCTAGTGAGTAAATTAGCACAACCCTAATACATAACTCTTAATGCTAATACAAAATCATACATTAGTACACTGTTAATTCATTATTAGTCAGTTTAATTAATCATCGTATACGTTGGTGGCCACTCCCCATGAGCACATTTCAAACGCGCACATTAGTACTACATTAACACATTTTCTATACGGCTTCAATAGACATTATATTGCAAGCTTTTCATGGTAATATAGATTATAAAAGTCACACTCCAACAAACCCTCCTCTGATGACTCTTGTCATCACACAAACCTTTTTTCTTTTACAATTTGCATCTTAGAATTCCCTCATCTCAATTTCTTCCCTCAACTTTGCCCCTTCTAATTTTGCTCTGAACGTTTTCTCCCTTTTCTTTTCTTCCCTCCTCTTATTATTTTTTGCCAGTTTCAATTTAATTATTTTACAAATTTTGCATGACAGCCATAATCCAAATAAGCAAGCTAAAACGATCAATATTCCCTGTATTATTTTTCCCAATATCCCATGCCAAATATTACTAAACCAACTTCCCACTTTAGCAAGTCCCTTTCCAACCTTTTCCCAAACTCCAGGTTCTTTCAGTTCCTTCAAATCTGTACTTTCTCTTGTTAGGTTAGTAAGCATACTTCTAATCTCATTACTGTTATCAGGTATATAGGCACAACAATGTCACTCATTAAGCATTTTACAAACTCCGCCATTTTTCGCTAAAAGAATATCTAAAGCAAGCTTGTTTTGAAGAGTCATAGCCCTCACCGCAGCAAGTTCAGTATCCATCGGGTGTATAGCCCCTGTAAAATTTGTCAGCATGTTATCCACAATAGTAGACAACTTTCGTATCTTTATGGATTTCAAAATAACTCCCACTGAAGGAATTACCGCCCCAAATGTGTCTCCTACCACACCAGCAGCAGTCTCTCTCCTTTGTCTAGTATGATGTAATTCAGACAATATTGGAAACTTTTTCAAGTCCTCTAATTGGTATATCTTTGGGAAAACTATCCCCAAATAACATGTCCCATACCATCCCTTTGGAAGATGGTAATAAGCATTAAGTCCCCAAATATAATAGATCCCAGGGAACGCTGGATCCTGTCCATTCAACATGAACGTCCCTGTACTCTGAAACAAAAACACATGTTTACATTCACTCGCTCCCACAAAAACACATTGTCATAATATGACTTTGGTCGCGTTATGCAAAGCTTGCCTACGTGTAGTGCATCTTAAGCTAATTTCCCTTGTTCCCTAATTGCACTATAACTCTCACCACTAATAAAAGCTCAGTGCTGCAATCCTTTCTCCAATTTCCCCTTCAATGCCCTCCTTCTATCTTCTGTGTGATCTACAAAGCTTTTCTTTACAGATGTAAGCAAACATGTCAGAATATTGCGGTGTGCATAAGATGTACTAATTGTTAATGTTGCTTCAAAGAACCTTTTAACTAATTTTATGTTATAGTATTTCGCTACACTATTTAAGTCCTCTATGATAGGCACATAAGAAAACACAAGATCGTTATTCGAATAAAAGTACTGAATCACTTCCTGGTTATAGAATCGTGTTAGTAAAAAACTACAGCTTATCCCATACGTTAAAGGCAAACTATGGTAGGTAACTCCCTCTTGTACTGATACAGGAATTTGTGTACACACATAACAATCTTTTGCATCCATAGTGTCAACATACTCACTCAGCAAGCGATAGAAAACATTAGTTGATAGTTCCTCTTTCGCGTTAGTTCCCTCATGCAAATATTTTGTGTCCTGCTCGAACCTCTCCCAAGCTGTTAGTGTAGCAGCGGTCTCAGGAATTGTAGCATTGTTAGTTTCACTCTTATCCACCAATGGCATTCCCACAATCAGAACTATGATGAATATCACACACACAACACCCAAACCAACACCCAAACATTTACAGCACCTACTTCCCTTATTATCATCTCTAGTGTTAGCCATGATTTGTAAAGAATCAGAAAAACTAAGTATTATAAGTTCAAACAACAACCGAGGATGGTTAAAGCCCTCTTTTTTTTTTCCAGCAAGTTAAAGCAAGCGAAAGTCTTTCTTCAGCAATTATTTACAGTTTTCACATTCACTCCCAGGATCCTTGTCAATTCAGGTTAGCAGCTTGTCAAAATCAGTTCTCAAAAAGTCAATTCAGGTTAACAATGTCACATCCGGTAATTTATCAATCTCTTTTCTCAGCTTTCTTTGACTCAATTTTCACATCAACACAGTCTCTTCTTCTTGCCAGACTCAGGTGCCAAAGTACTGACCTGGGACTTCTCGATCAAAACAGAACGCCAAGAACTCCTGTTGCCACTCAGCTGACGTTGCATATGCCCATTCAGGACCTGCGTACCTTCTGTTTGCCACTCTCTTTCTTTTCAACTTGCGATCACCCTGCAACTCTCCTTCACTCAGATCTTCTCTCCTTGTGGTATCGACTTCTTCCTCTATTGCATTTTCAACAACCACTTTTCCCTTAGTCACTTGCAATTCTGGCCACTTCTCTCCTTTCAGTGTCTCTCTGGTCTTTGATCTTCCTTGTGGCAGCTCGTCGCCCTCCTCTGACTCTATGGTGTTTTCTCTTGATGGACCTGCAATTTGCTCAGGAAGAGTCTGGACACTCTGATTCTCTTCCGCCTCAACTCCTTCGCTTCTGGGTCTGTCAGGGGCTCAAATTCTTGTCCGTATCTGTCTGCTTCTGGGAGAACCTCCTTCCGACTCGGTCCTCCTGGCGCCTCAGTTGAGATAGGCTCACGTCACCCCTCTGGGTCTCTTCTCCGTCTCTTATTGGAGTGACCAAGCCGTCCTCAACGGGCTCTCCTTCTGCCTCACTTCCCCTTTGATTACTCTCCGGCCCTGAGACTTCATTTTCAGTTGCTGTTACCCTCGACAATTCAATTTCCTCATCAGTTGGACACGTCACCTTTTTTGTGTGACTGGCATGGATCCAGTTTGGAATTCCAGCGCACTTCACAGCAGTAGTAGTCATTAGTATTACTTGATATGGCCCCTTCCAACGTGGCTCCAAACACGACTTCCTCACGTGTTTCTTGATGACAACCCAGTCACCAGCTTTCAGGTTGTGACCTGGATCATTTATCGGTGGCAGTGTGGTAGCTTCCACCTGGTGAGAGAAAGAGCGGACTACGTCAGCCAGACCCTTGCAGTAGTCCAACACCATATCATTCATGATATTCACAAGAACATTTGCAGGCACTGCGGGCAGTCTCATAGCTCGGGCAATGAGAATTTCATGAGGAGACAGTCCTGTTTTCTTGTTGGGCGTGTTTCTCATTGACATTAACATCAAAGGCAATGCATCAGGCCATTTCAAATTTGTAGCTGCACACATTTTTGCCATTCTCAACTTCAGGGTACCGTTCATCTGTTCCACTAATCCTGATGCTTCAGGGCGGTAACTACAATGCAACTTCTGCCCAGTGTTCAATGCTGCACACAATAGCTTAACCACCTCGTTGTTGAAGTGACTTCACCCTATCTGATTCTAAAGAGATCAGAAACCCAAAACGTGAATCAATTCCCTAAGCAGCAGCTTCGCTACTGTGAGACTGTCATTTCTGCGTGTAGGGTAAGGTTCAATCCAGTGACTAAAGATACACACAATCACCAACACGTAGCTCAGACCTACACACACAGGCATCTCAATAAAGTCCATTTGCATCCTGCTAAATGGACCTCCTGCTCTCCCAATGTGGCTCAAATTCACCACTGTTCATTTCCCCGTATTCATCTGCTGACAGATGATGCACCTGTGACAAATCACTTCTGCGGCTTGTCTGAACTTTGGGTTAAACCAGTCAATTTTGAACAACCTGATCATGGCATCTCTCCTAATATGTGCTTGCCCATGGGGAAACCTTGCAAACTGTGACAGTAGACTGTTCGGCAAAACCATTTTCCCCTCGTCTGAAACCCACAAATCATTTGGTCTTTGTACACATTGCATCCTAACCCAAGAACGCTTCTCATCTGTGCGGGCACGTCCCTGCAACAATTTCAATTCCTCTAATCTGTCAACCACCCTTAATGCGTAACCTGTGCATGTCTTATTTTCTTCTTCAGGTAACAATTCCCACTGATCCTTGAACGATATACAGTTCAATGCACAAAAACTTGCAACTTGATCCGCATATCCATTTCCCATTGACACAAAGTCTTGTGATTTCTTAAGGGTAGGACCCTTAAGAACATTTTGCGCCCCAGTTACCCTGCTGCACACCAACATGAGAATTGGCTTACCAGTCGTAACAAAGGGTTCTACAAATGTGGACAGTGCAGTATGTGCAGATGGACTAAATCGGGCATCTCTACTTTTAACAGTCAGGCAGGTGATCAATTCCTCATCAGCTATAACATCACATGCAACAGTAAATATGTCATATATATGATTACCTGCAAATGCGGACTATACTATGTAGGTAGCACAATCAGATCACTCAGGACCAGAGTAAGCAAACACTATAGGGCCTTGAGACAAGATGATGATCGGTATCCCATAGTTACTCATATGAGGCAGTGCACCAAACAAGGTCAGATGAAATCTTTTGAATTTTTTGGTTTTGATTACGTAGTTAAGGATCCCCGAGGAGGGAATAGGGAATTGGCTCTTAGGAAACGAGAATGTTACTGGATTCTTAAACTAAGGGTAGTGGAAGAGGGCCTCAACACGAACTATGAAATGGAGTACTTTCTGGGAGAGTAATTTGGCACTCATGTTATCCAGTTACCATTATGTATGTTGAAGTGGGGAGCATTGTAGATTAATTGTTTTACTCATGTGTATGAACGCGGGACAGTTGTTTGATGAAGTTTAGCCTCAATTGGATCTAAAACGTATACTTTTCATACTTTCATGATTTCCAATTTGAGGAAACATATTATTTTAAGGGGCATGTGACAGTTATGACACACAAGTGAAGTTGAGTAGGGGGAATTGTAGGCAAATTGTTTTACTTATGTATATGAACGTGGGATGGTTGTTTGATAAATATGAGCTTGAATTGAAGGTATAATGTAAATTTTTCAGGTTTAGGTGATGGTTTCCAACTTTGGGGAACCATATTGCCTTAAGGGGCGTGTGATAGTCATGACACACGAGTGAAGTTTTTTCTCTTAGTTCACTCCCATTTTTCTGTAGTTTATTTTCCTTATTTTATTATGGTGGACGTCTGGATTAAGTTAATTTGCGTTAGGTCTGACTTTACAGTATATAGACTATAGTATATGTTCCATATACTGATACATCTAATATTGCACCCGTGCAGGGACTCTTTAGCCCTTTGTTGCTTTTTACTCGCACACTACCAAACAGACAGTATTAGATCTCATGGTCTCGTGACTTTACATCAAAGATGGCGCCCGCGAAGGGGATTGGGGCTAGTCCTTCACTTCTCATCTTTTTACTGCTCGTTGAATAACCATAAATGGAGGACTCTCTGGGGGCCGGTGCTCCTATCAGAACGAACGGGAGCGCCGCATGATACATAGAAGGCAGTTTCTTTTCTTTATGATTCCCGAAGGTGAGTGAGGGGATCCTGTTCTATGTGATTAATGGACGTGTGTGACCAGGATTTTAGGGTATGATAGTTATAGTTTTAATGCTTTCACTTGCTTATTATTAGCCACGTAGGTGTGTGTACACACACCGATATGTGCAGACACGCACAGATTTGGACAATTTGGTACGGGGTAGGTGTACCCTTTTGTGACTATGTTACTACTTTATTTACTGATTTGATAAATGTTTGGTGGTAGATCTGGGTTAACTCTGGTTACCATTTATATCTAATTTTTATAGACGTCAACATCTCTTGGGACTCCAGGAGAACTAATTTAGCACTTATGGAAACACGGCTTTTTTCAGTTATTGCTTGAGGTATTAACCCCTATATTGTAGTTGTGATCTCTTTCTTATTATGGTGGCATTCCCTTTCATTCTCAGGACTCTTTAGTGCCTATTACTTTTCTTCGGGTCACATGGATGCTTTCCTGGCCTTTATAAATGGGTACCCTTTAATGAATACTTCAGCTGTAAGGCTTTCAGGCGGTTGTCATGACTCTCATATTATTCATCTTTGTGTAATATATTATTACCCTCAAAAGTAACGATTTTGTTACAAAAACATAGGGAATGTTTTTGTTGTTTTTCAACTTGTTTGTTTATTGGTGGCTTCATGCTTGTTTTATTGCTCACGAATTGTCACATTTAACAGTTAGGGTTTCTCACAAAAGTCACGTGGATATCCATTGTTGATTAGTATTTAATTGTAATTGCAGTTATAATTGTGTCTTTTACAGCCCTGAGGAAGTCTTTGAGATTATTTTCTCACAGGACGAAACACGTGTTGGCTGTTTGCTTTAAATGGATATCTTGTTTCAAGAATAAATTGAACTATTGCCAATCTTCCTGGTCCGGCTTATGTTTGATGGCTCTGAACAAGACACCAAGACATAAACACATGGATGACTGAACTTTTATTCACGAGTGCCTTGACATCTGTTTGCTTGTGATTTCACATGAACGCTGCATTTTACAACGGCAATTTCATGAGGTAACTGAATCGCGTGCAACAACTCCTTAAATCTTTCATCATTTTTCACTGGAGAACCAGAAGAGGTCAGGAAACCCCTCTGTGACCATAGCTGGCCAAAATCATGGACAATTCCAAATCCATATCTGCTATCAGTATAGATAGTTACTCTCAATTCGGCAGCAGCATGGCAAGCTCTAGTAAGAGCAACCAATTCTGCCACTTGAGCAGAATATACTCTTTCAAGCCAAGACACTTCCAGGAAACCAGTGATTGTACATACAGCGTATCCGGCTCTCAGCACTCCTACTGAGTCTCTCAAACATGAGCCATCAACAAAGATAATTTTGTCATTTTCTTCCAGTTGAGTTTCTTTGATATCAGGCCTCAGTTTGGTGCACATTTCTGTTACCTCAAGACAATCATGTTCTACATCATCAGCATCTTCAACTTCTGTATTTTCATTTGGAAGCAAAGTTGCCGGGTTCCGCACTGTACATCTTTTCAACGTTACATTTGGTGACCCCAATATAATTGTCTTATATTTTTTCAGTCTTGCATTTGTCATGTGCTGCGTTTTGGTGTGGGTTAACAAGATCTCAACTGAGTGTGGGACCATAACTGTTAAAGGATGTCCCATCACTATGCCTTCACATTGTGCGAGGCTTGACCAACTGCTGCTACCGCATGCAGAAAACCTGGTAAGGCTGCTGCAACTGGGTCCAAAGCAGCTGAAAAATATGCTTCTGGTCGGTTTGCACCTCCATGGACCTGTGTCAGGACAGACAAAGAACATGCATCACGTTCATGACAAAACAGGACAAAAGGCTTAGTGTAATCAGGCATACCTAAAGCTGGAGCCCTACACATACACTCTCTCAACTCGATAAACGCCTTCATTTCTTTCTCTGTCAGTGTTAGGACATCTGGCCCATCCTTAACCGTCAGTCTCACCAATGGCTTGGAGATGACAGAGAAATTCGGGATCCACTGGCGACAGTAGCCCACCATTTCCAGAAACATTCTAATGTCTCTTCGTATCGTTGGGGGATTCATCTGCAGTAAGGCAGTCACTCTTTCTCTGGATATTTTCCTCGACCCTTTCTCAATTAGATGACCTAGATATTTCACCTCTTTCTGACAATACTGCAGCTTCTTTGGAGACACTTTGGCCCTCATTCTGACCTTGGCGGTCTTTTCGCAAGACCGCCGAGTTACCGCCGCGGTGAAGACCGCCGACCGCGGCGGTATGCCGCTGTGCGCATTCTGACCGCTGGGAGCGTTCCGCCGGAAAACCGCCAGCAGCCACACTGGCGGTCGGCGGGAAAGTGGAGACTGGTCAACCTCCACCGCCACGCCAGCAGAACACCGCCCACAGAATTACGACCCACATTTCTGTGTGGCGGTCTTCTGTTGGCGGTCTTCTGTTGGCGGTCACCTCCCCATGGCTCCCGTCGCCTCCCGGAGGACCAACGCACAAGGTAAGTTGACCGTCCGTGAGGGGAGGGGGTGGGGGGGTGTTGTGTGATGTGGGCGTGCATGGGGGTGTGCGTGTGAGTGTGTAGAGGGGGTGTGTGAGTGCGTGTATGCGGGCGGGGGGTGCTGCTGTGTCTATGGGTAATGTGTGCTGTTCGGCAGGTGCGCATGTCTGCATGTATGTGTGCGGGTATGTGTCCCCGTTGTGTATGTGTGTGTAGGGGGTGTGTATATGTGCATGTTGGGGGTGTGTGCATGTCGGGGTGCATGAATGTGCATGTCGGGGTGGGGGTGGGGAGGGGGTTCGTACCACCTCTGGGGGGTGGCAGGGGGGTGGAGGGTGTGGGGGGAGGACTCGGGTGGGTAGTGGGGGGTGGGGGAGACCCCTATCAGTGCCAGGGAAGGAATTCCCTGGCCCCGATAGTGCTTACCGCCATGGTTCGCACGGCGGTTCCCGCCCGCAAGAAACCGCGGCGGTAGGCAGGGTCATAATACCCTTGGCGGTCTTGGGACGACCGCCGGGCCGGAGTGCGCAAACTCCAGCCCCGCAGTCATGACCGCCGTGGCGGTCGGAGTGGAGAAGTGGCGGTCGGTCGCGGCGGGGACCGCCGCGGTCAGAATGCCATTTTTAATACCGCCAATCTGTTCGCGGTCCGACCGCCGTCTCTCCGCCGACCGCCAGGGTCAGAATGAGGGCCTTTATGCCTGTTCTTTCCCAAGTGATTCAGCAAAGCAATCGAATCATACTTGCAGTCATCTCTCGCTTTAGAAGCAATCAACAAATCATCAATGTACTGTACTAGAGTCGATTGAAAAGGCAATTCCAATGACTCCAAATCTTTCTTCAGTATCTGATTAAAGATGGAAGGTGATTCCGAAAACCCTTGGGGAATTCAACACCAACTGTAGACCTTGTCCAAGAATTTGAAATTAAAAAGAAATTGGCTGTCCTCATGAAGAGGCACAGAAAAGAACGCTTGGGACAAATCTACTACTGTGAACCACACTGCATCACATGGAACCTGAAACATAATCACAGCTGGATTTGGCACTACTGGGCAACATTTCACCACTATGTCGTTAATCTTTCTCAAGTCTTGGACAATTCGAACTGTCCCACAAGGCTTTCTCAGTCCCATTATTGGTGAATTACATGGACTGCTCATCACTTCTTTCAAAACTCCTTGGTTCACAAAGTCTGCAATTATTTGTGTTACCTGTATAAGGACATCTTGCGCCATGTGGTACTGCGGTACCTGAGGGAACACAGCATTTGGTTTTACACTAACGTTAACTGGTTCTACTCCTTTTATCAATCCCACTTCCTTTCCTGTCAAGTCCCACACTTTCTCTCTGACTGTCCCCTGCAAATCTGCTGGCAGATCAGTCACCTTGAACATTGGGAAGAAGTTAATCAGAGGATACTCCTCATCTTTTTTCTCAGTTTCAGGATCTGAAATCTGACCGTCATCCCCCTCGTCATCACTGTTTCTCTGCACCTCAATTCCTTCATTAGAATAGGTGATAGAACATCTTGTCTTGCACAGTAAGGGCCATATGTACGAACACATTTTCCCATTGACACAGAATGGGAAAAACCCTTTGCTACATCTGGCCCTAAGTCTCTTCCCAGTAGGGACACGGGACTCGAATCACAAACTACAAACCTGTGCAACCCCTGAAAAGTACCAATCTCAACCTGAACCGGATCTGTGATCGGGTTAGTCAAGAGCTGATTCGCAACTCCTACTACCTAAACTGAACGTCCCGAAAGAGGCAATTTCGGAACCTCTGCACTTCTGACTGTAGAGGGTGTAGTTCCTGTGTCAACCAAAAATGAGACTTTGTGACCCATTACCTTCCCTTGCACATGGGGCCCTCTCTGATCTACTTCTAGGGGCGCTGCAAGCCTACACTCCTCGCCATCTGAACTGTCATCCGACCATTCATTGTTTATTCCATTCTCACCCCGCAATGGGAACTGTTGTACTGGGTTATTTTGACTCATTCATTGACCTGTGACCAGTTGAGGAAGCATCACCTGTTGCTGTCCCATTGGTGCTAAGGGAAACTGCATTTGCTGTCTAGGTACCAAATGAACCTGCTGTTGCATTTGCTGCATCTGCATCGGTTGTACACGTGGCATCCGCAATTGTTGTATGGGTTGAAGATCCTGCATCTGAACCATGTTATTTTGAAAGTTCGGATTTTGACCCCTCATTCTTGGTCCTTTAACATTTTGGAATGCATTGACATCATTGCTTTGTTGAACAACACCCTCCTGCACCATCATCGGGCACTCCCGCTTCCAGTGTCCGACGCCCCTGCAAGCATGACAAGGTAACACCTTTTTCATCCCCTGCACATCTTTTTGAGCCACTATGGTATTCAAATCTGGACCATGGTTCACAAAACCTCCTCGACCTCTGCCTCTCACTTGTGCCTGGAACATCCAGTTTCCTTGTGGCTGTTGCACCATCTGTTGTAAACCATTTCCCTGCATCCCTGCTTGTGCTGCCTTAATTTGCATTACCATCACTTTCTCCTTTATCTTTCACTGCTTCAACTCAATTTTGTCACTACAGTATTTCGCATACTGCAACATGTTGTCAATGGGCTTCGCTTGCCAACAGATCAAATTATTCTTAATAATCTGACTAATCTCAGGTCTCAATCCTTCAACAAACCTGAACACAAGGTGATTCATGTCCTTCGCCTCTATGACTTCTGTACCACTGTACTGCTTGAACGCTTTCAACAACCTCTCATAGTAGGCATGTAACGACTCTTTGGCCTCCTGCGCCATTCGATCAATCTTTTGCCAATCAATATTTTGCGGCCACACCTTCTGCTTCAAGAACTCAATCACTTTATAGTAGTACCTCATTACCTCAGGAGACGGTGCTCCTGTGGCTCTGTCCCTTGCCGGTTCCGTTGTTGGCCAATCCACACTCCTCTTGCACTCAAGCCACAAGTGAGCTGGAACTATAATCTCAAACAGGGTATTCAGGTCTTCCCAAAGACACTTAGCAAGCTTCACAAACCTATCTGTCTGCTGGTACCACTCTATTGGCTTCTCCCTCAGCCTGGGGAAATCATTTGTGGACAACAGAATGTCACCTCTAGACCATGGTACATGGACAAGAACCCCTCCAGCCGTCTCTCTCATGGGCAACATCTTTACTGTACCGGTATCCGGCACTGGTTTTGCCTGCTGCTGCTCCGGGCAGTCACTTTTCCTTTTATCTCTTTTCTTTGCCTATCTGACTTCCCACTTCTCTAAGGCTCCCCAAACCTGTGCACCCTGCAGTATTTCTTTAAGGTGTGCCTTCATCCCAGTAGAACTCCTGTGATCAAAATCCTTAGGCTCAAAGTCTAACCTGTAACTCCTCCTCTTCAGATGTTTAGTATTGTCTAAGTCTATGCTGTATTTATCTGCCAGGTTTGCCAGCTTCTGGTGCACCTTGTTCACTTCACTTTAGTTATCTTTGGACACAGGTACCTCAACTCTGCTTCAGTGTATGACTCTAGCCTGTTCACTCCCATGCTCCCTTCCACTAGCTCAGCTGCCTCCATGCCCAACCTCACAAAATTCAGGTACTCTTCTCTTTCCGACCGCTCTGCTGTCGCAGGAGTAGTCTGTGGTGAATTTAACTTGTCTAACCATTCATTCAGTTGTTGCGCAGTTAAGCCTTGCAATGAGATATTTCCAGCCTGCATTATCGGTGTTTGTGGTAATTCACACTTGAGATCTGCGGGGTCAATAGTCCCAAACCTGATTGCCTCATGGTATCTGGAGCAACCCCAATCGGACTAAAGTCTAACAGGGATCTAGATCTTTCTGTTGTCTGTTCCACCTGAGTCATCCCTTGAGAGCTCCCTATGAACCCTCCTCTTGTCATTTCTTGGGTCATTATTCCCTGATCACATACATTAGGCTTTGCCTGCGCATACAATGGTACTGGCGGACCAACTGTAATTGGCAGGGATATGGCGGCTAGCGACTGCCTGCTTCCCAAACCTTGAGGAGCATTAGCTCCCACGTTCTGATTCATTATCGGTGCTGTGGCTAACTGTGGTCCTGTGACTGAGGTGTAATTCAGAACCATCTGTTGTTGTGCCTGAGGCAGTAAAAGTGAAGTTGGCTTAGTCTGTATTAGCTTTGGTCTCGTATATGCCGTATCTGACGGCACCATCAAATTCGTAGTAGTCTCTAATATTGGGACATCAGGGTAAAGCCTCTGAACCTGTGGTGGCTGTGTCTGCATCTCTGGAGCAGTAGACACACTGACACTATTCTGTATCAGTGTTGCAACAGTATTCACCTGTACCGGGTTTGTTGTCCCCTGGTTCTGCGTCAAATTTACAGGACCTGCACTAGTACTTGATCTATTATCATCTAGGGCATATGGCGGTGGTCGATCATGTAGCAACTGATTAAGGAACTCATCATCATCTGAGTCATCTGCCTCTGCCCAGGTCTTCTTAGTCTCCTTTTCTTTGCTAGAACCCTTATCCACCTTACAAGTAGCTTTCCCTCCTTGGGTTCCACCTTCTTGAGTTATTGCTGGGAACATTCTAACTCCCTCTACTCTTTCTCTTCTCCAAACCTTCTGTGCGATATCCCACCTAGCATCTGCTAGTGTCTTCTCTGCTTTCCTCATTCTTCTCTCAAACTTTTGTTGCTGTTGTCGTATTGCCATCAGTTCCCAAATCGCTAACGCCTCAAACTGTGCCGGCCTCGGAGGTGGCTTTTGTTCATTTAACACCCCCTGTAAATTTTCCAAAATCCTTATATTGAACGTTCCGTGCTCCTGAAACGCCAAACACTCTCCTTTGTCTGTCATTTTGCACCATTGCTTTAGCCAAAGACATGGCGCGACTCCCCTCTCCTCCATTACGGCATAAGCCGGTGTATCCTCTGGCAGTGTAGGCTCCCCCACACTCATGGTAATATACACATCTCCCCTCAAAGCGCTCTTTAGAGCCTTGAAGAACTTAATTTTTTGCGTCTTTTATTTTCTAACAATCGAATCAGGAAGTGACTTTAATTCCCAGAACTCTCTTCCCCTACCTTCTCAACCAATTGCCTCTCACGGACGGCTGCCAATCCGTGCGCGACCCTTCTTACTAACTGCCCTATCCCAGCGCGGCTCCACTGACGTCACACTCACACACTGCGGCTGACAAAGTCTTGCGGCTTGTCTTCCTCACTCTCGATTCGCAAAAACGAATGCAATATATTGTGAGCACTAACAAAAACTCAAATTTGCCGGTTTACTACAGGAAGGGGAACACAATCGCTTCAGAACTTTACAGAGATTTTGCTTAGACCTGGCCGCTACTCTCTCCTTCTCAGATCCCGCACTCGCAAGCAAAATTTGACCCGCAAATTCTACTCTCAACTTGTCAATGGGTTGTCCTAGTGCACTTTAGGACTCGCCAAATCTCCATCGAAGTTTTCATTGACTCACCTCGACTCAAACTCGACTCGTCAACCACGCCCGATCGACCTATTAAACTGCGCAAATTACATTATAAACCATCAATATACTCCGGAGTCTCAGACCACTCAGGGTCCGTACATCACCAACAACCACGTGGACAATTTTTTAGCACAAAGTGCCACACTCACATGAAGTTTGCCGACTTCCCTACTCTCACACTGTGGAGTACGCACATTCCTACCAAAACATCACTTGGCCTAAATTTCTCACAAACTTCACAATTCACCTGTGGTATGCATAAGCTGTGGAAGCGCAAAACCTACGTCACTCATACTATCACTAGAACGCCGAGGACATACCCTACTCACTTCGGCAAGCTCTGAGATTCCGGGAAAGTCATTTGGGACTTAGGGGAACATCATCTTTCCAATTTGCATTATTTCAAAACAATTTTCAAACATTGGTCCCTCGTCCTAGGACCCCCAAAGGGCCCAAACCGTCCTCTGCTACCAGAACTGATAACACGTCACAACCTTGATAATTTGACTTACAAGGGGACTCATTTTAGGTCAATGAATCTTTTGACCACGTTTGGGGACTTCCCAGAACAAGATATCCGTTTAACATTTCAATCAATAGATCAATAACCTCATCAATATTCACAATAACTAATCAACCAAACTAATCAATAATATTTAATAAGTATCAAACACACCACAACTTTTCAGCCATGAATAACCACACAAATCTAGTAAGATTTAGGATACTTATTCCCTATTAGTTACACTCTAGTATCATATTTATTAGCTGCAATATCAATACCACTATAACTTGGCAAATCAAGTAAGACTTTATCAAAGCATAGGTCATGAACATTAGAACAAAGCATGACGTTAACATGAGTCAACTTTAGCAGAGTATCATTAGTATATTATTCAACAAAGCAATAAGTCGGTCATTTGTCTATTTGCATCCGATATTAGTGAACTCCTTAAGTAACCTCGAATTAGCATCAGCATGTTGGGCTTCATGCAAAACAATTTTAGCAAACATTAATTTAGAAAACATCTAACTATGGCCTCTATCAAAAGAGCAGTTGGTACCTAGAAAGAAAAGGCAAACAGACAATTACAATTTATCATCAGATAGTTACCCATCCGAATGAGTCAGCATGCAAGATCAGTCTTGGTCCTCAGGACATCAGTCGATTCGCCATCAGCCAGGACAGACGGGTAAGTCTCAGTAGGGCATAGCAAGCAAAGACCCTTCCCTCATAAGGAGGAGAAGTGCATATCAGGCAAGGGGTAGGATGAGGGTGGTTTAAAATATAAGACATCTAAAGGCAAAGCCTCTCAGAATAGTAAGGGATGATGAAGAATGGTGAAGAATGGCAGAGTGATAGCGCCGTAATGGCTGATCTCTCCTTGGGTCACGCCGTTATATCTAATTTGTCGAACAAGTCTCTAATTTCCCATTGGGCAGTATTTGGTGCATCGTTATCTCTGTCCAGTAATCCGTCAGACACCTTACTAGAATTTTCACCTAAGACAGTTCTCATGCAGTTGATTGGCTCCTGTGATTGACGTCTTCAACGGGTGGAATGTCAGGTAAGAAAAGTTACACTTGTCGCTCCAGTCAGTAGTTCCATTGTCTTCCCCTAGTCCAGGCGACCTTGCACCTGTTGCGCATTACACTGTTGCATTCGGCAAGAATGTCCCCTTGAGCAAGTCGGGTCCCATGAGAAAGAATTTACTACGGCTACACACATATCTCTAGCTTCTGGAAAAGTACAGCTTCGTGTCCTTCAGGAAAGCAGCACATTGCACATTAGGGAAACATAGTTAATATGAGACCAGGCAGCTAGGCCCAGACCCTTGCTAACTAAGGCCTAGTGAGTAAATTAGCATAACCCTAATACATAACTCTTAATGCTAATACAAAATCATACATTAGTACACTGTTAATTCATTATTAGTCAGTTTCATTAATCATCGTATACGTTGGTGGCCACTCCCCATGGGCACATTTCAAACGCGCACATTAGTACTACATGAACACATTTTCTATGTGGCTTCAATAGACATTATATTGCAAGCTTTTCATGTTAATATTAATTATAAAAGTCACACTCCAACAATAGTGGGTGGGAATGACTTCTGGGCATTGCCTAACCAAGGATTTAAAGACTTCCGGGGCCTAGCCTACCTACTATGGGCATTTTCAAGATGGCAAACGTCTGTCACCTTCATAGATGCTCCCAGTTCCTCTATAGTGATGTATGTTTTCCAATTGTACGATGATGCTTCATCAAAGGGAAAGGACTCGGACCACAAACTACTAGGCCAAGGCTCTGGGGGCAACAGTGGAAGACTTTTCACTAGGCCCAAAATTTTGTGAGGCTGATGAGTTCACTGACTTTTGTGTAGGTTGTAGACTCATTTGTACTTAGTCTGACACACCTGCCAGGAAAGCACTCCCAAATCTAAAATGCCTGGTCTTAAAATAGTTGATTATGGGCACTGTAGAAGCCAAGTACTCCACTTCTGCAATTTAATAAACTGTATAGGTTTTAAGCACTGTTAGCAAGTCTTGGTCCAGCATGGCATCAGACATGTTGTTCGACCTGGCATCTTTGGCGTGGTTTCACCTAGCTTTTTGCTTACTGACCTCATGTTTTTCTGACTTCATTTTTGCTGGCTTTGGGGCTTTGTGCACTTTACCACTGCGGACCAGTGCTAGAGTCAGGTGCTCTGTACTCTAAAACATGATGAGATTGGCTTAGTCACAATTAGCATATTTAATTTACTTGTAAGTCCCTAATAAAGTGCCCTATATGTGCCCAGGGCCTGTAACTTAAATGCTACCAGAGGGCCTGCAGCAATGATTGTGCCACCCACTACAGTAGTCCTTCAAACATATTTTAAGCCTGCCACTGCAGTTCTAAACTGCCATTTCTACATGGCAAGTGCAACCAAGTGCAACCACTTGCCATGCTCAAACCTTCCTTTTTATTACATTTATGTCACCCCTAAGGTAGGACATAGTTAGCTCCAAGGGCAGTGTGCATTGTATTTAAAAGGTTGGACATGCAATTTTAACTTGAACATGCCCTGGTAGTGAAAAACTGTTAAATTCGTTTTTCACTGCTACAAGGCCTATCCCTCCCAATGATTAACATTGGAGTTACCTTGAAGCAACCTTTAAGTGTAACTTTCAATTGGAAAAAAATAGAAATGTGGAGTTTGGTATCTCTGGAATCACAATTTAAAAACATAATTTATGGTGAAGTCCTATTTTAAATAGTAACTCTGAAAATGCTACTTTTAGAAACTTGGCATTTACTTACTTTAACCATTCTATGCCTCTGCCTGTCTCTGAATACACATCTGGGATAGATGAAAGCTGGGCTTTGTGCATTCTCTCTAGATAGTCACACACGAAGGAAGTTTAGGTGTGACATTTGGACATTTTGTGAATAAGGCTGCGACAATCTAAAAGTATTCAGACATGCTCAAAACATTTTTAAAATTGAGATTCAACATCTTTGGATGGTATCAAATTTAACTTTAATCCGTATATTCTAGGTGAAGGTTCTTTTCGCAAAAAAAGTGGCTGAATTAGGGCACTCATGAGTTTAAAATACAGGTTGTTTATTCAACGAAATGAGCTTTGTTTCCTTCTCTTTTTTCCAAAAAGGTTAGCACATCACCTAGTAAGTCCTGTTTTTGTTGGTGTCACCCTGGACTTGAGCTGCAATAGGAAATGGCATTTTATCCTTATTTAGGGCCAGATGTATCAAAGTTTTTTTTATTCATAAATGGTGCGAATCGCAAAATTTCACCATTGACGAATGCAAAAATGCCTTTCAGAATGAATGAAAGGCATTGGTAGTCCAATTTCAAGGAATCACTAAAATAGCGACTCCATTTAGGTAATAGGTAATCGTAAATAGGGAATACCTATTTGCGATTACCAGTGCACATGTATCATGCATTTCATAAATACGAATTTGGCATTTAGGAAATGCAATTACCACGAATTGAAGTTTGGTGGTAAGCAGGTGCAATTTTTAGAAATGCATCAAAAATTCATTTTAAAAAATGACATGTAACACACATGTGTGTTCTCTACATGTCCACAAATATATTTTTGGGGTGCATCAAAGGGGGCCTTAAGCCCCCAGCACCATGGGATTTGCATTACCTAATTTGCGAATTCCAAAAAGGAAAATTTAAATTCAAATGCAGAAATGCAAAACCATTCACACCTATGTTGCGTTTCTGTTTTTTCTTTGAATGAAAAGTGTTCTTGCCTGTATTTGTTATGGTTTACTGCAGACTATGATCTCGTCTTCGTGGTACACAATAAAGAAATAAGCCAATCAACGTTTTTGAATAATTTATACCACTATACCTTTATAGAATAATCGAGGAGGATGAAGTAAGGTGCTTGTGGAACGTGATCCCTTTGAGTAATTAAAGGCTACAGTTTTTGGAGAGTGACCAAAGTCAGCTGAGCATTTGACCTATTGAAGTCTGTGGAGGACCCGACACACACCGACCCAGTCCCCGATGCTGTAAACCGGAACCAGGAATGAGGATACGAACGGATGGACAGACGGGGGGAACAGGCACATCAGAGAGCACAGCAGCAAGCCGCAC
This sequence comes from Pleurodeles waltl, assembly GCF_031143425.1. Taxonomy (NCBI): domain Eukaryota; kingdom Metazoa; phylum Chordata; class Amphibia; order Caudata; family Salamandridae; genus Pleurodeles; species Pleurodeles waltl. Next base: position 96,118,590 of record NC_090437.1, read on the forward strand.
CGAGCCACGGAACCGAGCTGCAGACCCTACAGAAGCAGGGACGCAGGGGCCAAGATTGGGACCGCTTGCTTGCAGCAGTGTAGAGCGGGCAGAAGGCCCCCCGCTCCTGCTCCGCTCCTGAAGGAGAGCTCAAGGAGTGTAAGGAGCACAGTGCAGCCACAGACCCGAACCCGCTTACAGCTGTTTGCGGCAGCACTGCCTCGCTGTTCCGCTCCAGGTACCGCTCCTGCTCCCGTGCAGAATTCATGGAGTGGCTAACGTGGGGCAGGAGTGTTGGGGGAAGAACGCGGACCCCTGCCCCAGCGCATTGAAGCGCTCGCTGGAACAGAGCCGGGACAGAGCCAAGCCAAATCAGAGTCAAGCCAGAAGCAAGCCACGGATACTCGGACACTCGGAGGCAGTGGCAAGCAAACAAGGTGGTTACTGCTACTGCTATTTGTTACCACAATCATAAGCAGTGAGAAGTGAGGAGAAGTAAGCAGGACCATGGCAGCAGTAAGGAGGTGAGAATAAGAGTAGCAAGCGGGAGGTCGATACGGGGAGGGAGACTGTGTGACTGACCCACCACTGACCCGCCACTCTCTGCCACACCCTGCTGCCCTTGCCTCACGATATTATATTCATCACACAACCTGCCATAACATCCGGCCACCACCACAAGAAAGTGAGAAAGACAGCACGGCAGTACAGAACAAGGTGGAAGCGGACTGGTAAATCTGGGTGCAGCTTGCAGGTGTTCTAGTGAAGTCAGCAGTGTGATTTGCTCAGGGTCAGAAAGAGGGGCCTGTCACCATCAGTAACAATTAAAGAACAGTAGCCTCAGCCCTCAAAATGAGGTCAGAAAGTGAAAGACACGTTACTACAAGAGTGAATAAGAGGAGAGGCCTGCAGATGGGTCAAATGTCAAATAAAGTGAATGCAAACACAGCAAGGGAAAATAAGGCTCTAATATCACCCGTCGCAAGAATGTTTGATAAGGTACTACTGCAAGTCCCAGAAAAATTTAATTTCGTAAAGGATCCAGTGGAAATAATCTTCTCCACTCCCAAGGGCACAAACTCACTTACTGCACCAATCACATCAATAAAATCCAGCCCAGTGCAATCGAAGGATCAAAGGGGCGATGTAAAAGAGAACACGCAGGAAAGTGCACTAAAAACTTTTTCTAAAAATCAAGAAGATGAAAGTAAGGAGGAAGGTGGGGATAGTGTGATGCTAGGGTGGGGCTCGGTCAGTGATACAGATCTTTTATCAATCTTGCCAGAGTCGCCATTCCAGCAAAGCAATAGAAGTAAAAATAAAGCTCCCCTGTTGAGGAACGGACATCCAATGGCAGTAGAAGTTACTGTGGAATCCGTTGGGTATAAGAGAGGGGAAACAAAGGTACAGCCAATAAAACCTGAGGAAAAGGATAAGACCGAAATAAGTGAAAGAGAAATGGACGGTGACTATAAAGAAATGAAAAAATGTGAACCATCCCAAAATAACTCACTAGCTCAATACATTCTACAGGAGATGCAGGCCACACAGGATAGCCAGGCCTGCAACCAGCAGAGTAAATGTGTGGGAAGTGATCTTTAAAACATCACAACTGACTCTTGAGGCACTGACATATCAATTGAATAAAATGGATGTCCAGATTGATTTATTGAATATAGTGGCAACCTCTATATCGTGACAGTAACCGCTAGACCTAAGGGATTTTTTATTTTTAATATTATTCAATGAGTGGAGCGGCCCCTTGGGCAAGGGCCGCTCCCCGGGAGGGGGGGGGGGGAATATTTTTAGGCCTTTTCTGCCTCCCCGGCTGATCTGTCCCCAGGGAGGCAGAAAGCCCTAGACAACAGGGATATATATTTTTAATGTTTACTTTTTTATATATAGGGAGCGGCCGCTTAGGGAAGGGTCGCTCCCTTGTGGGGCAAATTGTATTTAGGCCATTTCTGCCCCCTTTGGTGGCAGATCGGCCTATTTTTGTTAGGCCAATCTGCCCCCAAGGGGGCAGGAACCACTAGACACCAGCGATTTTTTTTTGCGTCAATTTCACGCAAGGGGAGCGACCCCTTAGGCATGGGTCGTTCCACTGGGAGGCAAATTCATTTTAGGCCATTCAGCCTATTTTTAATAGGTCGATCTGCTCCCGGGGGTGGGGGGGGACCACTTAGGCACCAAGGATTGGTGTGTGTGTGTTTTGTTTGGGGGGGCAGCCCCTTGGGCAAGTATCGCTGCCCATTGGGGCACATTACTGTTGGCCGGGCAGATCGGGCTATTTTTGGAAGGCCCATCTGCCCCCAAGGGGAGAAGAAAGCCCACCAGAGACCAGAAAAGATTTTTTTCCAAAATAAGAAGGTGGGGTATGGCCATAACCCCACCCCAAACAAATGGGGCCAAAGTTTTTCTGCCCACTAGTGGGCTGATGGGACAATTACCCCCGATTCACACCTCGGGGGCAGAAAGTCTACTAGATGCCAGGCAAAAAAATAGTGGGGTGTGGGCTACTAACCAGTATGGGCCTGGTTATGCCTCCACCCCAACTGCAGGGGGTAACAGTCTTTCAGCTTTCCCCCGCACACTAAAACATCTTACCCCACGGCAAGCAAGAGGACATTTGATTATTTTGGGTTTTGATTCTACATTTGGGCCATGAGAGCTTGGCTAACTCTCAAAACCGTCCCACTTGGAATGGTGAGGGCTGCACTTTTTGGACTTTGGGATGCTGCCATGTAGGAAAATCCACAAGACCTAGACACATCTGAAAACTAAACATTTGGTTGATTCCAGGGTGGTGTGCTTCACATGCACCCTGCACCATTTTCTTACCCGCAATGCCCTACAAACCTCCAACTTTGCTGAAATTCACACATTTTTCCCACATTTTTGTGATGGAACCTTCCAGAATCTGCAGGAATCCACAAGATTCCTACCACCCAGCATTGTCTCATCTATACTGATAAAAATTCTGCTGCACTTGTCAGTTTAAAAATGTTTTTTTTTTGGGGGGGGGCGTGTCCAAGATGGCGGAGCGCTAAGACGCTCTTGCTTACGCTCCGCCGCCTCGGTCCGAGAAAGTGTCCTGCGGCCATCTTGGGGGAAGCCTGGAGGCTTTCCCTACATCGCAAGGCTCCCCCCGGGTGTTCTGGGCTCCTCGGCTCCGGTCGGGGCCAAGTTGCGCCGCTCCTGCAGGAGGAACTGGGCTCGGCCCAGGAGTAGGGGTGCGGCCGCGGAGCGGCGCGAGGCACGGCCTGGGCTGCGGGACGGGCCTTCCCCTCAGCGGCCCTTACAGACGGGGCACCGGGGATTGAGGGCCGAGGGGCCTACCTCGGGCCCCTTAATAATTGGAAATCACCACGGGACCCAGTGCCTGGTGATTGGAGCGCCTAAAGGGTGAGAGGTGCTCCCATATGCCCTGTTGGACCGGTGGCTGCTGACGGGGCTTCCTCGCCCCGGCGCCATGGAGCGGGGCCGGTGAGGTGCGGGGCCCCGGTGGAGAGTGGGGGCCCAGTTACCTGGCCTCCGGGTGGTACAACCCCAGCATTTGAACTTTTAATTAGCCTGGCCCTGCAATCCTGCGGAAAGGCACAAGGAGCGGACCGTTGTAAGTGGTGGCGGCTGGGAGCTGGATCTGGGCGCGGTTCCGGATAGAGCGGCGCATACTGACCGGCCTCGGAAAGTGACCTTGGAGGACCTGCGGAGCTGAGCCGGTGAGGTGTCATCAGGCCAGGGCGCCATGGCGACATCAAAGTCCAAACGCGAGCGCTCAGTGAGGGATATGTTGGCAGGGGCGCGCTTTGCACCTGGGACTGTGTCGGAGGACTCACCTGAGACGAGGGCCCTGGAGAGTCGAGTTGAGACGGAGCCAGAGGAGAGTTCTTCAGTTACGCAGGGCTTTCTGACCTCCCTGTTTGAGTCGCTCCGGGGCGATATCCAAGAGCTGCGTAGGGACATCTCACGGGAGGTGAAGGAGATACGAGGAGAGGTTACCTCCTTGGGTGAACGTGTATCGCAGTTAGAGGACAGTGAGATCCCTCGCGGTGAAGAGGTTGCGGGCCTGCAACAGGAAGTAGTCCGCCTCCGAGAGCAACAGGACCTTCTTCAGATGGCGGTCGAAGACTTGGAAAATCGCTTGAGGAGACAAAATATTCGTATACGAGGGACCACAGTTGGCCCTGAAAAAGGGGACATTGGGGGCCACGTGGTGGATTTGTTTCGCTCCTTGCTTGGCACAGAAGAGACACAGGAGGTAGTCCTGGACCGGGTGCACCGAGTTGGGCACGCTGGGTCCCCTGGAGACCGCCCCCAGACATATTAGCCTGGCTCCACAATTTTGCCCTTAAAGAAAAGATTCTACAGCTGGCCCGCAACCTCCAGAGTGTACTCTTTCGAGGGCATGAACTCCAGCTCTTTCATGATTTATCTGTGAGGACTTTGCAGAGACGGAGAGAGTTCAGGCCGATCACGGATCACTTGAGGGTGCACAATGTGTCCTATTGCTGGGGCCATCCGTTCCGCCTGGTCTTCCGCTGGGAGGTACAGCTCCGGCAGGTGAAATCTGTTATGGAGGCTGGCCGCGTCCTGGGCCTTGAGGATGTAGGCCGGGAGGCCAGCAAGGGGGTGGCTCTATCGGCAGGGGCCCTCCTCAGTGGTGGAGAACAGAGAAGAAAAGGAAGCTGCAGCACCCGACGACCTCGGAGCTGAGATCGGAGAGAGAAGCCGCTTTGAACAGCGTGGCCGCCGGTACTTCAGCCTAGTTTGGACACCCGGGGGCGCCCGGGACTACCACAGGCCGCAGTCGTAATAATATGTTGATTGTCGCAGAGGGTCGAGGCGGCGGGGGCAATGGACCGAGTTCCTGATATGGTGGGATATACTGCCCGTGGAGATTTTACCTCACGATGATGGTCGATCGAGGACTTTTGTGTCATATGCACCTGTTGTGCTTTTTGGTTCTTTGCTGTAGGTTTTCCCTGCGATTCTGTTTTTTTGAGAAGGCATCCTCAGGCCTGACTACTCTAGGCAGTCTAGATAATATTGTGGGTGGTAGTCCTATGTTGTGCTCTTGTCTCCTCTGCTTGCTTTCTTCAGTATAGGCTATGACCATCAAATGTATAAGCTTAAATGTTACGGGGCTAAATAACCCTAATAAGAGGCTAGCCATCCTCTCAGCTTTAGAGAGATCCGGGAGTCATGTATGTCTTTTGCAAGAGATGCACCTTGTCCTTAAAGATACATACCGCATGCGCTCTAAGTGGTTTCCCAGGCAGTTCTGGTCCTCGCTACCGTCAAAGCATGCAGGGGTGGCGATACTTTTATCACGCTCATTCCCGGGGGAAGTCATATCCAAATTGCATGAGGTTCCGGGGAGGCTCTTGGCCATGAGGATTCGATTGGGGGGTTTCTCCTTCACGATCGCTTCCCTATATGCACCCAATTCCCAACAAGAAGTCTTCTTGAGACAGTCTCTGACTCCGTTGCTCCAATCCCCTGATGGTGCTGTATTGCTGGGGGGTGATTTTAATACGGTGATGGATGGGGACCAACGGTATGGTCAGACTGGGTCTTTGTCGGTTGCTGGGCGGCAGTGGCTGAGTGAGTGTGGTCTGGTGGATGTGTGGAGGAGCGCGCACCCCACGTTGAGGGACTACTCCTTTTACTCATCGGCAACCAAAACATACGCTAGATTGGACCTTTTTCTGGCATCCCAGGAGCTTCTCCCCAGGGTTAGAGACCCGGCGATTGAGCCACGGGCTTTGTCGGATCATTCTCCGGTAACAGTTGAGATTTACATGGACATGGAGAGGGTTAGTCCATCGGGATGGCGATTTAGGGACTCGATGCTTCAGAACGGTGCAACGGTAGAGGCGATCCGAAGGGCAATAATAGATTATCTTAGCTTTAACGACAACGGGACAACAAGCATTGCAACACTGTGGGAGGCACTGAAGGCTGTCTTGACGGGTGAGGTGATGTTGCTTACTTCCAGGGACAATAAGGCGAGGTCTCGACTCAGGGGGGACTTGGAGCAGCGAGTGAGGGTGTTAGAGCGCTCACATAAACACACCGGTGCTCCTAGAATATGGCGAGAGATCGAGAAGGTCCGAAAGCAGCTGAGGAGGTTGGACTGGGACAGGGCAGAGTATGCGGTAGTCTGCCTCAAACAAAAGTATTATGTAGGAAGTAATAAGTGCGGATAGCTACTGGCGCATAGGTTGAGAGCACAGCGTGCAGCGTCACTGATAAAAATGGTACGATTCCCCTCTGGGGCAGAGGCGCGCACGAGCGACCATATAGCGCAGGCTTTTGCGGAATTCTATCGAAGTCTCTACATGGCTGAGAAGCCCGGTGACTTAGCCCCAGAATCCTTCTTAGAGGACATAGCAATCACTCCTTTGTCTGTGACAGAATCAGCCTTGTTAGACCAACCTATAAGGGCTGAGGAGGTTATATCTGCGATTGCTCGGTTGCAGACCGGGAAGTCACCTGGCCTGATGGCTTTTCTGCGCTTTTTTTTATAAATCCTTCTGTGCGGAACTTGTTCCCGTTCTTGTGCAACTTTTTAACTCCTTTCGTCAAACGGGTGTGCTTTCGCCTAGTATGTTAGACGCTACTATCATTATCCCGTAACCGGGGAAGGACCAAGAGGAATGCGCCTCGTATAGGCCGATCTCCCTCCTGAATATTGATGCCAAACTGTTCACGGGCATTTTGGCACACCGTCTCAACTATTATATGCCGGGGCTTGTGGACCCCGACCAGTCGGGATTTATACTTCATAGACAGTGCAGCGATAATAGCAAGCGATAGCTCCATCTCTTGGACAAAAGTGAACGTTCCCGTAGGGGGGCGCTCTTCCTGTCTATTGACGCTGAGAAAGCCTTTGATAGGGTTCACTGGCCATACCTGTTCAGGGTGCTCGAACGCTTTGGATTGGGTTCAGGCTTTATGACATGGATTCAATGCATTTATCAAGAGCTTCGGGCAGCGGTCCGGGTTAATGGGTCGCTCTCTTTGCCATTCGCCGTTCAAAGAGGTACCAGACAGGGGTGTCCGCTTTCGCCCCTCCTGTTCGCGCTTTACATGGAGCCACTGGCGCAGAGGCTCCGGGACAACCCTCAGATCACGGGTATGAGGTTTGGGGGGGATGAGCATCTCATTTCGCTATACGCGGACGACGTCATTCTTACTTTGGCGGAGCCCATGACCTCATTACCGACGCTAATGGGTGTTATAGAAGAATTTGGGCAGGTTTCGGGGTTCCGAATGAACATGCTTAAATCGCAGGCTCTGGGCAAGTTTATCACTGCGGAGCATGAAAGGGACCTGAAGGCCCGTTTCCACTTTACATGGACCTCTTCAAGGCTCCCATATTTGGAGATTAGGCTGGGCTCTACAGTCGCCAGTACAGCGAAGTTGAACTATTCGAAACTAACGCGAGAGGTGCAGCGTGACTTGGAGTCATGGGAGGCTTAAATTGTCCTGGCTGGGCAGGGTTGCGGCGGTGAAAATGAACACCCTACCACGTATACTTTATCTGTTCCAGGTGCTCCCGCCGGAACCTCCCCCGCGAACGATAGCGTCCCTCCAAACGGCGGTCTTAAGATTTATATGGGAAGGAAAGGCGGCGCAGATATCATGGCAGGTTCTGTATCGTCCTAAGAGGGAGGGGGGCTGGTGGTCCCCGCCTCCTTCGATACTTTCAGGCAGCACAGTTGCGTTTCCTTTTGGAATGGAGTCGACCGTCTTCTGAGAAGCATTGGTGCTTCATGGACCAGGCAGTGGCTGGCTCTCACATATGGAAGGAACCCTGGCTTAGGCGCCGTCACAGGGCGCAGGGGTTGTATATATCACCGGTTACGGAGATTACGATGAGAGTGTGGGATTGGGTGGCCGGCAGGGCGGGTTTGACGACCTTCCCGTCCCCAATGACTCCACTGGGCGCGACCCCCGATTTTGGCCCTGACCTACAGCCGGAAGCACTGCGTCGGTGGTATGAGAGGGGCTGCAAAAGGGTGGGATACTTATTTGATGAGCAGGGGGTTATCCCCTTCGACCAGCTGAGGTAGCAATATGGCCTAATCGAGGCCCACACGGGATGATGTGCTACCAAATAAGACACTGGGCCCTGCTTCCAGCCAATAGGATATTAATTGATAGGCCGTTAACCCTGTTTGAAAAATGGATTCTAATGAAAAAGGGTGATAAGCGTGTGGTGTCTGAACTCTATGTCCTCTCGCGGGGAGGCCCGTTCAACCAAGACTAAGGGTCAGTTGAGATGGGAGAAGGAACTAGAGAGGGAGCTATCGGTAGATGAGTGGGAGAGTGTTTTTTATAGGGTGCACCAAACAGCTTATAACTCAGCAGGTACAGAGACAGCCTATAAAGTAGCCTCCTCCTGGTATTACACCCCAAACAGGATCCATGCTTGGAATCATGACAAATCTAGTCTTTGTTGGTGTGGGTGTGAGGGTGGGGGCTCGCTTGTGCACTTACTATGGCATTGTCCCAAATTACATCGGTACTGGAAGGACATAATAGACACTGTGGACAGGGCCTTTGACACTCAGATCCCTAGATTTCCTGCGTATACTTTGCTGGGTCTCCCTAACCCGCTCACCTTTCCCCTAAGATCTTTGAAGGGTCGGCAGATGGCCTTAGCCTTGAATGCTGCTGTACAGCTGTTGCTCTCAGTGTGGGGGACAGAGCAGATCCCGTCAATAGTCTATTGGCTACACAAGCTCTGGTTTATCCTCGCTATGGAAAAGCTTACCCTGACTTCACAGCTGCGGAGTGGGGACTTTAGGGAACTTTGACAACCGTTTTTACATATTTTATCTGGGGAGTTTTCAGAGCTGACATGTCCAACTTATCTGAGGGTTCTGAATTTGAATTGATTGCCGGGGAGGTCGCCTACGAGGCGATGTTTATTCCGGACTAGAACTATATGGTAATAGAGCCTGAGATTGTTTGATTAATGCATTTTCAACCAGCAGTGGGGAAACATAGTTGTGTTAAACATGTAATCTTTTTTATTGTGTCGCATGGAATAAGCTAATTATGTGCCTTTGGCAATACTGTGATGTACTACATGTGCGATGTTCCATAATTGAAAACTTAATAAACAGATTTGATCCATAAAACTTTTTTTTTCAAACTGCCCTTTTGGACCCGCTTTGGTTCCCCCTCTATTTAAACATGTTTTTGGCTCTTCCCTTTCACAGGCACTTGGCCCACCTACACAAGTGAGGTATCATTTTTACCGTGAGGGGAACGTTGGGTGGTAGGAAATTCATCCCGGTGCGGTGATCCCACAAAAAAATGTCGGAAAAATGTGATTTGTTTAGCTAAATTTGAGGTTTGCTGAGGACTCTGGGTAAGAAAACATTGGGAGATCCACGAAAGTCACACCTCTCGGGACTCACTCGGGTGTCTAGTTTTCAGAAATGTTTGGGTTTGGTAGGTTTCCCTAGATGGCTGATGAGCCCAGGAACAAAAACGCAGGTGCCCCCCGCAAAAACAGGTAGTTTTGTATTTGATAATTTTGATGTGTCCAGATAGTGTTTTGGGGGCCTTACCTTTTGTGGGCACTAGGCCTACCCACACAAGTGAGGTACCATTTTTAGCTGGAGACTTTGGGGAAGGCTGGGTGGAAGAAACTTTGTGGCTCCTCTCAGATTCCAGAACTTTCTGTCTCCGAAATGTGAGGAAAAACTGTTTTTTGGCCACATTTTGAGGTTTGCAAAGGATTCTGGGTAACAGAACCTGGTGAGAGCCCCACAAGTCACCCAATTTTGGATTCCCCTAGGTGTCTAGTTTTCTAAAATGCTCAGGTTTGGTAGGTTTCCCTAGGTGCCGGCTGAGCTAGAGGCCAAAACCCACAGGTAGGCACTTTGCAAAAAACAGGTCTGTTTTCTTTGGGAAAATGTGATGTGTCCACGTTGTGTTTTGGGGCATTTCGTGTTGTGGGCGCTAGGCCTACCCACACAAATGAGGTACCATTTTTATTGGGAAACTTAGGAGAACCCTGGGTGAAAGTAAATTTGTGGCTCCTTTCAAATTCCAGAACTTTTCTGTCACCAAAATGTGAGGAAAAAGTGTTTTTGGGGCCAAATTTTGAGGTTTGCAAAGGATTCTGGGTAACAGAACCTGGTGAGAGCCACACAAGTCACCCCATTTTGGATTCCCCTTGGTTTCTAGTTTTCACAAATGCGCAGGTTTGGTAGGTTTCCCTATGTGCCGACTGAGCTAGAGGCCAAAATCCACAGCTAAGCACTTGGCAAAAAACAGGGTTGTTTTCTTTGGGAAAGTGTGATGTGTCCAGATAGTGTTTTGGGGCATTTCCTGTTGCGGGCGCTAGGCCTACCTGCACACGTGTGGTACCATTTTTATCGGGAGACTTGGGGGAACGCTGGTTGGCAGGAAATTTGTGGCTCCTCTCAGATTTCAGAATTTTCTGTCACCAAAATGTGATGCCACATTTTGAGGTTTGCAAAGGACCCTGGGTAACAGAACCTGGTGAGAGCCCCACAAGTCTCCCCATCTTGGATTCCCCTAGGTGTCTAGTTTTAAAAAATGTGCAGGTTTGGTAGGTTTCCCTAGGTGCCGGCTGAGCTAGAGGCCAAAATCCACAGCTAGGCACTTTGCAAAAAACAGGATTGTTTTCTTTGGGAAAATGTGATGTGTCCAGATAGTGTTTTGGGGCCTTTCCTGTCGCGGGCGCTAGGCCTACCTACACACGTGACATACCATTTTTATCGGGAGACATGGGGGAACGCTGATTGGAAGGAAATTTGTGGTTCCTCTTAGATTCCAGAACTTTCTGTCACCGAAATGTGAGGAAAAGGTGTTTTTTTGGCCACATTTTGAGATTTGCGAAGGTTCTGGGTAACAGAACCTGGTGAGAGCCCCACAAGTCACCCCATTTTGGATTCCCCTTGGTGTCTAGTTTTAAAAAATGCACAGGTTTGGTAAGTTTCCCTTGGTACCGACTGAGCTAGAGGCCAAAATCCACAGCTAACCACTTTGCAAAAAACAGGGTTGTTTTCTTTGGGAAAGTGTGATGTGTCCACGTTGTGTTTTGGGGCATTTCCTGTCGCGGGTGCCAGGCCTACCTACACAAGTGAGGTACCATTTTTATCGGGAGACTTGGGGGAACGCTGGCTAGAAGGAAATTTGTGGCGCCTCTCAAATTCCAGAACTTTCTGTCACCGAAAATGTGAGGAAAAAGAGTTTTTTGGGCCAAATTTTGAGGTTTTGAAAGGATTCTGGGTAACAGAACCTGGTGAGAGCCCCACAAGTCACCCCATTTTTGATTCCCCTAAGTGTCTAGTTTTCAAAAATGTGCAGGTTTGGTAGGTTTTCCTAGGTGCCGACTGAGCTAGAGGCCAAATCCACAGCGAGGCACTTTGCAAAAAACAGGTCAGATTTCAATGTAAAAATGCGATGTGTCCATGTTGCGTTTCCTGACGCGAGCATTAGGTCTACCCAAGCAAGTGAGGTACAATTTGTATCGAGAGACTTGGGGGAACACAGAATAGCAAAACAAGTGTTATTGCCCCTTGTCTTTCTCTAAATTTTTTCCTTCCAAATGTAAGACAGTGTGTAAAAAAGATGTCTATTTGAGAAATGCCCTGTAATTCACATGCTAGTATGGGCACCCCGGAATTCAGAGATGTGCAAGTAACCACTGCTTCTCAACACCTTATCTTGTGCCCGTTTTGGAAATACAAAGGTTTTCTTGATACCTATTTTTCACTCTTTATATTTTAGCAAATTAATTGCTGTATCACGGTATAGGATGAAAACCCATTGCAAGATGCAGCTCATTTATTGGCTCTGGGTACGTAGGATTCTTGATGAACCTACAAGCCCTTTATATCCTCGCAACCAGGAGAGTCCAGCAGACATGACGGTATATTGGTTTCAAATATCTGACATCATAGGAAAAAGTTACAAAGTAAAACGTGGAGAAAAATGGCAGTTTTTTACCTCAATTTCAATATTTTTTTTATGTCAGCTGTCATTTTCTGTAGGAAACCCTTGTAGGATCTACACAAATTACCCCTTGCAGAATTCAGAATTTTGTATACTTCTCAGAATGTGGTTTTCTGATTCGAGTCTGCTTGTTCCTGAAAGCTGGGAAGCTGGAAACCATTTGCTGATGCAATTTTCAGGGAAAAAACACAAGCCTTCTTCTGCAGCCCTTTTTTCCCATTTTTTTTTAAAAAACATAATTTTCACTGTATTTTGGCTAATTTCTTGGTCTCCTTCAGGGGAATCCACAAAGTCCGGGTACCTCTAGAATCCCTAGGATGTTGGAAAAAAGGACGCAAATTTGGCGTGGTAGCTCATGTGGACAAAACATTATGAGGGCCTAAGCGCAAACTGCCCCAAGTAGCTGAAAAAAGGCCTGGCACCTGAGGGGAAAAGGCCTGGCAGCGAAGGGGTTAAGAGTCGTAATATTTATGTATTTTACATAGTAAGACTGTGGTTTTATATTTGGTAGCAAATGGCACATTTTTGTAAGAATCGTAATATTTATGCATTTCATATGGCAAGACTGTGATTTTATATTTGGTAACAAATGGCACATTTTTGTAATGGTTTTTATTAACTGTACAATAAAGATGATTAATTAATTCACTCGCACCTGTGGGCCTACTAGCCCATAGGGATGATTGGAGTCCCATTCTCTGATTGTGGTTCGCTAATAGCGATTGCGATTTTTAAGAAATCACCATTACCGAAAGGCAATTTTGATACATCCCACTTTGCTATTTAAGAAATGGAAACCGGGTTAGTACATGTGACCCTTATTCCTTTATGCTTCTTTTGGGGGCTCTCCAGGTACACTATTTAGTCTAATACCATCTATACATGTTCCGGTTTTGGTCTGCCACAATGCATACACACTCAAATAAAGCTGAATGTAAATTATATTTTGTTGTGTAAAAATACAGACATTGCAAATTGCAAAAAGTGGAAAGGGAAATAATCCTGTTTGAATCTACAATGACTTTCTGTTCATGTGCCACTGAAGCTCCAAAGCGTTCCGTTTGAAAAACCCAGCATGCCTCTGTTCCACCTATCTGCAATGTAATCATGATGCCCCCCCTGCGAGATTTCGCTGCTTTGCAGGAACCATCAACATGAAAGACAGATAATTAGCCACGAGCTCTGTGCATTGTGCTCTTTGAAAGGACAGGCAGATTAGTTTAACATACAAATCTCTTGACAAACATTACATTAATAAATCAGCAATCAGGGGTAATCTCCGGGAAGTTTTTGCTTCAATTTATTGTATAAGGGATTATTGTAATCATTTCTCTTGTTTAGTGGTTTTCACGAAAAACACTTCTCTGGTTCGATTCCAACAGTAAATAGTTTAGGGAAAGTCTTACAGGCAGATCTTTTTGCTGGGTTTCTTTCACTATCTTTTCCACAAGCATTGACTATTTTTATCTGGTTTGAAAGGTTTAATCTGAAGTCTATTTTCCAAACAAGGTAACTCCACGCCATTAATCAGTGCGTATAACCATAAACGACGCGCGAAAAACCAAGGGGTCTCGCTATTTGAGTCTTGCTTAAGGACAGCTTTAGCGTTTTGTTGGCAAAAACATCTATGAAATTCAACATAGACTTAAAGACGACTTTTGTTCCAGTCCTTGCACTTTATTCAATGATCTTCTTGCCTATCTTAAAAGCATGATGTTTTAGCTATGGTAAGATAAGTATGGTAGATATGGTAAGCATGGTTGGCTATGTATGGTAAGTATGTTGGAATCATTGTCATCGATTCACCAAAATGCCAGGGATAGCGGAAGTGACATCACATACCCTTTGACTTTAATGACATCACAGAAAGTGACATCAAGTGACCCTTGACCCAGATTTTTTTCAGGAGGCCATGTCACATGATCCACATCACACTCACACTCTTTTACACCCCTTACACTCATTCTTATTCAATCTCATTCCCTTGAATTAGTTCTTAATCTCACTCATATTTCCTGACTGGCATGACAAGCAGAATTGTTTTAATTTCTCCTCATTTTCCAACTTTGCATATGTGCTGCATTGTGCAGCACACACACAAAGTGGGAAAAGCCAAAGGGTAATTTTTGTACTGGAATGTACCCCTTCCAGTACAGAAGCTTTGCTTCAGAGAATGCACTATGGCACAAGGGTGTGTGCGTTGCAATCAAAAGTGCACATGTGCACAAGGAGAGAATCAATGCACCATATCTCAGTAGATATTGTCCATTTTTTTCTCTCCATGTGACAGAAGACAGCACAGCATCTTCAGGCAGCACTGCCTTTGCATCAAAGAACAGGACATTTGGGTCTCAATTGCACACAGTCTCACTCATTACCTGACTAACACTCACTTTCACTCACACACACGTTCTTATACATAGACACATGCTCACACACGGTCTTAACTCACATAAACACTCTAACCCACAAGTGCACACACAACATACATTTAAAAATATTTTACTTACTACAGCTGCCACCAAAGGTAACGTGCCAGCTAAATGTGCTCTACGTTTTATTACACTAATGGTGAATAATAGAACATTATTCACTATGAGTGTAAAGTAAAACATGCTGTAAATATGGAATGTAGAGCCGCCACAGTGTTCTTGGCAATGATTTTGCCACCTCTTAGGCCAGGAGTTGCAAAGCCAGTGCCAGGGTCGAAAGGGGCAAGCCAGGGGTCACAGCTGCAACCCCTGGCTACCCCTAAATGATGTCCATGGTTAGAATAAAGTAAAGTAGGCAGGTACAGTAGATCAGGTATGATAGGCAGGTATGGAACCAAATAAGAACAGCAAATAGGTATGAATGGTTGGTAAATAGGCACAACAGGTAGGTTTGCCAGTTAGACCTAATAGACTAGGTATATGAGGCTTTTGCGTAGTTGGGTGGCATTGCTAAGATAAAATGTGAAACTATGCATATTTGCGTGAAATGCATTTAGTGCTGATTTTAAAATGAGATGGGTCTTCTCATTCACTTTGGACGTGGAGATGCATTTCATACAAAAAAGCACACAAAACAAAAGTACCACAAACAGCCAATCCCATTCTGTTGTTTGCATCATTTCCATGTCTACGCAGTAAATGTTTACTGCAAATGGTGCATTTGCAGTAAATTTTACCATGGATGGTACATAATTAAGCAAGGAGGCATAATCACATAAATTATCAAGATACAAGAGTAATGCAAAATCACCAATATTACAGTAATTATACTAGTGTAATGCAAATTTTACCAGTACCACGTTAGGCGTAGTAGGTATAGAAGGTATGATAGGCTAGTTTTGGTAGATATGAAAGGTTCCCAAGTAATAAGTTACATTTTTTGTTAGTTCCAACACGAGTACAATAAATAAACCTGTTATCAATCCCTTGTAGCTATGTCACAGAGCAGACAGGCTTATCCTATGAGAAATTGTGTAAAATCTTTTTATTAGTACCTAAACAATTAAAAAGTAAAAACACAATACAGTAAAAGCCCACAACTAGTTTCTAAAAGTAGAGAAAAATAAAAATTAGAAAAATGACACAAAATGATTAAAATCCAATAAGGGGAATCAAATATTTTTTACGTTTAAGGGCAAAAAGCGCAAGAAAAGGTAAAGTGCCAATCAAAAGTCACTGTTCGTGGCTGAATGGGACCTAAGTGAAATTTCAGGCTGACCACAATGGTAGTCCTGGTCAAAAATGTAACTTCTGAATTAGTCTCTGAAATGGAAGTCAAAATCCTCCAGCAGGGCATGGTTGTACCCTGTGTCCAATAAAGTCATCTCGAAGCAAGATAGACATTGGATGGTGTCTCACTAAGGCTGTTGGTTTAGGACGGAATATCTCCTTGCAGAAAAATTCAAATTTCATGGCTGCCGAAGTCCTCTTATCAAGCGGATATTTTTCGCGCTTTCTCCTGCTCATGGTTTCTACCTTTGGACTTAAGGCATGATTACGAGTTTGGTGGTGTTGGTACTGCTGTGGCTGCAGCATCGGAATCACCGCCACAGAATTGGTGGTCTGACCGCCATATTATGATACATGCAGTTACATAGGCAAAAGACCACTGCGGTCTCACCACTACCGCCAGTCTCTCTCCGCCCACATCAACGGCGGTCACAGGCTACAGTGGCTGACGGCTGGAGTCAAGCCCCTGTTCCCACCGTCAGTATTACGATGTGGTTCACCGTCAAGCGGACTCTGGCAGGAAGACCTCCATACTCAACTTGGTGGAAACAAGAGGAATAAGGTGAGTACTCACTTTCTGTCCATTTTCCACTCCTCTTCCTGTTGTGGAGCCCCTCGTCAAGGTCCTTCCTTTGCTGCAGACCACCAGTCCATAAAGAGAATCCACACTGTCAGGGTCACCTCCTAAGTTAAGCCACTCGTACTTTTATCATTGTTACAATGGCTGTGGACCAGTGCTGTGGGACAAGGTATGTTTTTCATAGGTGAAATACAGATGTGTGTATGGTCAGATTTGGTTTGTGTACATACACACATATGTATTTGCACTGTGGAACAATACCTACAAAAAGTGAGGTTCCTAGCACGACGGTCCATCTCCATGAGAAGACTGCCATCACGAGACCGCAGGAACAGTAGAAGCATCTTAATACGGTGGGCGGGTAACCGTCGGCTCAGTGGTCTTCTTGGGACCACTGCTGCAGTGGTATGGCGATGCGATCTCCGAACTCAAAACCTGTCATCAGACCCTAAGGTTTTTTTTTTTTAAGTCTAAATCCTTGAGCCAGGCAAGCCTGGAAGCAGTATCCTACAAAGCCCTCTCAAAGTCGGACACCTTTTCTGGAAAATCAAACTGATGTTCTGGAGGCTTTGAAAGTCTAGAAATCTTCCAAGTCCAAACTTTTCAGACTTTCTGGAGTAGCTCCTCATGGTCTCTTCTAAGGCTTCCAGGACCTTAGGGGCATCACATGGGGCCAGGATTCACTCCAGCAGAGGCCACCAGCAGGATCTAGTTCCAGTCCACTTACTATTAGCCAGCTGGTCAGTTCAAGGAAAGGGCCTCTTGCAGCTTGTTTTGTCTATCTGGCCACATTGGAAGTTGGCTGACTGACCTTGGGAGTCCACATCTCAGTCCTGGGTACAAACGGGAGCAGGTCCGGACCTTTAGGTCTGCACAGTTGACACGTAACCTCCTGTGCTGTTAGTGTGTTTTCCTTCATCACATTCTATTGATTTACTGGAAACCTACAATTTCCAAATAGAGATTAGCCAATTGTTATGTGTTGTAGGCTCTCGAACACTCACACTCACACTGAAGACTGACAATAGTGCCCCATTGTGGAGAGATAAAAAACCAGGAATAGCAGTCAGCAAGAAATCAGGGTGATGAATCAAAAATAATGATTTTTCCACAATTATAATAATAATTATTATCATTATTATTATTATTAGCATAGATGATGATGAGGAAAAAGAATAATGTAAAAAGAAGAACCTACATTAGCAAAGTCAAACACTACCCTCGAAGAAGAGTGTTACCAAATCAAGGAAGAAGTAGTTTGCATTGAAAGTTGTAAACAGAAAATAAATATTGCATAGTAGACAACAGAACATTGATTAATAGATTTTTTCCACCTAGTGCCTGTTTTTTTATTGCTCTTCAAGAAGGCATAGCTTGCAGCACTTCTTTAATCTGTTAACAAAAATTATGTAACTCCAACAAGATGTTATCATTACTACAAACTAAAACAAATAAGTGTGCAAAGGAGATTACTGAATAGCACTGTGCCTTTATTTTATGACAGGTTATGGGCATGCAAACAGCAACCAGTAACACTATAAATCAGCAATTAAAATGTTGTGCCAGCAAAGTAAATACACCAGAAAATACCACTGTGTCTTGATTAACAGCTGCATGTTGTGCTGCATCAGCAGTTTAACAAAAGGATCATGCAATGCCATCACCAACATCTAATGAGAACACAAAAGGGACAATGTAACCATCATCAAAATGCTGTGATCTTGGAAGTATCAAAGCTTTGACAAACCAAGAAAAACAAGAAATGATCAATGGGTGCTGATTCAAACTCTTTCTCTCTCTTTACTTACTTATGGATCTTATTGATATAGCTAAAGCTGTCTGTTGCAAGACCTAAAAAATGAATTATATCTTCAACTGTTGGCTGGTAGAATAACCTGCTGATAATGTCAATAAATGCAGATCAGAAAAGACAACCATAATACATCAAACTGTTAAACTTTGGAAAGAGAAGGTCCAGCTTTAATGGGAGCTGTGACTGGACTGCCACACTTCTCAAATAGAAAGACCCATACAAGTTAACAGGTAAGTGCAATATTGGCTCGTATTTAGGAGATTGTTTGGAAAAGCAAAGAAATCCTTAGGAAAAATCACCTCCCATATAAGTTTTAATCCATAGAGTGATAGTGAAGGAGCATTGCTGATGTTGGGGTCTGGTCTGGAAGTACTATGTATGATGTGTGGATTGTAGTTACTGTAACATTATCATATCATATTTCTTCCTGCCATTGGGGCACTATGTTAAAACAATCCTCGTACTCACAGCAGCCATGTTGGGTTTAGGCATTGTTACAATAGCTTTCAAGGCAATAAAAATACTTAATTATGTACCATGAATGACAAGGTTATACTATGAGGTCAAAAGCTGACAAATAAGCCGAGCAAATAGGTACTGCTAGCATTACTGAAAAATTACCTGAGTAACCAAACTGTAAGAACACTCCTATTTCCAAATGCAAAGATACAGATCACTGACATAATATTGATGCATATAATATCGAAATACAAAAATATCAGAAAATAAATATTGTTAACCAAAATATCACCTTTGTATACTTGACTAATAAAACCCAAGTATCGAGAAAACAAATGTTGTTAAAAATATTGCTTTTTACTTATATCGAAAAACACAAATATCAAAAAGAAAAATATTGTTACCTTAAAATAAATATATAATATGTCAGAAGTATCAATTCACACAATATTGACTACAATAATATTGCCAGAATAATTCTCATTATAATTAATAAATATAAAAAACACTTTTTATGTAAAACAATTATTTAAAATAAACATAAAACATGTCATACCCATGTTTGAATTAAAATGTATTACATCACCCAAATACTTATAATTCACCCCAATAAAATATATAACTAAATTCATAAAAATGTAATCAATCAAAGATGTGCATTAACTACAAACATTTATTCAGCAATGTAGATATTCATAAATATAAATACATATATAAATACAATTATATTCAAAACTATCAAACTATATATGAAACATTATAAATAAAACCTAAATTAGAGTTTATCATAGAAGGCCATAACTTATAAAATAAATTTAAACTAAACCTAAACTAAGCAATACAATTAAAATATAAACAACCTTAACCAATAAAAGCAAACAAATAAATCAACAATATAAAAGGGCGACTGATGTTCATAACTTTATCCTTCAAAAACAACAAATGCTGCAAGACGAGCAATCTCTGCTGGCTTCTCTGACCAGACCCTGAAATCAAGAAATATAAACATCTCAACAACTACCTAACCAAGTATTTAAAACATAAATTTAAACTAACACTTACTTGTAAATATAATTTAAAATGTACAATAGCAAATATTTAACTAAACAGTCTCAGCATCTATCTCTTTACATTCAGTTCCTAAAAGAAAAGCTATCACTTAAAAAATTATACTCAACCAGAAAAAAACACTTACCACAAACCATCAAAAAAATATTAAAAAAAGTAAATATACTTAAATTATTACAAAATATAAACCCACTCCAACAGTGAGTAAAAATAAATGTAACAACCTCAACAAATTACCAACAAATAAACAATTAAATAATTAATATAAAACTAATGCTTTGTAATTTAAAAAAAAAATAAACCACCTGCTCCACATTACAACACCATAATGAAAAGCTGCAAAACACTGTAAATCATCTAAAAGGAAACTATATGTAAGTATGAAAAAGTTGTTGCGGAATTTTTTATGTAAATAACAAACATATAAACTTTAATGAAAATATATTTTACAGTATTACGCTACTTTCAGATACAATGACAGAGAGAGCTAAATATATAACATCACAGAAAGGAAAACAGTTACTAAGGGCCTCCTTACGACATTGGCGGTCCTAGGACTGCCAATGCCACGGTGGCAGCCGAATCCGCGAACTCTAGGTGGTCTGACCGCCACATTAAGACTCTGGCAGTCGGACCGCCATGAGACCACTGTCCCTGCCAGGAACATGGTTCCCAACGGACTGACGGCAGTTAGAGTCATAGTCAGCCACAGTGGCACTGATCACAAGTCCAGTTTCCACCAGCCCTTTCATGGCAGGACTATGAAAAGGCTGGCAGAAACACAGTGCAGGGGGCCCCCAGCCCAGTACACACAAAATGCACATTGTCTGTTTTGCAGACAGTGCGCATTCCAAGGGTGCAGGCGTGCTATGGTATTGGCTTCAGCTCACTTAAGGGAGCTGAGGCCAATACCATAGCACTGTTCCCGCTGGGCTGACCGACGGGAACATCGTAATACAATGTTCCCGCCGGTCAGCCCTGTGGGAACATTGTAATACAACAAGGGGTGAGGCAGCCAGGGTAACAGCTGCCTTATCCCCACCAGTTTGGCAGTTGGCGAGTTTAGCGGTTGGCAAGTTCAACCGCCAAACTCGTAATGAGCCCCTAAGTCACATGGGCTACACCTGCAACCAAGAAAGTGCATTGACAGAAAATGTGACTTGAAAATGTAACAAATATTATGCTAATGTATGCTGTGAGAATACCTGAACCCTTAAAAAGGACACCTAAGGCCTCATTACTAATTTGGAGGTCCAAGGACTGCCATGTTGGCAGTGGTGGTCCAACCGCCAACAGGCTGGCAGAGAAGACTGCCAAATTATGACATTGGCGGTGATGCACACAGGATCCTGCCAAAGCACCGCTGCGGCCAGATAATTGAGGTCGAGTAGAGCCATCATCTGTCCGTCGGAGACCATGTTTCCACGGGTTGCACACCACCCACATAACCGTCGCAGTTGAACCACCTCTGAATTCCAGGCGGAAACAAACAGAATAAAAGGAGACATTCACCTCCAGGAAGCCATACTCATCTGGACCTGCCATGGAACCACTACTAGACGTCAACCCATTGCTCCTGCTTGCCGAAAGACACCAAAATCATCGCCGATGAGGAAGACAACAACCGTAAGTACACATACCCACCTGTTATATTTGTAAAATATACAAATTACAACTGTTACATAACATACTGTAGGGAGGGATGTATGAGGGTTATACTCACATGTCACACACACACATACAGCACCAAACACACCCACACATACACAGCATACACACTGAAGCCAGCACACACACCACACGTCAAGGACACACACTTATGCACGGCAACGCATCACAGGGGCAGCCTCACCAATTCACATACAACAAACAAACGGGTAACAACAACACCACAACCTCACAAATATGTACACATGTCAAACATTACAACTGACACTGGCCAGGAAGTCCACACTCATACAACACAACATACAACCATCTGTGTTGATACACCCACAATTACACCATCATACAACCTAGCAATCGACATACACATCACACACACACAGTACGTTGACCCTATTATGTCATGCACACACAGTACGTCGACCCTATTATGTCATGCACAATACACGCAGAACTCAAACAGGGCAAACACAAAAAGCCACACAGCACCACAACAAACACATATCAACACTAAAACAACACACCACCATGACAACAACTCAGCAACAAACACATGTCTATCAGACAAAACACACATAATTCCTGGGGGATAAAAGCACTGCACACAACCACACAGACTGCACAGACAATACCAGAACCATCAAGAAGCAGACACTCACAAATACTGCAACACAACCAATCCAGTCATGAACAACTGAAACCTAGGAAAGGAAGGCTGGACACAGATGGAACGTTAAAACCAACATCTGGTTGGTTTAACCTTTATGTGAATTACGTTAATTAACAACAATGTCCAACGCCATAGGCCAGTCCTTAGCTGCTGCAAACAGAACCAAAGACACTACATGGTGCCCGCTTGAGTCCTGACTGCCATCTATCCTCCACAGGTAGGGGAATCAAGGGAGCAGGCAGGCACCTCAGGGATCCGTGGGAGTGGTGGGGGAAAGGGCATTTGGACTTAAGCTTGGGAGGGAGGGGTTTAGGCTTGGGCTTGGCAGGGGTGGACTTCTTCGTGTGGGAAGGTGCATGGATGCTGGCAGGGGGTAGGGGAGGACTTGGAGGTGGAAGGTATGGACTTGGGTAGGGAACCAGACCTTTTAAGGGTGACACAGGGGGAAGAGTAATAGTGAAAAGGTCAAACTCAGAAAGGAAAGTTTTCTTAGACACACAGGGACGTCATCTGAAGGGGGTTTGGGTGTGGAGGGTGAGGCAGTGGTTGTATGATGGGTCGGTGTGGATGTCTTGGATGTGTGTTTGAGGGAGATATGCTTGTGGGTGGAGGGTGTCCATTGGGTGGATGAGTGTGGGCATTTATGTTTCTTGGGGTGAGGGGGGTTGAAGGTGCTGTGGATGCCATGGTGGATGGGTGGCTGTCTGTGGGGGTGGTGCCTGCAGGTATGGTGGATGTGCTGCATGTAGGCGTCAGTGGTTGTGGTGTCTGCGGGTAAGATAGGTATGGTGGCTGGATCACTGAATGTTGGTGTGGTGTCTGTAGGTATGCCCAGTGTTTTGTCTGTGATGCTGGGAGAGGTGGGGGTGTCAGGGCAGGTCAAGACTGTTGCTGTGTCGGAAGGTGGATCTGGTCTGTGTGCGTGCCTGTAGTGTGTCTTATGGTGATTATGTTTGTCTGCGCTACCCTTGGATGTTGACGTGGATGCATGCCTGTCTGTGTTTTATGGCTGGGTCAGGGAAGGGGGATTCGGACTGGGAAGAGGAAAGTGGAGGGGGGCGGTAGACAAAGGGTGACTGGCTGCCATCAGTCTGGAGGCCAGAGCCTGAAAGGATCTCTGTAGACCTGCCAGTGGACTGTGAATGCCCTTCAGGAATGCATTGTTCTGTTATATGTGAGCCGCAAGTCACTGGATGGCATTCATGACTCACAAAGATTGACCTCAGGAGGTCAATAGCCTCCTCACTGAGGGCAGCTGGACTAACGGGCTGGGCAGAGTAGCATGCGGCAAAGGAGATGCCCACCTTCTTGGGTGAGTGGGCACGGACACTTGGTGGGGAGCTACTAGGAGGGTGGTGATGGAACTGGGGGTGGTGGACAAAGATGGTACTGGAGTATGTTCCAAGTGGTCGTCCACCACTAGGGAGTGGCCACTTTAGGAAGAATCAGGGGATGATGATGATGTAGATCCAGTCTCCTCTGTGGCACTCCCCTCACCCTCTGGGCCACTTGGCCCTTCTGTGTCAGTGGTTTCTTGACCCGAGGTAACATGACAAGATGCTTCCTCACTTGGCTGTGTCCTGTCTCCTTCACTAGCCTGGGCTGATGCTACAAATACAAAGAGAAATAGAGTCACCACATGTCCCTGATCACATTGGAACAACAGCTCTGATTAGCAAACATTACCATGATGTCAAGTAGGCCCCAGTAACAAACTCCACTTAAGTGGCCACTTCATTTACCATACCATATGCATGCATGCCATTTGAACTGTCAACAGTTGCCGAAAGGAAAATCAGGATCTCAGCCAACTAAATTGCATGGCTAAAGTTGTGCAATCACAGTAACCATTTAACCAATAGGAGACCACGCCACCTTCAATGCTTTGCCTCATGGAGCATACCTCACTTACCTGTTGTCATAAAATAGTAGGCCAATGCCAACTGTGTTCCCACAGATCCCACACAAGGTCATGCAGATATGTATTTGTCACATACACAATAACACAACAATGAGAAACAATGCTCCTAGAACATGCCATGTTGCTGACAACAGCACAGTAGACTTGAGAAGGTGACATGGAAATACTCATGTCACACTGGAAACATATCCACAATGCACACTTCACCAAGTAAATTTGTCCCAGTGGAGTCATGGAGGTAGTACCGATGTTGCTATGATAGGCCTACATTTGACATGAAAATGTACGCTGTAGAAATCATGTGCAGATTGTCAGGGAGATATGTCCTGAAATCTGCAATGCAATAAATCAGCAACCCCCAGGGAAATCACCACTAATGTCTAGCACCCCTTACAATTGCATACTCTGATTGCATCAGTAGAAGTCATTAGTCCTTTGTATGTTGGAGAGACATAAAGACTTGCAAGCACCTGTAGAAGGCCCTCAACATGTTGCCCAGTGGGAAGCTACATCACTCTCTCCATTTTTGTCCAGCAAACCCAGATGTTTGTGGATGAATAGTTGTACCCAAACACATGTGATTTCAACGTAACGGCAAAACATTCCATGATGCATACCAACAGTCAGGCAAAAAACATTACACATGTGCAGTGCTCTTTGCTACATGATGCCACATCAATGGCCTGGAAATGCGCATTCTATCTAAAGAATAAAGTCATACACGTCTTGTGCCCCATTTATACTGCAGTTGTAAATTCCAAATTACATGAAATGACGACTGAGAAAATATCTGAGCTAACAATCAATGGTGACACACTCATGACTGTGGCACTACAGGAAAGGTACTCCCATTGCAAATGTCCTATTTCAAACACAAGTTGGCATGCATATTTGTGAGGGAATACAGGAATAATTCAATGAACACAGGTAGACCATGCATGAAACAGCAGCATACACATTTTGTCAAAAGAGATAGTGACACATGCCAACATGAAGGCTCAAGGAATGTTTGCAACAGTGATGGCATACAAATCATGTCTATGGACATTCCCCACATAATAAGGGAGAAAATTGATATGTAGCTGCACCAAAAGAACAATTTATGCTCTGTCGTATGTATGATGGCCATTTCCACATTAAACACAGTAGTGAGGCACCAGCACCCATCACATGCTGAAGACAAGTAGCCTCTGGGTGGCAGATGCCAATATACTAATTAAACCAGACATATGGCTAAAGACAGTGGTCCATCACTTCCTTTGTTTTGGCCTGTAACACTGAAGAGTATTGGTCTGTTGCATAGACTTTTCAACCACTATGACAACAAACAGAACTTGATTGATCAATGTACACAGTCATATGTTGTCCCTGGAGAGCAAATTGTTAGTGGATTGTACCGAGTTGTGTCTTGGGTCTCTGGGCCAATAGGCAAGACACGTCAGTATGCACCACATTACATATCTACACAAACAGTCACTCACCTACTGTGTCACATCCCTAATCGTCAGGGGGAGATGTCAGAACCTAACACATTAACATGGCAATGTGACAGGCAGGATTATGCCCTGTACTCACCCGCTTGTGGCTGCTGTGCTCCCCTCAAATGCCCATTAAGGTCTGGGTATGCCACTGTGAGGATGCATGACATTAGGGTGGTCATGGTCTGACATGCACCCCACCTACATTGGGGGACATCCCCAGTTGGACCTCTGTGATCTTCCGGGCCCATTGGCTCAGGTCCTCCCACCTCTTGCGACTATGGACACTCTGCCGGATGTGGACCACCAGGGTCTGCACCTTCTGGGCGATGGCTCTTCATATCTCCTTCTGATGGATGCAATAGACAAATCAAGAGATTACAATCACAAGTTTTCACCCAAATGGTTGAGTCACACACGTCAGAAACACCAAGCTTGAAATGTTTAATTTGTTAACACAAGAGTAAAGCAAACAAGCCAATAAGTACAGGTACATGACTGTATATTTTTGTATCCATCTGTAGACTAACCCACTACCCTGCTTATGGACTATAATGACTAAGCAAGCCTACTCACATCAGGCAGCCCATGCTCCAGCAACATGTACTGTGATGTGAGCCACAATACTACAACACTACACACAGATGTGGCTTCAGAAGGGTAAACTCCGGAGGCCTGACTGGACCAACACATTCACAAACTGTGAGATTGACTCACTACATACATTCCCCTGCAGGCAACTCCCATAGTACAGGCTTCACCCTTACACTTGAGTGACAATGAAGGGGGTGTATGGTGGGTACAGAGAGTGTCTTCCTTGTGCATGTGTGTACATGTGCCTACCAAATACAGGGTCATGCCACTTCAGGGGGTGGGTTCTGTGGTATGTACCTTTACCACAGAACACTCCTTTGGACATATGTGTCAATCCTACAGAGATGGCGTTTAACATACAAAGGTGTGTGTTATACAATTTCTGCTACGTGACCAAGGTACTGACCCACATGCCATTGCCTCCCAGGAATCAACACATTATCTGGACTGTGGGACTGTCATCAGTGCAATAAGCCTTTACAGGACAAATATGGCTTCTGTGAAGGTGACAAGAGAGCTGTGGGAGCAAGGAACCTTTCATGAGTCAAAGACATACATTGACAATGATACTAAATGCACATATGGCCTAGTTCATGAATTAACCTCAGTACACATTCTTAATCTAGTGAGTGACTGAGGCATTCAGAACATGTTTTGCCACTAGACCTCATATTGGCCACACAACAGGACCTATTGATATTCAGGGAGAGGACACAGTTCCACAGTTGCATTGCCACAGTGACTCTACTACAGCCTGAACTTTGTCCCATACTGGAAGATACCTTTGGCAGGCCCTAGTCTCTGCAGGCTGAGCATACAGATCCTACATGACGCACCATTTCCATCACTTACACGCATGCCAGTACATCATGTGGCCCTCCGCAATTTGGCATATGGTGTGTGTGGCAAACTGAAGGGCAGAGTGAGTCACGATATGCCTTCCAGACTAGTTTGGCAAGGCCAGATGTGGGTGCAAGATCTGTAGTACTATATACATTGCTTACAAGATCCTCAATTGACTCATACAAAATGCATACACAGCTCATGCTGTCATAAACATACATGTTGTCTAACATTTACAAACATCATAAGGAAACATTTGTCAGTGGCACACAAAAAGTCTAACTGGCACACAGGGGCACATTGTAGTCTGTGAGGAGGGAAAGGATGGTGTTGAACAGTATCAATTGTGCCCATGAGATTCTTACTTGCTCCTCGGGTAAGCCATAGAGCTGTCCGTACAGGGGGAGGACCTCATTGACAAACCTCACCAGCTCCTCTGAAGAGAAGGCATGGACTCTACCACATGCTGGACATGGCATGATTGCTCCCAGTGACGGCACACTACAGCTCAGGTCATGGAGGTGTTGCTGGCAGCACTGTCAAGAGCCAAGTGAGTGAATACACATGGCGGTCACCTCTATCATGCACACCTGCCATTGGGCCGCAACCACTACAGGCAACAACGTTAGCCTATGGCTGTGTCTGCTGCAGTTGCAACTGTCTGCTGCCGATCGCAGGCAGTTCTTAATGTCCAGTGGAGTAGGTAAGGCATCCGCCATTTTGGCGCTGTATTAGGCTGTATTAGGCTTTATAAACTGCGTTATACCTACAATATATGTTTAGTTGCAACACAAATATCCTTATTCTGTCTTGTCATGTAGGTCCTTCTATTCAACCACCATTGTAGTTTATTGCTGGGCACAGATGGCATTTAACAGCAGTGCACAGGCCACCACTGCTGATGGTCTTTTTGGCAGTTGGAATATACAGTCACATTTTGAGTGGCAATTGTGTAGCACATCTTTGAGTTTCATCCAAATCCATCTTTGAGTTTCATCCAAATCCATGTTGTGGACACATTTCTTGAAAACCATGGAGGTCACCTGTGACCCTGGTGTAGTTGTGAGCTGGGATGTGCACTGGGTGGCATGTCTATCCAGTCAGAAATGATTTGTCACATGATATTGTTGGCATGCATAATGTATATTGCCGTGGGCACATTGACTAATGTTACAAATCATGTCTTGTCACACATAGGTGCCCTGCGAGAGGGAGGATTCGACAACGTCATGTCTACCGTCCACTGCCAGATCATCTATCCATTGAAAAATGCCACGTCATACAGCTCTTCTGTCCGAATAGGCAAGCAATAGTACGTATGCCATCATGGGGAGCCAGATATTATGCTATGCTATTAGTTATCCAACCAGCATACCACCCACTGTACAAGTCATGTCACTTTTCACTTCCTAGCCACAGGGTCCTTCCAACATGCAGTGGCCCTATCTGCTGGTATATACTAACCTATGTTCAGTCTTTAGTTGAAGGATTTCCTCTCAGCAATGGTGAAACACATTGACATCTATAGCAGGTTCCCCCGACGTGAGGATTTAGCCAATGTGAAGGCTAACTTTTATGATTTTGGCTGCCTCCGACATGTTTTTGGGGCCATTGTTGGACATATGCTGGCTTGGTGCCACGGCAGGTCACTGTACAAATCTACTGAAACTGAAAGAACTTCCATTCCATCAACGTGCAAGTTGTATGTTTGGCAGATCTCTACATCTCACAAGTGTGTGCCCGTTATCCAGGTTCAGCCAGTGATTCCTTTGTAATGCAGAACAGCACCATACCCCAGCTGATGTCACAACTGCATCCAGAGAGGGCCTGGATAGTTGGTAAGTCATGTCCTGATTGTGTGTGTGCAGTCAGCTGCTACAATCATGAAGTGAATGACTCATTGTTGCACTTGTATCCCATTCCTTGGCAGGACACTCTGCATATCCAAATTTTCCTTGGTTATTGACGCTGCTGAGGAAACCAACTACACCAGGGGAAGTCCACTTCAATGAGGTCCATGGAAAAATACAGTGGCCAGTGGAGTGGGCTTTGGGCTACTGAAGGTCAGATTCTGCTGTCTGGACCGGAATGGTGGAGAACTCCTCTACTCACCCAGAAAATTGGGTCAGATCACTCTGGCATGCTGTGGAGGAATATCCTGTACATCCTAGAGGAGGGGGAGCCTGCAGTGCCACTGGCTGGCAATCCTGAAATGCCAAGTGACTATGACAGTGGTGAAGAGGAAGGAGCTGACTTACGGGAAGATCTCATCACCAGCTACTTTTCATGAGTGTAAGTATGTCACGTGATGTAATGACTGTGACTGTACGATAAACTGCAGTTGTGAGAATGTGTGGAGTTGAGTGTTTTAGAAACAGCTAGGGAGCTGATACTCTGCAATATTCAGCCAAAGGCTGCTTGATAAGAAAGCTTTTGACACATCCCCACCTTGATGGTGTTGCTTTGTATGTGTCACTTTCCTTGCAATGTACTTTGTTTTCCATTTGCCTGCTATGTGATGTGTGTCATAGGTATGTTTCAAGCCTATACTCCTTGTTTTGTTCTTTGCACAAGTACCATGTCCATGGAATCTTCATGTGGGCATTTCAGAATTGTGACTTTGGCCGGTATCTGATGCTGTTCTGACATACAAAAGTGGACATGGACTGTGCCAGGTAATGTAGGTTGTAGAGTTTGGATGTATAAGATCTTTACCAAGACTGTTTGCACAGTGTTTGGGTGGAGGTACAGAAGTGCACATTGCACTTGTTTTGTGCCTTGTGGTGGTCCTGATGCATCATTTGGGTCATCACGTGGTCTGAAAATATATAGTCCTTGGTTTTGATCAAGTCATTTTTCCTTCACATTGGCTAAACACTCTTTCTGTATGACCTGTATATACCTATAGATGTGTTTCCTCTTGGCAGGCCACAGTGCCTGTATCACTGCACTGACATATGTTTGTGTCATACCACCAGATGCATGGGAATTAGATCATGATGGGCCTATGATCAGGGACTGCTGTACTGCTATCTGTCTGTATCTTGGATTATGTGATGTTGGATTACTTTGGTGTGGTATGTGATAAGGCTGAAGCTGCTGACATCAACCCCTTTAATGTTTGCCTGTTCTACAGGACAATGTCTGACAAAGCCCTTCCTTTCATGGTCTGCCAGTCTGCACCTTGAAATATGTACTTTGACTCAGTATGAGTCACACATTCTTGTTCCTAAAAGTTCAGACATATTAACAGCCTAAATGCTGTACACTGGAATAACATTTTTGGTTTGACCAGACATGGTGATGGTGTGTAATGTATGTAATCCTGTGCTGGACACTGTGTACTTGTCAAATATACCTGCTTGCACAAGTAGCTTGTGACTTCATCGTATTGTTCACATGGTCTTACATCTATACAGAGCGGCATGTGAAAATTAACCAAGCAGACAATGAGTTTGTGATGGGTTAATTTATTACAGTGCTAATTCTGAAAATAAAATGTAGACAGAAAGAAACGAAAGATGTAAAGTGAAGGGGTCAGTCATGGTGAATGAAATCATTGGAGGAGATGTCACATGATTGGGAGTCCAAAGTCCAGAGTACTCCTCCCTTTGGAACTGGTAGGTGGTTCAGGATCAGTCAACAGAGTGAATGTGTGGCACACAAAGGAGGTTCTTAAGGAAGAGGACACTTACTGGCTGAGGTTGGTGTCTTGCCATCTGCACCTCCTGGATTCTGTGCTGAACCGCTTGCGTGAGCAGGGAACTGCTGTGAAAGAAGCAGGCGTGTCTGGGGCAGGTTCCTCCTCTGGCAGGGCCCCCCTTCCAGTGGCTGGCACTGATATTGATGTGCCTGGTGTTGATGACCCAAAGGAAGGGGTAGACTGTTGTTGAAAAGCCCTGCTCAGGGTGGTGTGAATGTCGCTCAGCACCCCTATTATGGAGGCCATGTTGGTATTGTCGGCCTCTATCTGTTCCTACATGTCTCTGTGCATGTCCCTGTGTAGCTGCTTGATTACCTGGAATTCAGTCAACACCTGGCCCATCACACCTTGGGACTCCTGATAGACCCCCCCAAGACATGATTGATGGTGTCCTGGCCAAGATCAGCCCCAGTGGCCTTACCCCGCTAGCCCACAGCATCCCCCCCCACACCCTAGCCCCATGGGCCTGTGCCGTTGCCACAGGGTTGCCCTCTCCAGCTTGTTTCAGGACCCTCATTGCTGGAAGTGCTGCGCTGCAACTCAGGATCCATGATTGGGGGGATGAGCTGGTAGACACTGTGCTCGGGACACATGCTGGGGGACAAATGGCTGCCTATGATGTTGAGGCAACTGGGCTGTGAGGTGACGTAGTGGCACAGTCAGACTCACTGTTGCTGTCTAACTCAGTTGCCCAGATGGTCCAGAACCGTCCTGTATGTCCAGACACCCAGGAGTATATTCTTCACTGAGGGCTTCATCCAGGGGGATAGTGGCAGTCTGTTCTGTGGCTCTGTGTGCCCAGGGACAGCTCCACTTGTTCATGTAAAATATAGAATGTTACTGGTAGTATTGTGGCATCTACCTCAAACGGTTTAGTGTTACAGTAAGCAGAGAGCTTGTACAAAGTTAATGTGCAGTTAATCCTAATGTGGCAAGTAACCATTGTATTGAGTGTATTGGCCTGCCATGTGTAAAGCATGCCAGTTCATTTAGATTCAAGCTGCTGCTGAAATGTGCAGATCATTAGCACTTGGGAGGATGGCCTGAAAATGCCAACTTGCTACCAGTGAAGGAAATGCAATGGTTAGACAAGATATGGCTTTGCCCATTTGGAGGCCTAGTTGAGTGTGATGCAGGCAGACCTAGGACTTTGTTGTATATATGTTTGGAGATAGTGCAGTTTGAATGTGTCTGCTGCCAATACCAATATGATGATGCATTTTGAGGCCTTGTGTATATTTGTTATACAGACTGGGTAAGGTGCCATTACTGTCCTCCAGTATTTCATCTTGGGTTAGCAAGTCAAGATGGAGCTATGCTGAAAGATATGTCTGTGATCTGGGCATGATCTGTGCTTGATCAGTCCCAGGTGAGTGTACTTCACTCAAGAAATGACAAA
Source organism: Pleurodeles waltl (assembly GCF_031143425.1). Lineage (NCBI taxonomy): Eukaryota > Metazoa > Chordata > Amphibia > Caudata > Salamandridae > Pleurodeles > Pleurodeles waltl. The sequence goes on from NC_090437.1 coordinate 96,150,493, forward strand.
CAAGGGTATTTGGACAAGTGCCACCGTGCTGCTGTTTGGAATTAGAGTTACAGGGCTTATTGGAGTCATGTCACTCCCTCTACTTCCCAACACTTAGCAAATGGTACCCTCCCAGGTGAGTACACTTTAATTGAGACTTGCCAAACAGGGGTATGTGGACAAGTGAGCACTGGTCTGGTGTTTGGAGTCACAGAAACAGTCTCTTTGTAGTTGCAGTCAGGTTATTCGTTCTACTTCACACACGTGACAAATAGTATCCTCGCAGGTGAGTAACTTTATTTTTGGTTTACCAAACATTTGGACAAGAGAACACTGGGCTGGTGTGTGGAGTAACAGTACCAAAGCCTCTTGGCTGCAGCAGTCATATCACTCCTTGTACTACATACACTATACATATGTGATCTCCCCAAGTGAGCACACTTAATTTGTGGTTTATCAAACAATGATATTTAAAAAAAAAACACTGGGCTGGTGGTTGGATTTACAGACACAGGGACTTCCTGGCCTTAGCAGTCACGGTACTCCCTCTAGTTCTCCGACTTGGCAAATAGTGTCCTCCCAGGTGAGTACACTTCAATTGAGAGTTACCAAACAGGGCTAGGGGTACAAGTGAACACTGGTCCGGTGTTCGGAGTTGCTGAAATAGTGCCTCCGGAAGATGCAGTCAGGTCACTTTCTCTACTTCCCACACTTGACAAATAGTATCCTACCAGGTGAGTGAAGTTCATTTGTGATTTTCCAAACGGGGTCTTTGGACAAGTGACTACTGGTCTGGTGTTTGGAGTTATAGAGACGGTCCCGCCTGGGAGTTGCAGTCGGGTAACTCTCTGCACTACAGACACTATACAAATGTTGTGTATTACATATCTGTATGCAGACTGCATTTGGGATTGGGCACACGTTTATCTGTTGAAACATACCACGAGTTCTGTTATTATTTTTCAATATTGAAAGACTTACAGGTCCCAATTCAACTTATGGCATGCAGTGGGCCTTGGTAGCTGTGCTGCTACGTCCAACAATGCAGATTAACAGTGATTAGATTTAGATACTCTAGGTATTGACTTTTGGTGAGGTACATGAACAAGACAGTGGCAAAAGGTGAGCTATGTGCGTGCATGACATTGCATTTTGATGACATTTTAATGTTGTAACTTATCAGGCTGCACTCCTCCTGGTATTCCTGTCAAGCCCTCAGGATGCAGGATGACCAAGACCTTCTTCTCCCAGGGAAAGAGTATTAATGGGACAGTGGGAGAGCCACCACCAGCCTTCTTGGCCTGCAGCTGGTGCCTGGAGACCAGAGAGCAAACCTTGATTCTGAGGTCGTTCCACCTCTTCCTGATGTCCTTCTTCGTGCAGAGGGTGGTGCCTAAAGCATTGACTCTGTTGACTATCCTGTCCCACATTTCCATTTTCCTACTGAGAGGAGTGTGCCGGACTTGTGCTGCAAACAACTGTGGCTCTACTATTATGATTTCATTCACCATGACTCTTAACTCATCTTCTGAAAAACGTGGAGTTTTCAACCTTGACATGGTGGATCAAAAAAAAAGGATGGCAGTGACTTCTAAACAGGGGAAGTGCAAAAAGGTATGAATGGAGAAAAGTGTGTAAAGGGTGTTTTATGGGATTGTGAAAAAGGGTGCCTAATCAATGAAGTATTTTGAAAATAAGGTGCTTGGGCTTCTGTGCTTTGCGTTGAAAATGTAAAAGATTGTGGTCTGTGAGGGCGTGTGTATTATAGTGTCCTTTGCAGGTGTGTCACTGTGGCAATGTGTGTCAGCTGTGTTGTTTTCAAATTCATCCAATGTGCAGTTATATATTACTTTGCTGACTGTGAACCGCTGTTGCTTGGACCGCCATTGCCCACGGCGACTATGTGCTCGTAATATGCTCTGTGGTTGGCCACGGTGCTGTTGGCAATGGAGGTCAGACCGCCTATTTCCAGGCCGCCGCACCGCTGGCGGTCTGCTTTTTTTTGCTCGGCAGTCAGCTGTCCTGCCTATGTAACTCGTAATTGGGCAGTCTGAAAGACCGCCAGCATGGCTGCTTTTTCAGGACTGCCAAAATGGTGGTCTGGCGGTCCAACCTCTAAACCTGTAATGAGGTACATAGTTTTTGATCTATAAAATAAACAAAAATGTACTTAAAAACACACTAACCAAAACTACAAACCTATGTATTCATAATTAAACATTAACATATAAAATATTATTTTCATCACTATCAATTATTAGTATATTATTGAAAATATTTACTACCATTCCTACACTTTGAATGATAAAATAAAAAATAGAATCATATACCAAAACTAATAATCATAAAATTAAAAAAAATAAAACCAGTTTTAGAAAAAACATTTCCCAAAAATATTTTTACAAGGACATTATAATTTTCGGCATAAAAATACTTTAAACATTTGCAATTTTTTGAAATATGTTTCAAACAAAAATTATAGAATTTTTGATTTGAAAGAATAACATTATTTTTCTTTAGTACATTTATATTTTATATATTTTTACATTTTGAAGCTATTTTTGTAATTTAAATATGTATTATGGTAGTTACAACAAAATAATTCTTTTTTCACATTTAATAAAATTAGGATATATTCTAATTAATTGTAAATTATTTTATATAAAAATTATTAAGGTAATAAACTAAATTTAAAATGTTTACAATATTAATTTGCATATCATTAAAATAATTAACAATACATTTTCATTAAAATGTAATTTTTTCTTAAGAAATTTAGCCACTAAAAATCCAATATCCATCTGCTAAAGAAAATTATAAATCCTTCATTTTTAGACATTAATACAACTTATAAGATAAATTTCAACAATTTCATAATTAATACATTTTCTTACTAAAAACACAAATAAACAAAAATTAATAAACCTGTAGAATCAAACACACTACAATAAATGACAAAATAATCACAAACGATATTTCATACATTATGTTTATGACATCTCGCTAATTCTTGGCACAATATTATTGTATAACAATATTTTTGATTCAGTATTTTGTCCAAACACCTATAGATACATGGCTGTTGCTATGCTCAAAATGTTCATAATATTGACACCAGCTAGAATTGCAGTGACCCGACTATGGGAATAGAGCAACAGTCAAGGGACAAGTTGGATTTGTGTTTCGTTCTTCCTTTCTTCCAAATTAAAGCGATAACATTGAAACAAATTGTGTCTCTTCCTGTAGGCAGAGCATGCAAACCCCTTTTTGTGAAATAATTGTGTCAGTATAGAGTCACTGTAGACATAGGGCCTGATTACAAGTTGGGCAGTTGAACCCCCACAGCTCCAATACGACAGAGGTGAGGCTGCTGCCTCATCGTATTACAGTGTTTCCAGCGGGTTGAGCGGCGGAAACATATTACTATGTTTCCACTGGTCAGCCCAGTGGAAACAGTGTGATGCCATTAGGCTCGGCTCCCTTAGGGACCTGAGGCCAATGCTTTCGCACACAGGCACCCTTGCAATGCGCACTGTCTACAATATCTGACAGTGCGCATTCTGAGGGTTCTGGAAGGGCGGCCCCCAGCACTAGCTTGCAACCAGCCTTTTCATGGCAGGGACCCTGCCATGAAATAGCTGACGAAAAACAAAGTCACGATCAGCACGGCGGTGCTGAACTTGGCACCACCATGGGTGACCATGATTTTAACCGCCACCAACCCGGCGGAGACAGCGGTCACCTGGCAGTCCAACCACCAGGATCCTAATCAGGTGGTAGGACCTCCAAGATTGGAGCGGTCTGTCCGCCACTGCGAGTTTGAAAGTCCAGTGGACCGCCAAGCTCGTAATTAAGCCGATAGTTTTTCATGGACATTTGAAGCATGTTTGTTAGGTCATTTATCCTATGGCCGTATTTGAATCCCTCTTAAAAGAGCAATTTGTGTTTAACGTGTTTTCCCAATCATTGTTATTTGTAGTCATAGTCACAGTTAAATAATGCTTACAGGATGGTGCTGTCCTCTTCATTTGTGTATTTTTGTCCAATATTTGAAAGGTATCTCAGTTCCACATTATGACAAGAAAAATGTATACTTGTGTTTGTAATTGCCTCATGGTACCATAGTCAATCCAACGTTGACTCTAGCATCAGGTAGGATAAGAGAAATGCAATACAGGGTAAAGAGGGGAAAAAAGAGCAAGGGAAATATTTATATTGTATGAATGAGTGGAGCCCAAAGTACCAGAAAACAGCTCAAAATGAAAAACGTTTGGTATGATCTAGTCTTGCTCAAGGTGGAGGGCATGCAAGTATACAGGAGATTGGGCAACAAGAGAACATACAAAGCCAATAGAAGAAAATAGAAAGCAGGGACGAGAACTGAAAACATGGAGAAATCAATACAGAAGGAAAAATAGACAGGAAACAAGAGGAAGAGCGAGCAAATATAAATTATTTACTATGAAAGAAATTAAGAAGAGAAACTATGGAGCACATAAAAGCAGAGGGAAATCAAAAAGAGATAGTAGGGATACATAAAGTTGAGAAAGCGAGGGGAAGTAGAGAAAATAAGGGGCCAGCAAGAGAGCATGGGGAGCGAAGAAAGAGCATACAGGATAAGTAGAGAAGAGCAGCACACAACTGTAAAATGAAGGTAAATATATCTCACTGGTGCTCAACAAGCCTTAAGAAAGTGGAAAAAAGCCAAAGGGAGCAAATTAGATTATGCAAGAGAAGGCACTTGGAGAGAAAATAAGAGAGATCAAGAAGGGCAATGAGAGAGCATGGGAGAAAATAAGTAGAGCAAGTGAGATCGAATAGGAAAGAGAAAGAAAGGATAGAAAATAGTGAAGAAAAAACTATAAAAAAACGAAAAGAAGGGCAGTGAGAGAGTATGGGGAGAAAATAGGCAGAGCAAGTGAGATCAAATAGGAAAGTGGAGCGAAGGATAAGAAATAGTGAAGAAAAAACTCAAATGTAAGAGAAGAGGTAAGAAAATGAATTTGGAGAAAATGCAGAGAGGATTAGACAGGTTAAGGAGAAAAAACAAGTGTCTAATCGAAGCAAGCAAATGTTGCCAAGGTGGAAAGTAACATCAGATAAGGTAAGAGACAGGAGAGAAACAAAGGTAAATAAGGACATGTAAGTAGGTTCAATACAATGAAGAAGAGGACTGAACATGAATAAGAAGTTAGATATATCAAGAGGTGAAATAAGGAACACAGATGGGAGAAAGCAAACTAGGATTTGTGGAATGACAGACGGGTCTGACAGTGGTAGTGTTTGGGGAGTAACTACTGCACCAGACAAAGTCATTATTAACTGTACTACCTATTGAAGGCATTTGTTTAATCATTATTATCTAAACTGCTTGAAGAGGCATCTATATTGTGCCTTCTTTTTGGCATTACTACTTATGCCGTCTAATGTGACCATACCTTGACTGCCGATGGTTGTCATGCTGTATATTGAACTCGTGGATATACTAATATTTCCTGACATGGTTTCTGTATTGGTGCCTTTATTTGTATTTGTGATGTGTGCACCAGCACCTCTACGACTGTACTCACTGTGCATGGCTGTGCCACTTGGCTGTTTCAACATGGATACCTGCATGGGTGTTGTCACTGGGCACATCAGTGCAAGTAAGGAGTTTGTATTTTTCTGAATTGGTACCTGTGTTTGTGTTGTGTTGAATGTTTGTGCACATATGCACTATAGAAAGCTGGCCTTATAGGCTCTTCCAATATTTGATTACATATGTTGCTTACTGAATCGTGCACGTGACCATTGACAAGAAGCCGTTTTATCCATATGCAATTGCAAACTCAAATTGTAAGACTTCAGAAACTGCAGGACAAGAAAGAACCATATTTTGCTTATGCATCACTCATTACTTTGGATTTTCTTAGCCCAACAAATTAATCTTAGAATGTTGTGGATACCCACCAAGCTAGTAAGTTGAATGGGCTACGGTTTAGCAAAGGTATGTCAATTCCATACAGTCTCTTAAGGGCATTCAGATCATCCAGTTATTAATTATTCATAAAAGCAACAAAAAAAAAACTGGGAGGAGCTCGTTTTTAAATCCGTTTAGTGTGACAACCACTGAAAATAAAACATTATTTAACTGTTAAAGTGCATGTCCGCCTGTGTGATAGGGTGTTATTTATTTATTTTTTAAAAGCTTTAGGTTGTTCATACATGGTTGTACTCTGGAATATCGAGTACGTGAATACTGTGGCACTCTATATTTTGTATATGATATTAGTGTCTCACAATAGCCTGTGCTCATCTTCCAAGATTTACACCTCTGTCACATGTACCTCTTTGGCCTCTTTCTTAACTCATGCAAACTAAATGCTTTCTGGTACATTCAGTATTGGTGCAAACCCTATAACATAAAATCTCATAGTATCGAGAAGTTATAATGAAAAATATAGAGATTTATGTTTTAAATACTTTTGTTAAATATTTTTTTTAATTTACAAAAGGGACACGCTTAAATCCCTGTTAGCTAATGCAGGGAATGCGTCCCTTAATGCAATAAATATATGTGGGTTTTCAAGGGATTGCACTATGCTCAATCAATTATTAGCACAGATCACTAAAGCTGTGGCAGATTAACTATATATGTTGTACTGCTCAATTGATGGCCAAAATCAAACTCAGGACTGTATGGAAAACATAATAACGAAATATTTTCTAATTCTAAACAACACAAAGAATGTACAGGTAAAAGCTAGAGCTCCATGGCCCTAAGTGGCTGTCATTACAGGCTGAACTTGCAGTTTTTAACATTTTTAGCTTTTTTCCAAACATGCTAATTCCCTCCGTTCTCCCTCACCTGTGAACATATTCCTGCCAAGGATCAACTCCATTTGTGTATTTATGGGTCTCTTGAGAATGGGGATATTAGATCTATTTGGATTGCTTATATGTTTGCCCACTGGTGAAAAACTGGGCGCTGTGCATTCAGAGAATTTGTGAAGCAACTGAAACAGAAAAGCCTGTTGAGGGTACCTGTGTTTTGGCTGTTGATATCACCCGTAGGCTCTATAGAGACATAATATAACTATAAATTTTCAACATTTACACATTCCAAGGTTTATACCACTGTCAGTCAGACCTCCATCGCTTTGATGAGCTGGATGGCAAAAAGAGCTGAGCATTACAATGGTAAGAATATTATTAGCATTTATTTTTTTAATTTTCAGTCCCAATTTGGAGTTTTATGGTTGGGCCGCCAGACGTCAATACGGCAGTCGGGAGGATGCTGCCAAGCAGGCAGCCTCCCCACTGCCATATAACGACTGTACAACTAGGCTGGCGGTAATGTCTACGGTGGTGTCACTGCGTCAGCATGCTTTGGCTCAGAAGGTGACCTGACGCACATGCTGCTGCAATGCAGCGCCAGGTGCACCTTGGGCGCACTGTTGCCATGCACAGTGTTGTGCATGACAACAGTGTGCACTGACATTGCAGGCATAGACAAAATGTGCCCCAATCCCCACTGCCCAGTGGACAAAATGGTCCTGAGGCCCTGTTTTGAGCCCCTTCACTGCCTTTCGTCCAAGCTTTTCATCGCTGAACCATGAAAAGCTTGGCAGAAAAGCAGATTGTGATCAGCACAGCAGTGCTGACTATAGCTCTGCCACGATTGACCATGGCTTTCCTTACTGCTGACACCAAACGATCCAAGATCCTGTTGAGGTGGTCTTGTGGTGGTCCGACCACCATCCTTGTAATCTGGTGGTCGGACCGCCACTGCAGGTACGGGGGTCCCAGGACAGCTGTACACATAATCAGGGTCTCAGTGATTCCCTTCAGTCTGTGTCATGCAGAAACATGTGATGGAAAAGGCTTGACCCTATGTGTTCCTCTAGGTCTCCTAGCTATATGGGCACCAGACCTGTTTGAGCGTTCTATAAGTTAGCGATACGCAGAGGCAATAAACTAAGTGCAGTGAAATTTGGAAAACAACTTAAAGCAAAAAGCCTGTTCACAGTACCTGTATTTTGGTCACAGCAATCATTCATGGGTGCTAATGAAAAATACTACATGTAGGAGGCTGGACTGGCTTGTAGTGAGTACCAAGGGGTACTTACATCTTGCACCAGGCCCAGGTATCCCTTATTAGTGTAGAGGGGTGTCTAGCAACTTAGGCTGATAGAAAAGGTAGCTTAGCAGAGCAGCTTAGGCTGAACTAGGAGACGAGTGAAGCTCCTACAGTACCACTAGTGTCATATGCACAATAGCATAAGAAAACACAATACCAAGATATACTAAAAATAAAGGTACTTTATTTTTATCACAATATGCCAAAGTATCTCAGTGAGTACCCTCAGTATGAGGATAGCAAATATACACAAGATATATGTACACGATACCAAAATATGCAGTAATAGCAATAGAAAACAGTGCAAACAATGTATAGTCACAATAGAATGCAATGGGGGCACATAGGGATAGGGGCAACACAAACCATATACTCTAGAAGTGGAATGCAAACCACAAATGGACCCCAAACCTATGTGACCTCGTAGAGGGTCGCTGGGACTGTAAGAAAACAGTGAGGGTTAGAAAAATAGCCCACCCCAAGACCCTGAAAAGTGGGTGCAAAGTGCACCTAAGTTCCCCAAAGAGCACAGAAGTCGTGATAGGGGAATTCTTCAGGAAAGACCAACACCAGCAATGCAACAACGATGGATTTCCAGACGAGAGTACCTGTGGAACAAGGGGACCAATTCCAAAAGCCACGATCAAGTCGGGAGTGGGCAGATGCCCAGGAAATGCCAGCTGTGGATGCAAAGAAGCTGCCACCGGATGGTAGAAGCTGAGGATTCTGCACAAACGACAGGGGCTAGAAACTTCCCCTTTGGAGGATGGATGTCCCACGTCGTGAAGAGTCGTGCAGAAGTGTTTTCCCCGCAAAAAGACCGCAAACAAGCCTTGCTAGCTGCAAGGGTCGCGGTTAAGGTTTTTGGATGCTGCTGTGGCCCAGGAGGGACCAGGATGTCACCAATTGCGTCAGGGGACAGAGGGGGTGCCCAGCAAGACAAGGAGCCCTCTCAGAAGCAGGCAGCACCCGCAGAAGTGCCGGAACAGGCACTACGAAGTGGAGTGAATCGGTGCTCACCGGAAGTTGCACAAGAGAGTCCCACGCCACCGCAGGACAACTCAGGAGGTCGTGCAATGCAGGTTAGAGTGCCGGGGACCCAGGCTTGGCTGTGCATGAAGGAAATCCTCCGTGAGTGCACAGGAGCCGGAGTAGCTGCAAAACATGCGGTTCTCAGCAATGCAGTCTGGCGTGGGGAGGCAAGGACTTACCTCCACCAAACTCGGACTGAAGAGTCACTGGACTGTGGAAGTCACTTGGACAGAGTTGCTGAGTTCAAGGGACCTCGCTCGTCGTGCTGAGAGGAGACCCAGAGGACCAGTGATGCAGTTCTTTGGTGCCTGCGGTTGCAGGGGGAAGATTCCATTGACCCACTGGAGATTTCTTCGGAGCTTCGAGTGCAGAGAGGAGGCAGACTACCCCCACAGCATGCACCACCACGAAAACAGTCGAGAAGGCGGCAGGATCAGCGTTACAATGTCGCAGTAGTCGTCTTTGCTACTTTGTTGCAGTTTTGCAGGCTTCCAGCGCGGTCAGCAGTCGATTCCCTGGCAGAAGGTGAAGAGAGAGATGCAGAGGAACTCTGATGAGCTCTTGCATTCGTTATCTAAGGAATTCCCCAAAGCAGAGACCCTAAATAGCCAGAAAAGAGGCTTTGGCTACTTAGGAGAGAGGATAGGCTAGCAACACCTGAAGGAGCCTATTAGAAGGAGTCTCTGACGTCACCTGCTGGCCCTGGCCACTCAGAGCAGTCCAGTGTGCCAGCAGCACCTCTGTTTCCAAGATGGCAGAGGTCTGGAGCACACTGGAGGAGCTCTGGGCACCTCCCAGGGGAGGTGCAGGTCAGGGGAGTGGTCACTCCCCTTTCCTTTGTCCAGTTTCGCGCCAGAGCAGGGCTGAGGGATCCCTGAACTGGTGTAGACTGTCTTATGCAGAGATGGGCACCATCTGTGCCCATCAAAGCATTTCCAGAGGCTGGGGGAGGCTACTCCTCCCCAGCCCTGACACCTTATTCCAAAGGGAGAGGGTGTAACACCCTCTCTCTGAGGAAGTCCTTTGTTCTGCCTTCCTGGGCCAAGCCTGGCTGGACCCCAAGAGGGCAGAAACCTGTCTGAGGGGTTGGCAGCAGCAGCAGCTGCAGTGAAACCCCAGGAAAGGCAGTTTGGCAGTACCCGGGTCTGTGCTAGAGACCCGGGGAATCATGGGATTGTCTCCCCAATACCAGTATGGCATTGGTGGGGCAATTCCATGATCTTAGACATGTTACATGGCCATATTCGGAGTTACCATTGTGAAGCTACACATAGGTAGTGACCTATATGTAGTGCACGCGTGTAATGGTGTCCCCGCACTCCCAAAGACCGGGGAATTGGCCCTGAACAATGTGGGGGCACCCTGGCTAGTGCCAGGGTGCCCACACACTAAGTAACTTAGCACCCAACCTTTACCAGGTAAAGGTTAGACACCTATGTGACTTATAAGTTACTTAAGTGCAGTGCAAAATGGCTGTGTAATAACGTGGATGTTATTTCACTCAGGCTGCAGTGGCAGGCCTGTGTAAGAATTGTCAGAGCTCCCTATGGGTGGCAAAAGAAATGCTGCAGCCCATAGGGATCTCCTGGAACCCCAATACCCTGGGTACCTCAGTACCATATACTATGGATTTATAAGGGTGTTCCAGTATGCCAATGTAAATTGGTAAAATTGGTCACTAGCCTGTTAGTGACAATTTGGAAAGAAATGAGAGAGCATAACCACTGAGGTTCTGATTAGCAGAGCCTCAGTGAGACAGTGGGGGTCATTCTGACCCCGGCGGTCAAGGACCGCCGGGGCCAGGGTCGGCGGGAGCACCGCCAACAGGCTGGCGGTGCCCCGCAGGGCATTCTGACCGCGGCGGTTTGGCCGCGGTCAGAAGAGGAAAACCGGCGGTCTCCCGCCGGTTTTCCGCTGCCCACATGAATCCGCCATGGGGATTCAGACACCCCATACCGCCATCCTGTTCCTGGCGGTTCGCCTGCCAGGAACAGGATGGCGGTATGGGGTGTCGTGGGGCCCCTGGGGGCCCCTGCAGTGCCCATGCCAATGGCATGGGCACTGCAGGGGCCCCCGTAAGAGGGCCCCACAAAGAATTTCAGTGTCTGCTTTGCAGACACTGAAATTCGCGACGGGTGCAACTGCACCCGTCGCACCTTCCCACTCCACCGGCTCCATTCGGAGCCGGCTTCTTCGTGGGAAGGGTGTTTCCCACTGGGCTGGCGGGCGGCCTTTTGGCGGTCGCCCGCCAGCCCAGTGGGAAACCCAGAATAACCGCAGCGGTCTTCTGACCGCGGTGCGGTATTCTGGAGGGGGGAACTCTGGCGGGCGGCCTCCGCCGCCCGCCAGAGTTAGAATCACCCCCAGTTAGTCATAACACAGGTAACACATACAGGGCACACTTATGAGCACTGGGGCCCTGGCTGGCAGGGTCCCAGTGACACATACAACTAAAACAACATATATACAGTGAAATATGGGAGTAACATGCCAGGCAAGATGGTACTTTCCTACACAACCCCCCCCCCCCAAACGAAGGACAATAAGACTAGCCATGACCTGATGAGTCTTCATTGTCTAAGTGGAAATATCTGGAGAGTCCATCTGCATTGGAGTGGGTACTCCCAGGTCTATGTTCCACTGTATTATCCATTCCCTGTAGGGATATGGACCACCTCAATAATTTAGGGTTTTCACCTTTCATTTGTTTTAGCCAAAGTAGAGGTTTGTGGTCTGTCTGAACAATGAAGTGAGTACCAAACAGGTATGGCCTCAACTTCTTCAGTGCCCAGACCACAGCAAAGGACTCCCTCTCTATGGCAGACCAACGCTTTTCTCTAGGGGTCAACCTCCTGCTGATAAAAGCAACAGGTTGATCCTGGCCCTCAGAATTAAGTTGTGATAAGACTGCCCCTACCCCTAATTCAGATGCATCAGTTTGGACAATGAATTTTTTGGAGTAACAGGGGCTTTTCAGGACAGGTGCAGAGCACATGGCCTGCTTCAGCTCCTCAAAAGCTTTCTGACAGCTAACTGTCCACAATACCTTTTTAGGCATTTTCTTGGATGTGAGGTCATTAAGAGGGGCTGCAATGGAGCCATAGTTCTTCATGAACCTCCTGTAATACCCAGTGAGGCCTAAGAAGGCTCTCACCTGGGTCTGAGTTGTAGGGGGAACCCAATCTATAATAGTTTGGATTTTCCCCTGAAGTGGTGCAATCTGTTCTCCACCTACCAGGTGTCCCAGATAAACCACCTTCCCCTGCATTTTTCAATCCAAAAGGCATTACTGTGAATTGGTAATGGCCTCCAATGGTTGAAAATGCAGTTTTTGCTTTTGCATCTTCTGATAACTTGATCTGCCAATACCCTGAAGTCAAATCAAAAGTGCTTAGATACTTGGCAGATGCCAGTGTATCTATTAGCTCACATGCCCTGGGTATAGGGTGAGCATCAGTTTTGGTTACTTGGTTGAGACCTCTTTAGTCTACACAAAACCGCATTTCTTTCTTTCCATCCTTGGAATGAGGTTTTGGTACAAGTACCACAGGAGAGGCCCATGGACTTTCAGAGTGCTCAACCACTCCCAGTTCAAGCATTTTCTGCACTTCTTGTATTATGCAGTCTCTGACATGGTCAGGCTGCCTATAGATCTTACTTTTGACAGGCAAGCTGTCTCCGGTATCTATAGTGTGCTCACACCAAGAAGTGGTGCCTGGCACAGTAGAGAAGAGTTCAGAAAACTGACCCAGGAGATTTATGCAGTGGTCTTTCTGCTCAGCAGTAAGACAATCTGCCATAACTACACCTTCCACTAGAGCATCTTGTTCTGTGGAAGAGAAGAGATCAGGGAGAGGGTCACTCTCTTCTTCCTGTCCCTCATCTGTTGCCATGAGCAGGGTGAGATCAGCCCTGTCATAGTAGGGTTTCAGGCGATTGACATGGAGCACCCTAAGGGGACTCCTGGCAGTGCCTAAGTCAACTAAGTAGGTGACTTCTCCCTTCTTTTCAACAATTATGTGGGGTCCACTCCATTTGTCTTGGAGCGCTCTTGGGGCCACAGGCTCCAAGACCCACACTTTCTGCCCTGGTTGGTACTGAACCAAAACAGCCTTCTGGTCATGCCATTGCTTTTGGAGCTCTTGGCTGGCCTGAAGGTTTTTGCTGGCCTTTTTCATGTACTCAGCCATCCTAGATCTTAGGCCAAGTACATAGTCCACTATGTCTTGCTTTGGAGCTTTTAAAGGTTGTTCCCAACCCTCCTTAACAAGTGTTAGAGGACCTCTCACAGGGTGTCCAAATAGGAGTTCAAAGGGGCTGAAGCCCACTCCTTTTTGGGGTACCTCCCTGTAAGCAAAAAGGAGGCAAGGTAACAGGATATCCCATCTCCTGCGGAGTTTTTCAGGGAGTCCCATAATCATGCCTTTGAGAGTTTTGTTAAATCTCTCTACCAGTCCATTTGTTTGTGGATGATAGGGTGTGGTGAACTTGTATGTCACACCACATTCCTTCCACATGGCCTTTAAGTAAGCAGACATGAAATTGCTTCCCCTGTCTGATACTACCTCTTTTGGGAAGCCCACCCTGGAAAAGATTCCCAGGAGGGCCTTTGCCACTGCAGGAGCTGTAGTGGTCCTTAGAGGAATTGCTTCAGGATATCTGGTGGCATAGTCCACTACCACCAACATAAACCTATTGCCTGAAGCAGTAGGAAGGTCAAGGGGGCCAACTATGTCAACCCCTACCCTTTCAAAGGGAACCCCAACCACAGGCAGTGGAATAAGGGGTGCCTTTGGAGTGCCACCTGTCTTGCCACTGGCTTGACAGGTTTCAAAGGACTTACAAAATTCCTTTGTGTCCTCTGACATTCTAGGCCAATGAAACAAGGGGACAAGCCTGTCCCAAGTTTTCATTTGCCCCAAATGTCTAGCTAAGGGAATGTCGTGGGCTAGAGTTAGGAGGGACTTTCTGTACTCCTGAGGAATCACCATTCTCCTGGCAGCTCCAGGTTTTGGATCCCTTGCTTCAGTGTACAAGAGGTTGTCCTCCCAGTAAACTCTGTGAGAGTCACTGACATCCCCATTTGCTTGTTTGACAGCTTGCTGCCTTAGACCCTCTAGTGTGGGACAGGTATGCTGTGCCACACTCAGCTCCTCCCTGGCAGGCCCCCCTTCACCCAAAAGCTCAGCAGTGTCTGCTTCCAGCTCCTCTGGTGTAGGTTCTGCACAGGGCGGAAATTCTTCTTCCTCAGAAGTAGAATCCACTGTAGAGGGAGGGATAGTAGGTAGTGATTTACTTCTACTAACCCTAGCTTTAGGGAGCACTTGGTCCATTCTTCCAGGATCCAAGTCACCCTGTCCTTTTCGCTTTTTGGCCTGAGCCCTGGTTAAAGCAAAAATATGCCCTGGAATGCCCAGCATTGCTGCATGGGCCTCCAACTCCACATCTGACCAAGCTGATGTCTCTAAATAATTTCCTAGTAGACAGTCTACAGGTAAATCTGAGGCAACCACAACCTTCTTTGGACCAGTAACCCCCCCCAGTTGAGATTTACAACAGCCATGGGGTGGCTAAGTGTGTTGTTATGAGCATCGGTTACTTGGTACTGGTGACCAAGTAGGTGTTGTTCAGGGTGGACCAGTTTCTCTATTACCATTGTAACACTGGCACCTGTGTCCCTGTAGGCCTGAACCTCAACACCATTTATTAGGGGTAGTTTCTTATACTTATCCATGTTAAGGGGACAAGCAACCAAGGTGGCTAAATCAATAGCCCCCTCAGAGACTAACACAGCCTCTGTGGTCTCCCTAACAAGACCAACCCCAGCTAAGTTACCAAAAGTGAGCCCAGCTACTCCCTTGGATTGGCTATTAGTAGGTTTGCTCCCACCACCACTGCTATTACTAGGGGCACTAGGTGTAGCAGCAGGGGTTGTAGTGGTAGGAGGCTTGGTGCTTTTCTTTGGACAACTGGGATCTGTTGTCCAATGGCCTTTTATTTTACATAAATAGCACCATGGTTTCTTTTCTTTGTTTTGATTTGAAGAGGATTTGGGCCCACCACCCCCACCAGAGTGTTTTTGTGGGCCTGATGAAGACTCATTTTTAGATTTGTCCCCACCCTTGTCAGAAGACTTACCATCCTTCTTCTTGCCATCTTTGTCACCCCCATGTATGAACTTTTCTGTTCACCCTTGTTCTGACCCATTTGTCTGCCTTATTTCCCAATTCTTGGGGAGAGGTCAGATCAGAGTCTACCAGGTACTGGTGTAACAAATCAGACACACAATTATTAAGAATATGCTCTCTCAGGATTAAGTTATACAGGCTTTCATAGTCAGCAACTTTACTGCCGTGTAACCACCCCTCCAAGGCCTTCACTGAATGGTCAACAATGTCTACCCAGTCTTGTGAAGACTCCTTTTTGGTTTCTCTGAACTTCATCCTGTACTGTTCAGTGGTTAAGCCATAACCATCTAGGAGTGCATTCTTAAGAACTTTGAAATCATTGGCCTCACTTTCTTTTACAGTAAGGAGCCTATCCCTACCCTTTCCACTGAAAGATAGCCATAGGATAGCAGCCCACTGCCTTTGAGGGACATCCTGTACAACACAGGCCCTCTCAAGTGCAGCAAACCACTTGTTAATGTCATCCCCCTCCTTATAAGGGGGAACTATCTTGTGCAGATTCCTAGAATCATACTCTTTTGCAGGATGACTATTTGGAATACTGCTGCTGCCACCATGGGTTTCTAAACCCAATTTCTGTCTTTCTCTTTCTATTTCCAAGGACTGCCTATCTAAATCCAGCTGTTGCTTCTTGAGCTTCAGCCTGGATTGTTCCACTCTCAATCTATTGAGCTCCCTTTCTAACACTCTGTCATCAGGGTGGGTGGGTAGGGCGTGTCTTGAAACAGAAGAATGGTGAGAATGAACAGAAGGAGACCTGGCCCTAACAGATGTCACACTAACATTCTGGCCTACAGAAGTGATACTTCTACTGTGATGAGAAACAACACTATTACTGTGATGTGAGACAACACTCTTACTGTGATGTGAATTCACATCAGTACCAGCTATGCTAGGTGGCTTGCTAGGGGGCAGGTTGGAAAGATTCCCTCCCATCTCTTTTGCTAGAGGTGCCCCAGAATCAGAGTGGGAACCATCAGCTAATTTCTCACCAGAAGTACCAACAAAAGTCTTGTCTTGTTCAACTAGCATGTTAACTAATAGTTCTCTAGAGGGATTCTTCCCTACCCCTAAACCTCTTTCTACACAGAGACTCCTTGCTGCCTTCCAGCTAAGGTGACCATAAGCAGTCTTGGACAGATCAACAGTTTGGCCTGTGCCAGACATTATAGAAAGTGTTTAAGGGATAGAAAAAGAAAGAAAAACTTTTTAAAGAACAGGAAAAAAACTTTTAAAACTTTTTAAGAACTTTTTGAAAGTTTTAGAGGTACTTTTCAGCACTTAGAAAAGAAGTGAGGGAAGAAAAGCAAAACTTTTTGGTTAGGTGTACATACACTGAACTTGTTTTGTATATTTTTCTCTTATGAAAAGTACAATGACAAAAGTGGTAAGTAGTTGCAAAGTACTTATCCCACCGCTGCACAACCAATGTAGGAGGCTGGACTGGCTTGTAGTGAGTACCAAGGGGTACTTACACCTTGCACCAGGCCCAGGAATCCCTTATTAGTGTAGAGGGGTGTCTAGCAGCTTAGGCTGATAGAAAAGGTAGCTTAGCAGAGCAGCTTAGGCTGAACTAGGAGACGAGTGAAGCTCCTACAGTACCACTAGTGTCATATGCATAATATCATAAGAAAACACAATACACAGATATACTAAAAATAAAGGTACTTTATTTTTATGACAATATGCCAAAGTATCTAAGTGAGTACCCTCAGTATGAGGATAGCAAATATACACAAGATATATGTACACAATACCAAAATATGCAGTAATAGCAATAGAAAACAGTGCAAACAATGTATAGTCACAATAGCATGCAATGGGGGCACATAGGGATAGGGGCAACACAAACCATATACTCTAGAAGTGGAATGCGAACCACGAATGGACCCCAAACCTATGTGACCTCGTAGAGGGTCGCTGGGACTGTAAGAAAACAGTGAGGGTTAGAAAAATAGCCCACCCCAAGACCCTGAAAAGTGGGTGCAAAGTGCACCTAAGTTCCACAAAGAGCACAGAAGTCGTGATAGGGGAATTCTGCAGGAAAGACCAACACCAGCAATGCAACAACGATGGATTTCCAGACGAGAGTACCTGTGGAACAAGGGGACCAAGTCCAAAAGCCACAATCAAGTCGGGAGTGGGCAGATGCCCAGGAAATGCCAGCTGTGGATGCAAAGAAGCTGGTAGAAGCTAAGGATTCTGCACGAACGACAAGGGCTAGAAACTTCCCCTTTGGAGGATGGATGTCCCACATCGTGAAGAGTCGTGCAGAAGTGTTTTCCCGCAGAAAGACCGTAAACAAGCCTTGCTAGCTGCAAGGGTCGTGGTTAAGGTTTTTGGATGCTGCTGTGGCCCAGGAGGGACCAGGATGTCACCAATTGCGTCAGGGGACAGAGGGGGCGCCCAGCAAGACAAGGAGCCCTCTCAGAAGCAGGCAGCACCCGCTGAAGTGCCGGAACAGGCACTACGAAGTGGAGTGAATCGGTGCTCACCCGAAGTTGCACAAGAGAGTCCCACGCCGCCGGAGGACAACTCAGGAGGTCGTGCAATGCAGGTTAGAGTGCCGGGGACCCAGGCTTGGCTGTGCA
Source organism: Pleurodeles waltl (assembly GCF_031143425.1). Classification (NCBI taxonomy): domain Eukaryota; kingdom Metazoa; phylum Chordata; class Amphibia; order Caudata; family Salamandridae; genus Pleurodeles; species Pleurodeles waltl. The sequence continues at coordinate 96,168,402 of NC_090437.1, forward strand.
TGAAGGAAATCCTCCGTGAGTGCACAGGAGCCGGAGTAGCTGCAAAACACGCGGTTCTCAGCAATGCAGTCTGGCGTGGGGAGGCAAGGACTTACCTCCACCAAACTCGGACTGAAGAGTCACTGGACTGTGGGAGTCACTTGGACAGAGTTGCTGAGTTCAAGGGACCTCGCTCGTCGTGCTGAGAGGAGACCCAGAGGACCGGTGATGCAGTTCTTTGGTGCCTGCGGTTGCAGGGGGAAGATTCCGTCGACCCACAGGAGATTTCTTCAGAGCTTCTAGTGCAGAGAGGAGGCAGACTACCCCCACAGCATGCACCACCAGGAAAACAGTCGAGAAGGCAGCAGGATCAGCGTTACAATGTCGCAGTGGTCGTCTTTGCTACTTTGTTGCAGTTTTCCAGGCTTCCAGCGCGGTCAGCAGTCGATTCCTTGGCAGAAGGTGAAGAGAGAGATGCAGAGGAACTCTGATGAGCTCTTGCATTCGTTATCTAAGGAATTCCCCAAAGCAGAGACCCTAAATAGCCAGAAAAGAGGGTTTGGCTACTTAGGAGAGAGGATAGGCTAGCAACACCTGAAGGAGCCTATTAGAAGGAGTCTCTGACGTCACCTGCTGGCCCTGGCCACTCAGAGCAGTCCAGTGTGCCAGCAGCACCTCTGTTTCCAAGATGGCAGAGGTCTGGCGCACACTGGAGGAGCTCTGGGCACCTCCCAGGGGAGGTGCAGGTCAGGGGAGTGGTCACTCCCCTTTCCTTTGTCCAGTTTCGCGCCAGAGCAGGGCAGAGGGATCCCTGAACCTGTGTAGACTGGCTTATGCAGAGATGGGCACCATCTGTGCCCATCAAAGCCTTTCCAGAGGCTGGGGAGGCTACTCCTCCCCAGCCCTGACACCTTATTCCAAAGGGAGAGGGTGTAACACCCTCTCTCTGAGGAAGTCCTTTGTTCTGCCTTCCTGGGCCAAGCCTGGCTGGACCCCAGGAGGGCAGAAACCTGTCTGAGGGGTTGGCAGCAGCAGCAGCTGCAGTGAAACCCCGGGAAAGGCAGTTTGGCAGTACCCGGGTCTGTGCTAGAGACCCGGGGAATCATGGGATTGTCTCCCCAATACCAGGATGGCATTGGTGGGGCAATTCCATGATCTTAGACATGTTACATGGCCATATTCGGAGTTACCATTGTGAAGCTACACATAGGTAGTGACCTATATGTAGTGCACGCGTGTAATGGTGTCCCCGCACTCACAAAGTCCGGGGAATTGGCCCTGAACAATGTGGGGGCACCCTGGCTAGTGCCAGGGTGCCACACACTAAGGGGGTCATTCTGACCCTGGCGGTCATGGACCGCCAGGGCCAACGACCGCGGGAGCACCGCCAACAGGCTGGCGGTGCTCCCATGGGCATTCTGACCGCGGCGGTACAGCCGCGGTCAGAAACGGAAAACCGGCGGTGTCCCGCCGGTTTCCCGCTGCCCTGGGGAATCCTCCATGGCGGCGCTGCAGGCAGCGCCGCCATGGGGATTCCGACCCCCTTACCGCCAGCCTGGTTCTGGCGGTTTTGACCGCCAGAACCTGGCTGGCAGTAACTGGTGTCGTGGGGCCCCTGGGGGCCCCTGCAGTGCCCATGCCAATTGCAGGGGCCCCCTAACAGGGTCCCACTAAGATTTTCAGTGTCTGCATAGCAGACACTAAAAATCGCAACAGGTGCAACTGCACCCGTCGCACCCTTCCCACTCCGCCGGCTCCATTCGGAGCCGGCTTCCTCGTGGGAAGGGGTTTCCCGCTGGGCGGGCGGGCGGCCTTCTGGCGGTCGCCCGCCCGCCCAGCGGGAAACTCAGAATAACCGCGGCGGTCTTTTGACTGCGCAGCGGTATTCTGGCGGTTCCCGTTTGGCTGGCGGCGCCCGCCGCCAGCCAAACTCAGAATGACCCCCTAAGTAACTTAGCACCCAACCTTTACCAGGTAAAGGTTAGACATATAGGTGACTTATAAGTTACTTAAGTGCAGTGCAAAATGGCTGTGAAATAACGTGGACGTTATTTCACTCAGGCTGCAGTGGCAGGCCTGTGTAAGAATTATCAGAGCTCCCTATGGGTGGCAAAAGAAATTCTGCAGCCCATAGGGATCTCCTGGAACCCCAATACCCTGGGTACCTCAGTACCATATACTAGGGATTTATAAGGGTGTTCCAGTATGCCAATGTAAATTGGTAAAATTGGTCACTAGCCTGTTAGTGACAATTTGGAAAGAAATGAGAGAGCATAACCACTGAGGTTCTGATTAGCAGAGCCTCAGTGAGACAGTTAGTCATAACACAGGTAACACATACAGGGCACCTGGCTGGCAGGGTCCCAGTGACACATACAACTAAAACAACATATATACAGTGAAATATGGGGGTAACATGCCAGGCAAGATGGTACTTTCCTACACTACACTCTTTACAGTCATTTATTTTCAACATCTACACATCCTAATGTTTCTCTGGATGAGGCCCAGACCTCCTGCACCCTGATTGGATGGATGGGAGAAAGTGCTAAACATATTATTTGTCAGATATTTAGCATTTCAATGTGATGATTCCCTCATCTTTCCCAAGCAAGATTGCATCCTTTGCAAGATTTCCGCAATATCTGTGTCTTGAGCATGGGGCTATCATGCATGAATGGGCTTTCTCTGAGCTTGGGCTATCCAAAGGCAACAAAATGGGGTGAAGTGTATTCAGGAAATTTTGTAACACAACTGAAAGTGTAATGATGGTTTAGAGAACATGTAGTTTCACCTCCTCTAATCCCTAGGCATTATTGAAACACACTACAACCATATATTTTCCTCATTTGCACATCATAATTTTATTAAGAATGGGGTCAGATCCCCCTCACTCTGATTGGCTGGCCAGCATACAGTGCTGAACATAACGTTTTTCATATTTTAACAGTTTTGTCACAACAAAGTAACTTTCCAGTCTCCCTAATGCATGAACATATCCTTACCTTGAATGATCTCCATTGTGTGCTTCTCTGAGACTCAGTAGTGTGGGGATACAGGAAAAATATGTTTTGTCTGTGGCTTCGTGGTGTCCATAGACAATAAACTGGGGACAGTTCATACAAGAAATTTGAAAAGCAACTTAAATCTTAAAGTTAAATGCCGATTTAGGGTACCTGTATTTGGTCACAGGTATCGCCCCTTGGTGGAATGGGAACTGTAAGAAATTGGGTTGGTGGTTGACTGGGGTGGGAGCCCTGTCAAGCAGCAACCACAATCCTTGTCAGGGTAAAGTCTCAAGCAATCCTACATTAAACTGTGCTCATCACTTGGTAGCTTGGCACAGAGCAGGCAGACTTAACTCAGAGGGAATGTGTAAAGTATTTGTGCAACACACCACAAAAGGACCACACAACAGTTTAGAAAATTAGAGCAACATTTAGGAAAAGAAACAAGAGCAAAATGACAAAAAAAACATTCAGTAGAACCAGAGTCATGCATTTTTCAAGATTTTAGTGAAAACAGTGCCAAAAACCCTAAAGTGCCAACCCTGTGTTCTGGTTGCACTAGACTGGGCCAAAGTCACCAGGTTAGGTCTGCTAAAGTTTACTTTCACAAAACTGTGCAAAAACTGCCATTCACGGTGAAAGGAGCTGCAAGGATAGCATTGCTGGAGCCTGCCGGCATATCACGAAGATACTGAGGACCTCTCTGGAGTTTCCCATTGGTGGTCCTCACTAGTGATTGATGCTGTAGTGCAAAGAGATGCTAGCAGGAGCATCATGCTGAATCACAGTGCGAGTGGCAAGGTCTTGGTGTGAATGGGCCCGTTCGCGGTCGGGAAGTGCCCAAAAACTTAAATACATAGCTCTCTGAACCACAAGAAGGGTCCCGGACCTGAAGGTCACAACTTGAGTGCTAGGTATTTACTTCAGCTGGGAGCTAGGTCCAAGGGCTGATGCAAGATGTTGGGGAGCTTTTTATGTCGCTGAGGCTCAGATCAAAAGGTCAGCAGACTGACTCTTTGAATCACACTGGCACCCTGGGTGCAAGGTTGAAGTTGCAGCTGCAGTTCTCTTCTCACCCCAGCAAGAGGGCAGCATTCAGCAGGTCAGCATAGCAGAGCAACAGTTCCTTCAGAGCAGCAGTGTGGCAGAGTGACAGTTCTTGCAGTAGCGCAGCAGTCCTTTTATCTTGCAGAGTATCCACAGCTCCAGAGTGTACTGAAGAGTTGGTGTCTGAGGTCTAGTATTTATACACACTTGTGCTTTTGAAGTGGGGAGAACCTTTTAGAGGCTTGCCATTGAAGTGCACAGGCACCCTGCCTTCCTGGCCCTGACTCCAGACTAACTACAGGGGATATGCAGTCCTTTGTGTGGAGGCAGGACACAGCCTGTACTGCCTATTGAAGACTGAGTGGGACTGGGTCTAGCTTGTCCCTCCCATTGTAGCAGGGATGGCTAATGCAGTCACACCTAAGCTCCCCATTGTATGTGGCTGTCTAGGAGGGATACACAAAGCCCAGCTGCCAACTACACTCAATCCTGTGACCCAGCGTCAGGCTGCAGTCACCAAATGGCTAAGGCATGAAAATGGCAAGTTTCTAAAAGTGGCATTTTCAAAATTGTAGCTTAATGTCTGACTTTACCATGAGTTAAGATTTGATATTACAATAACAATTACAATTCTAGAGACACCAAACAAGAAAGGGTCCCCTGTTTTATTTGGAAATTATATTTATAAATTCTAATACGCTAATTCCAATGTTATCCTATGAGAAAAGTAGAACTTCCATTAGTGAAAAACGAATTTAGGAGTTTTTCACTACCAAGACATGTAAATCTTAAACGTACATGTCCTACCTCCCAAATACGTTGCCCCCTGACCTCTGAGGCTCTACACGGCCTACGCTAGGGGTGATTTATATGTATTAAAAAGGAAGGTTTGGGCTTGGGTAAAAAGTGGGCCTGAGTATGGCAAAGCAGACAGTGAACATTGCGACAGGGCTGGCCAGGGGAGCCCCTGCACTGCACCCTGCACCCAGTCTCCGCAAGCCTTTTCATGGCAGGATTACTACCATGAAATCGCTGATGGGAAAGGGGGTTGTAATCCCCAGGGTAGCTCTGCCTGCAGCACTGCTCTGGTGGATTAGGACCGCCAGCACTGCCAGACCAACGTTAAGTCGTAATGTGGTGGTGCTGGCGGTCTGACCACAGCGCTACTGCTGCAGTCATAACATGGCATTTAGACCACCAATTTGGTGGCGGTCCGACTGCCCCATTGGCGGCGGTCTGACCGCCACCGCAACCCTGGCGGTCATTAGACTGCCAGGGTCATAATGAGGCACTTAGTCTTGGCACCCATATTTGTTCCCCTAGTTCTCCTTAAGGTGATGATACCAGACATGCATGTATTTTCTATAGGTGCAAAAAGCCCCTAGATAATAAACTGGGTGTGGGTCTTTCAGTAAATTTGAAAAGCAGTTGAAAAAGACATCCAGGTTTAGCTATCTGTCTTTTAGTCACAGATGTCATCCCAGGGCTGATGGAAACATACCACAACAATTATTTTAACAATTTCAACATCTAAGGTTTTTACCGCTAAGTAGCAGACCTACCTCTAGTCTTTTTGACGCAGGAAAATATCCCTTCCAAGGTTTGACTCTCATCTGTGTTTTCAAGGGTCACCTGAGCATGGCAGCATCAGATATCTGTGGGCTTGTCAAAGGCTTGACTAGGGATCAACCCACTGGACACCCGGTAGTTTTTGATGGGACAATGTTCCATGGAAGATGTACTGCAGTGTTTGGGCCTGGGGTAGACTGGGACCCAAGGAAATTTACCAACCCCAGACATTTCTCAAATCCCACATGAATCTATTGTTAAGTGGCTTGTATGAATCCCAGCATGTTTTATTACTCATAATTCCTGACAGATTCCAATATACTACAAAAAATATTCACAATTATTTCTTCTTTTTTTCTGTAACAGACAGCTCAAGAACACTTTGTATCATTCAACGTTCCTGCATTTCTCCCAATAAAAACAGTACTTTACATATGCGGATGGACTATAACAGGACAGGAATGGTCTAAAGTATTTACCTTACCTTGATGCTACGTTCACTTCACACTGCACAATTTTGAACTGTGATTGTCTGTTTTAATAGGCCCAGAAACATTATGCTCTATTGTTGTTGATGGAACAGAGCGAATGTTGGGTTTTGGGATTCTAGCTGTTTCCCATAAATTGGGGAACGTTTTATCACAGAAAAGTGAGGAAATTCTGCTTTTTTAACCAAAGTGTGATGTTTCCAGGGCATTCTTGGGAAGAAACCATGTTGGTGTCTGTGCAAGCCACACAACCTGGGACACCTCCACATCTAGTTTTCATGAAATGTGTGGAATTGGTAGGTTTCACTGGCATCTGGCTCACCCCATGCCCAGATCCACAGCTATCCAAATCTCACAAATTAGCCTAATTCCAGACTTCTTCCTTATGCTCTCTACATTTGTGCTTTAGGCCTTTTCTATACCCGGCAGTGGAGGGGAATCGGTTTAACTCAGAGAAGTGTGGAAACAATGAACGGTAACCCTTAATAGGGCATATTTTGGCTTTCTAATGTAGGTCAGTGTCCACAAAAAAACATTTTTTAATAGAATACTCATTCCTGGCATTATGAGTGATACATAACTTGTATTGGTTTAAATGCCACATTTCTGTAAGCTTGGACTTCCGGGTACCCTGCAGAAATACAGAGACTTGATTCACCTACATTTCTATTAATTTGTTTTTTCATTATGATTTGCTGCACAATATACTGGGAAAAACATTGTAAACAATGGCTTGAGTGTTGTAGCTGGATCGTGCCGTGCCTTTGAACAAACTATAAAGACTACACATGTATGCATCCGCTAGAGTCTAAATTACATTATATTAGATCATTGTTGTGGATCAGCATTCTAAGTTACATGTTAAAACTGTGTTTTTTGATTCCAACAATAAGTTTCTTAGGGGAATCTTTGAGAAATCTATGCATTTGACAACCTGATGGTTCCATTTAGTAATCTACTGCTTTCTGTACTTTCCCATGGCCTATACACAAGTTTATGGTTTGAGGGTAGGAGCTGCCAGTAGGTATAATGCACGAAAATAGGAAATGTCATTTTTTGTGGCTCTTTGCTGGGGCACAGGCACAAAGCTTCCACCTCTCACAATGCTTTGTACTGTGGGTGCAAGGATTCATATGTCTTTTCCTAAGCCAGATACCACTGTATGTTTTTTTAAATAAAATCTAAACAGTGTCTAGTTTCTTGCTGGTACACAGGAATGTGCAAATGTGCCCCTGAAAGCAGCCACAGCTGGTTTTTGCCCTCAGAACAAGTCCAAAGGTATCTGGCTCTTGGCTGTGGCACAAATACAAGGCTTCCTCCTTTCACAATGCTTCTCATGCAGATAGGGCTCCGCTTCTTGCACAAAATATCCAGCATTCGGATCCTTGCAGGGGCACAGTCTTGTATATCTATCTGTGCCACAGAAAGGAGCCAGACACTTTTAGAATTTGTTCTGAGGCTTAAAAAAAATCTGCAATGTGTCTGTCTTCTTTCCAGGGCACAGTATTTTGTTTCTGTGCCCCAGAATGGAGACATGGCCTCTTTGATTTTCCTTAGGCTAAGCCTAAAGAAGCAAACAGCGTTGGGCTCTTTCCTGGGGCACATCATCCTGTTTTTCGTTAAAAAGTGTTTGTATTACTACCTGTGCCTGTTTACTGTAGGCTCCCTGTGTTTCAGACAACTTGGCCTTTTAAAACTGCTGTTTTCAGCTGTGACTGTTTGAAATGTCCCTCCTAGTTTGTGGCAAAAGACTGCATAAAGCCAATGCCCGCCCGCCTCCCTTTTTTAAGAAAAAAGGCTACATACACCTCTGTGGCTAATCAGAGTGTGTTTAGGAGACTGATTAATCTGTTTCTGTAATTTAAAGGGTTGGGACTTCTATTGGTTCGTGATTTTAGGGTTGGTGTTGTGATTGGTACTAGGGTTGGGATTCCTATTGATTCATGATTTTAGGGTTGGTGTTGTGATTGGTACTAGGATTGGGATTCCTATTGATTCATGATTTTAGGCTTGGTGTTGTGATTGGTACTAGGGTAGGGATAGGGATTCCTATTGGTTTGTGCTTTTAAAGTTAGTTTTGTGATTGGTTGTCAGGACTAGGGGTATGATTGGTGAATAGGGCTGGGTCTTCCCTTGGTTGTAGGGTTTAGGGTTACAAATCTGATTGGTTAGGGCTAGGACTATGTTTCTATTGGCCAATAGAGCTATTGAAGCCTAGGGCTCAGGGCATCTCAGCCCAGGCATTAAGGCTAATGGCGGAGAGGACAAGGCCAGTTTCCTGTTTGGGCCTGTTCGGGCCAGGTCGAGTCTATGGCCACAAATGCTGCCGAATTAACCATTTACCAGAAAGTACCTTACTCCATACGCATCCATCAACATGCAAACACATTATCAGCAAAGACATCTAACTCTTGCATCACAAACTGACCTCATACAGATTGCAATGTCGCATCAACCAACAAAAAAACCCACATACCACACCTATACCCATATCCACCACACCTACAACAGTAAGACACCTTCATTCTCACACCAAACACTACTCTGTCCATTCCCACTAACACAACCTGCCATCGCCCACACAGCACAAAACTACATTATACATTACTTTCAGTCATCCAGATACACATTCCCTGTTCATACAAACCAACAGCACTGTCCTCTATTTGCTCCTGCCAGACCCCCTTTTATCATGACAATATCTAAACCCAGCCTTCCAACACACCATTTACAAACACCCTCCCCTTTCTTTTCACCAATTACACACAACCATACAATCCCTACACCCCACTCCACCACACATATTACCCCTTCCAGGGATCAAAACGAACACAAACACCCCTGACCTACATCCATACCCTCTTACACACCTCATACACGTTTCTCCAAAACACAACACCCCCTGTAATATTCTGGTACCACTCACCAGCATTAACTCACATAGAAATCCTTCACAGAAAACCACTACATCAATATCTCCTCTCACTATTCCACAAAAACAAAACAGACCACACACATCAGCACATAAAAATAACACAAATTTTCATAAAACTTTCTGTCACACCCACTCCCACCCTCATGACTACACAAATAATACAAATCCTGCCCAATGTTTACTCTTACATTCTTACTTTTCATAAACATCTACCACAAGCACCCCAACACAGCAACATTCATTTACCCGCCTCTCATTCATTGCACAATTTAGAGCCTTACATTATGATCCACATGCTCCTCCACCACCACTAACCCATACTTCTTTCACACTAAACAGAGGCAAACAAAATGAACAACATGCCACTCTCAACAACTTCGCATCCCATTGTATATTACACAGTACGGCTCCTCTACAAAAAAACTACACTTATCATGTCACTCTCAAATACCAAGTCCACCACCAATGCACACAGACCCAAACAAATGCCTCCTAAGCCTGCTGGAAGAGGAACTCTATATTGAAAAACAGGTCTAGTGTGACCCTCACACAGTTATCACAACTAATAGCACATCTGCTACAAGCTAAAAATATACTGCTCACCCTTCTCCAAAACAGAACAACACCACCACAAACACACATTTTCGAAACTGCCTGCTCATAAATGCTCGATCACTCTCGAAAAACAAGCACCACATCTACGACCTGCACACGGACACACAACCTGACTTACTATTCATAATGGAATCATGGTTGGGAGATGATATGGCCCCAGTACTACATGAAGCTGTTCCTCCGGGCTATCAAACCATCACACAAAACCGTATAGGCAGGAGAGGAGGTGGACTAGCTATTATATTCAAATAAGCAATACATCTCATTACAGCAGACAACATTTCCATACAGGGTTGTGAGGCCCTCCTCACCAGATGCAACCCTCCACCAACTTCCTCCTGTAAATTTCTCCTCCTTTATAGACCTCCACCTAACAATTCAACAGTCCCAAACACTTTTCTAGATACAGTCTCACACCTTATAATATTTTACTCAAACCTATGCATTCTTGGGAACCTAAACATTTGGCATGACAAACCCAATATGCCCCATCAAAAAGCTATTACCACTGGCTTTGTCACATTAAACCTACATCAGATTATACACAATCCCACAAACACCGCTGGACACATCCTAGTTGTCATTTTTGGTGAAGCCTGAATTAATTACCATTCAGAGCATCACGCCAATCACATGGTCAGATCACCATTTGATAACTTCCCAACATAAAACACCACAAATCAACACGCCCCATAGCAATTTACATGCATACATCTATTGACCATGAAGCAAACTCAATTCTGAAGACTTAGAAACACAGCTAACAACCAACACAGATCTAGATACAATCAATTCTGTTCCAAAACATTATGAGTGGCTACAGGAAGCTTACGGTGTCCTAATACCACTCAGAAAAACTAAACAGGACAAAAGAAATCCAACTCCTTGGAGAAACACAGAACTTAAAAAGTTAAAGCAACAAATCAGAAGGTTGCAATGGACCTGGCTCAAACTTTACAAATCATCAATCAAAAAAGCTAAAAAAAAAGAGCTAGTCAGACAGAATTCTAAATGCTAAATCTGCAACTCAGGAAATTAAAACAGTTCTCAATGAATTTTGAAAACCTAAATGCATGGAAGGAAGTCATCCCTCTACTCAAGATTTCACTAACAAACTGGCAACTCTTTACACAACCAAGGCAGCCACATCGAACTCCTACATAAAACAGAAGAAAACCATCAGCACCGACCCCTTTCCTAAAATCCCCTTCAAGAATAAACCAGCCCAGCCTTTATATTCCTTCAAACAAATATCACAAGGCGAATTTATGAATTTGGTCAAAGCAAGTAGGCCTTCTGGTTGCCCTTCTGACCCTTGTCCAGCACACATCTTCAAGAACATTATTTTATCTACTTCTGCAGCCACACCTGTGAGAAGAATCATCAATAACTCTTTAACTACAGGAACTTTTCCTGAAGACCTGAAAAAGGCATACATACGTCCATTATTAAAGAAAACATACCTAGACCCACAGGATCACAACAACTACAGACCAATCACAAATGGACCTTTCCTGGGCAAACTGATAAAAAGAGCAGCATTCACCCAGTTGTCACAGTTTATTGAAAACAATTCCATACTTTCAGACTACTAAACTGGATTCCGCCAAGGAAGAGGCACTGAATCGGCACACTTAGCAATCTGGGATGATCTTAAAAACACAGTCAACTGCAATGGAGATGCTGCACTACTTCTCTTGGACCTCTTAAATACTGTTGACCATGACACCCTAATTCAGAGACTCCACGAAGCTGGGATAGAAGGGACTGCTATCGACTGGATTGCACCATACCTTCAAAACAAAACTAATATTATCTATTCTCCCCCCTTCTCATCCAAACCCTACCTCACTAAATCAGGGGCCCCGAGGATCAATTATCTCACCTATGCTTTTCAACATATGCATGATGTCATTACCAGAATTGATCAATAATTTTCAACTTACTGCTACTACTATGCAGATGACACACAAATACTACTTAAATTAGAATACTCCAAAGACATTGAAAACTCACAAATCTTCATTTGCCTCAGAGCCGTTGATCAGTGGATGACTTGGAGCCATCTCAAACTGAATGCTTCCAAAACGGAAACACTTACATGTGGCAACTAGAAAAATTGTTACCCGCTGTGCGCCTGGCCTGACGATCTCAGACCACCCCTTCAAGTATCCAAGGAAGGTAAAACCCTTGGAATTACTATGGGCTCTGAGTTAACAATGAATGCCCAAGTTGACAAATTAGCACAATCGAGTTTCATCACCTTGAAGACCGTGTGACGCATCTTCCCCCACCTCGGATTTCCTCACAAGGTGCAGGCTACTATCTCTCTTGTACCTTCTAAACTGGATTATGCCAAGAGCCTCTACCATGGATCATCTCTATCTATCATGAAACCACTACAACGTATTCCGAACTCAGCTGCCATGCTACTATTACATATAAAGCCACATGCCCACATCTCCCCTGCCTTGAGAGCACTACACTGGTTGCCCATTGCCAGAAGATCCACTTTCAGGCTGCTTTGTATCACCCACAAAGCTATACATGGAACAGGACCACTTTTCATCAGAAACAAAATAACCAAATACATTCAACACAGAAACCTCTGCTCAAGATTGTTACCCTACCTTAAAACACTGCCATTCAAGAAAAAGACAATATGTGGTACGTCCTTCTCCATTCAAGCAGCCAAACTATGGAATTCCTTACCCCTAATATAAGATTAACAGATAACTATTTTGTTTTCAGAAGACTACTAAAGACTTTGTTCTTCCCTTAATAACCACCATATTCAAATAGCAATGTAATGCATATGCCAGTGTTGATAACTATTTATAATCTGATTATGTGTATATTGTGGATATGCATAGTTCTTTAAGAAATATGTATTGTTACTATTTCATAATAATAAATTATACACTCTTTAAGCCTGTTAACAAATATATATATATATATATATATATATATATATATGTGTGTGTGTGTGTGTATATATGTCTGTGTATATTATTCTATGCTTAACATGTTCATAGATCATTGCATAGCTCCTAGATAATTTGTTATATTAGATACTTATGAATCCCTGCTTTTGTTTTTATATCACAGTGATCAAATGTTACCTGAACTATTTAACAGCAAGCATTTCACTATTCAAAAATTGAGAAAAGATAAATGAATGTTAGAAAAGTACATTTATTAATCAACTTCATATATATTACAATTCTTGAAAGTCTGTGTTTATACAATACTACTTTTCTTCTCATATTATTATACACATGATTATATTCCTTGCACATGTATTCCCTTAATATGTATTTACATATCTATTTATGTATTACTCTCGTCCTACTGTACTAGAAAAATAAATAAATACAATTACATGTATAAATAAAATTCAAAATATAAATAATTAAATTAAATACAAAATTATATATATATATATATACATATATATATATATATATATAAATATAATGTGTGTGTATATATAAATATATACACAGAAATAAAATAATAAATATATCAAAAATATTAATTTCACTGCCTTGTAAGCTTTATTCTGTCTCCCCATACCCTTATGTCTCTATCAATCTATCATCCATTCCCACTCTTGACTCATCCCATACCAATTCCACAACTTTCATCCCCAAAATAACCCTGCCTAATCTCTTCCCTCCTCTACCGCATCTAGCTCACCCCAAACCTCAGTTTATTACCATGATTTCCCTACTAAATTCTCCCTCATTTATCTCACCTTTGACACATCCAAAACCCCTCCTGCTACTATGATCTTTCTATTCCTTTCAACAGACTCTTGCCTCCTCCATCTCTCCTTTATTCATCCAACGCCCCGTGCGTAATTTGTGCTTATTGTTTCCGGTGCAGAGCACCAGCACTTATTTTTGAGGGCTGGTGCTTATTCTTCTGCCTCAAACATTTGTTGAGAGCAAAAGACACTTATGAGAAAGACGGAGGAAGAGATAAACGAAAAAGTATCATGAAGGTAGAAAGCAGAAAGCTGCCAGAGCGAGCTGAAGGGGCAGGGAGTGGCTTTAAATGGATTGAAGAAGCCTGAGATGGCTTCAGGATTACGCTGCCTCAGTATTCCGTGCTCGCACATTTAAATGCAACAGCCGCATGTTTAAGAGGAGGACTTTGGGCACCGTCAAGTTTTTTTTTTACAAATTAAGCACTGTCCAAGCCTCATCCTATCACAATAAACTCCCAATTAACACTTCTGGATTCTTCCCTCCTCTATCCCTCCATTACTCTAGTCAATCTAACTAACTAACTCACATATCCTCTGCTCAAATTAACTTATAATAATACTAATAACTGTGCTCACCTTTCCCTATACTAATCCACCACTAATTCCTCTTGGGCTAAGGAGTAGTGTGCTACTCGCTGAAAAACACTTCAACGTCACGTCATGAGTAGTAAGCACTATATAAATACAATTACAGTTATAATTTTGTGCCTTGCACCCCTTAAAGGAGCCGGGTGGTTTGTGGATTTTTTTCTTAGGGTGGGAAAAGCTTCAAACGGTGTGTGGCTTCTTGCTAGGGCACATAATTGTGTGTATGTATATATGTGTGTGTGTGTGTGTGTGCATCCCTCAAAGCAACCACAGCTTCTTTTTTTCATATCTTAGAAAACATTCAGAACTGCGTCTGGCTACTTCCTGAAGCAGTTACACGTGTTGTTTCGTTCATCCAAACTGTGAACTGATTTATAGTGGTGCACCATATTGTGTTTGTGCGTCCCAGGAACGAGCCACACCCTCGTTTTTGTTAAGCCATGTAAAGAACAGAACGATGACCAGCATTTTGCTGGGTCACATAATTTTGTCTCGAATTTTGTGATGGGCACATAAATGTATGAGCCCGTTAAAGGAGCCTGTGCCCGCTGTGCCCTCTAACATAGTGCAAAGACGAGATTTCTTTTAATACAGGGCACAAGCATCGGTGTCTCGATTCAGAGCATTGCAGTATGAGCGTGGGAGGAGGAGTCACAGCGCCCCTCTACACCACCCCACGGAATCTGTGAAATGGGTCATCTGCAGTCCCTCTTTTCCATTTAGAGAGAATGTCGCATAACGGACTTGGGGCCAGATGTTGGAAATGTTTTGCATGGCGCGATGCACATTCCCATTTTGCGAGTCGGTACCGACTTTCAAAATGAGAATGCGACTCGCAAATAGGAAGGGGTGTTCCCCTTCCTATTTGCGATTCGCATCGCTATGCAGAATTGCTTCGTGACCGCGAACGCGGTCGCTTCGCAATTCGCAGTTAGCACCCATGTGAAGTGGGTGCTAACCCATTCGCAAAAGGGAAGGGGTCCCATGGGACCCCTTCCTCTTTGTGAATTGCCCTAAAAATATTTTTTCAGACTAGGCAGTGGTCCTATGGACCACTGCCTACTCTGAAAAAATTAAACCAAATGGTTTCATTTTCACGAGTGTATTGCAACTCGTTTTCGTTTAAGGAAAACGGGCTTCAGTACCAAAAAAAAAACTGCTTTATTGAAAAAGCAGTCACAGACATGGTGGTCTGCTGTCTCCAGCAGGCCACCATCCCTGTGAGTGCAGGGTATCGCAAGGGGGTCGCAAATTGCGACCCACCTCCTTAATATTAATGAGGTGGGTCTTTGCGACCCCCGTGCGATTCGCAGATGGTGTCATCCTGCATATGGCATTGCGACTCGCAAATTGCGACTCGCTCCGATTAGCAATTTGCGAGTCGCAATCACATTTCTACCTACATCTGGCCCTAAGCTCCTGACTTTGGACTTGGGGGAACCACTTAATCTTTCTGTGCCTACAATTCAGCGCCTTGAAGCCCTCACAGGGGATTTGCTGAGCTTTACAAATCTTGGAAATACATTGTATTTACTATAGTCTAGCAATATCATGTAGAATACGAATAAATCACTTTTTTGTGAGATACATTTAAACCCAAAGGGGCTGATTCACAAAAGCATTTATGAGTACTGGAAGCAGTACTACGGTAGTACCTTTTTACGTACTCTTACATGCCTTTATGAATCTGTCCCAAAACATCAAATATGGAAATAAAATGGGAATATGTAGGTCATATTAATAAACAATTGGTGCAAATAGAGAGGACTGTGCCCTCGTGACACTTTTATTAATAAGGCGCTGGGCTGAACATTTTAACCCCTTCTGTGCCCAGGACGTAATGGTTACGTCCTGAGGCACAGTGCTGCTGTGCCCAGGACGTAACCATTACGTCCTGTGCACAGAGCCCAGAGGGAGCGCTCTCGCTCCCTCTGTGGGGTTCCCCCCCACCCCCCCAAGTCAGGGATGGAAGGGGAAGCCCTTCCCCTCCCACCCCCGACCCCCCCAACCCCCCCTGTGACGTCAGCGCGCGAGCGCGCGCTGATTAGTCACAGGGTCTCCCCCATCGCGCTGGAAGCAGAGCTTCCAGCGCGATTGAAAAAGAAATGCTTTTGCATTTCTTTTTCAATCCCATGGGGGAGGCCCCGAGAGGCTTCAAAGGGAAGGAAATGTATTTCCTTCCCTTTGAAGTCTCTCACAGGTTTCAAAAGCCGGATTGCTTGCAATCAGGCTTTTGAAACCCCACTAGACACCAGGGATTTTTTTTTTTTTCTTGAAATTGGCAAAAGGGAGCGACCCCTTGGGCAAGGGTCGCTCCCAGGGGGGCATTTTTTTAGGAAGGCCTTTTCTGCCCCCCCTGGGGGCAGATTGGCCTATTATTAGGCCGATCTGCCCCCAGGGGGGGCAGAAACCTCTAGGCACCAGGGACCTTTTTTTTTTTTTTTTTTTTTTTGTGATGAATTCTTTTTTTTTAGGTGGGGAGCGATCCCTTAGGCAAGGGTCGCTCCCCTACGGGGCAATATATATTTAGGCCATTTCTGCCCCCCTTGGGGGCAGATTGGCCTATTTTGATAAGGCCAATCTGCCCCCAAGGGGGGCAGAAACCATTAGACACCAGGGAGTTTGGTTTTGAGCGCGAATGTCACGCAACAAAGCGACCCCTTTGGCAAGGGTCGCTCCCAGGGGGGGCAATTTTTTGGGAAGGCCTTTTCTGCCCCCCCTTGGGGCAGATTGGCCTATTATTAGGCCGATCTGCCCAAGGGGGGGAAGAAACCTCTAGGCGCCAGGGCAATTTGTTTTTTGTGTTTTTTTTTTCTTCTTTTTGTTTTTTTTAGAGATGGGGAGCGACCCATCAGGCAAGGGTCGTTCCCCTGGGGGGCAAATTGTATTTAGACCATTTCTGCCCCCCTGGGGGCAGATTGGCCGATTTTAGGTCAATCTGCCCCCAAGGGGGCAGAAACCACTAGGCACCGGGGATTTGTTTTTTGGCGCCAATGTCACGCAGGGGGAGCGACCCCGTAGGCAAGGGTCGCTCTCGGGGGGGGGGTGGGGGTTGGGGGGGCAAATTTATTTTAGGCCATTTCTGCCCCCCCGGGGGACAGATCGGCCTATTATTAGGCCGAACCGCCCCCGGGGGGGGGCAGAACACTCTAGGCGCCAGGGCAATTTTTTGTTTGTGTTTTTTTTTTTTGTTGTTTCTTTTTTTAGAGATGGGGAGCGACCCATCAGGCAAGGGTCGCTCCCCTGGGGGGGCAAATTGTATTTAGACCATTTCTGCCCCCCTGGGGGCAGATTGGCCAATTTTAGGTCAATCTGCCCCCAAGGGGGCAGAAACCACTAGGCACCGGGGATTTGTTTTTTGGCGCCAATGTCACGCAGGGGGAGCGACCCCGTAGGCAAGGGTCGCTCCCGGGGGGGGGGTGGGGGTTGGGGGGGCAAATTTATTTTAGGCCATTTCTGCCCCCCCCGGGGGACAGATTGGCCTATTATTAGGCCGAACTGCCCCCGGGGGGGGGCAGAACACTCTAGGCGCCAGGGCAATTTTTTTTTGTGTTTTTTTTTTTTGTTGTTTCTTTTTTTAGAGATGGGGAGCGACCCATCAGGCAAGGGTCGCTCCCCTGGGGGGGCAAATTGTATTTAGACCATTTCTGCCCCCCTGGGGGCAGATTGGCCAATTTTAGGTCAATCTGCCCCCAAGGGGGCAGAAACCACTAGGCACCGGGGATTTGTTTTTTGGCACCAATGTCACGCAGGGGGAGCGACCCCGTAGGCAAGGGTCGCTCCCGGGGGGGGGGGGGGGGTTGGGGGGGCAAATTTATTTTAGGCCATTTCTGCCCCCCCCGGGGGACAGATCGGCCTATTATTAGGCCGAACTGCCCCCGGGGGGGGGGGGCAGAACACTCTAGGCGCCAGGGCAATTTTTTTTTGTGTTTTTTTTTTTTGTTGTTTCCTTTTTTAGAGATGGGGAGCGACCCATCAGGCAAGGGTCGCTCCCCTGGGGGGGCAAATTGTATTTAGACCATTTCTGCCCCCCTGGGGGCAGATTGGCCAATTTTAGGTCAATCTGCCACCAAGGGGGCAGAAACCACTAGGCACCGGGGATTTGTTTTTTGGCACCAATGTCACGCAGGGGGAGCGACCCCGTAGGCAAGGGTCGCTCCCGGGGGGGGGTGGGGGTTGGGGGGGCAAATTTATTTTAGGCCATTTCTGCCCCCCCGGGGGACAGATCGGCCTATTATTAGGCCGAACTGCCCCCCGGGGGGGGGGCAGAACACTCTAGGTGCCAGGGCAAATTTTTTTTGTGTTTTTTTTTTTGTTGTTTCTTTTTTTAGAGATGGGGAGCGACCCATCAGGCAAGGGTCGCTCCCCTGGGGGGGCAAATTGTATTTAGACCATTTCTGCCCCCCTGGGGGCAGATTGGCCAATTTTAGGTCAATCTGCCCCCAAGGGGGCAGAAACCACTAGGCACCGGGGATTTGTTTTTTGGCGCCAATGTCACGCAGGGGGAGCGACCCCGTAGGCAAGGGTCGCTCCCGGGGGGGGGGAGGTGGGGGTTGGGGGGGCAAATTTATTTTAGGCCATTTCTGCCCCCCCCGGGGGACAGATCGGCCTATTATTAGGCCGAACTGCCCCGGGGGGGGGGGGCAGAACACTCTAGGCGCCAGGGCAATTTTTTTTTGTGTTTTTTTTTTTGTTGTTTCTTTTTTTAGAGATGGGGAGCGACCCATCAGGCAAGGGTCGCTCCCCTGGGGGGGCAAATTGTATTTAGACCATTTCTGCCCCCCTGGGGGCAGATTGGCCAATTTTAGGTCAATCTGCCCCCAAGGGGGCAGAAACCACTAGGCACCGGGGATTTGTTTTTTGGCACCAATGTCACGCAGGGGGAGCGACCCCGTAGGCAAGGGTCGCTCCCGGGGGGGAGTGGGGGTTGGGGGGGCAAATTTATTTTAGGCCATTTCTGCCCCCCCGGGGGACAGATCGGCCTATTATTAGGCCGAACTGCCCCCCGGGGGGGGGGCAGAACACTCTAGGCGCCAGGGCAATTTTTTTTGTGTGTGTTTTTTTTTTGTTGTTTCTTTTTTTAGAGATGGGGAGCGACCCATCAGGCAAGGGTCGCTCCCCTGGGGGGGCAAATTGTATTTAGACCATTCTGCCCCCCTGGGGGCAGATTGGCCAATTTTAGGTCAATCTGCCCCCAAGGGGGCAGAAACCACTAGGCACCGGGGATTTGTTTTTTGGCGCCAATGTCACGCAGGGGGAGCGACCCCGTAGGCAAGGGTCGCTCCCGGGGGGGAGTGGGGGTTGGGGGGGCAAATTTATTTTAGGCCATTTCTGCCCCCCCGGGGGACAGATCGGCCTATTATTAGGCCGAACTGCCCCCCGGGGGGGGGGGCAGAACACTCTAGGCGCCAGGGCAATTTTTTTTTTGTGTGTTTTTTTTTTCTTCTTTTTTTTTTTTTTAGAGATGGGGAGCGACCCATCAGGCAAGGGTCGTTCCCCTGGGGGGCAAATTGTATTTAGACCATTTCTGCCCCCCTGGGGGCAGATTGGCCGATTTTAGGTCAATCTGCCCCCAAGGGGGCAGAAACCACTAGGCACCGGGGATTTGTTTTTTGGCGCCAATGTCACGCAGGGGGAGCGACCCCGTAGGCAAGGGTCGCTCTCGGGGGGGGGGGTGGGGGTTGGGGGGGCAAATTTATTTTAGGCCATTTCTGCCCCCCCCGGGGGACAGATTGGCCTATTATTAGGCCGAACTGCCCCCGGGGGGGGGGGGGCAGAACACTCTAGGCGCCAGGGCAATTTTTTGTTTGTGTTTTTTTTTTTTGTTGTTTCTTTTTTTAGAGATGGGGAGCGACCCATCAGGCAAGGGTCGCTCCCCTGGGGGGGCAAATTGTATTTAGACCATTTCTGCCCCCCTGGGGGCAGATTGGCCAATTTTAGGTCAATCTGCCCCCAAGGGGGCAGAAACCACTAGGCACCGGGGATTTGTTTTTTGGCGCCAATGTCACGCAGGGGGAGCGACCCCGTAGGCAAGGGTCGCTCCCGGGGGGGGGGAGGTGGGGGTTGGGGGGGCAAATTTATTTTAGGCCATTTCTGCCCCCCCCGGGGGACAGATCGGCCTATTATTAGGCCGAACTGCCCCCGGGGGGGGGGGGGCAGAACACTCTAGGCGCCAGGGCAATTTTTTTTTGTGTTTTTTTTTTTGTTGTTTCTTTTTTTAGAGATGGGGAGCGACCCATCAGGCAAGGGTCGCTCCCCTGGGGGGGCAAATTGTATTTAGACCATTTCTGCCCCCCTGGGGGCAGATTGGCCAATTTTAGGTCAATCTGCCCCCAAGGGGGCAGAAACCACTAGGCACCGGGGATTTGTTTTTTGGCACCAATGTCACGCAGGGGGAGCGACCCCGTAGGCAAGGGTCGCTCCCGGGGGGGAGTGGGGGTTGGGGGGGCAAATTTATTTTAGGCCATTTCTGCCCCCCCCGGGGGACAGATCGGCCTATTATTAGGCCGAACTGCCCCCGGGGGGGGGGGGCAGAACACTCTAGGCGCCAGGGCAATTTTTTTTTGTGTTTTTTTTTTTTGTTGTTTCTTTTTTTAGAGATGGGGAGCGACCCATCAGGCAAGGGTCGCTCCCCTGGGGGGGCAAATTGTATTTAGACCATTTCTGCCCCCCTGGGGGCAGATTGGCCAATTTTAGGTCAATCTGCCACCAAGGGGGCAGAAACCACTAGGCACCGGGGATTTGTTTTTTGGCACCAATGTCACGCAGGGGGAGCGACCCCGTAGGCAAGGGTCGCTCCGGGGGGGGGGGTGGGGGTTGGGGGGGCAAATTTATTTTAGGCCATTTCTGCCCCCCCCGGGGGACAGATCGGCCTATTATTAGGCCGAACTGCCCCCCGGGGGGGGGGGCAGAACACTCTAGGTGCCAGGGCAATTTTTTTTTTTTTTTTTTTTGTTTCTTTTTTTAGAGATGGGGAGCGACCCATCAGGCAAGGGTCGCTCCCCTGGGGGGGCAAATTGTATTTAGACCATTTCTGCCCCCCTGGGGGCAGATTGGCCAATTTTAGGTCAATCTGCCCCCAAGGGGGCAGAAACCACTAGGCACCGGGGATTTGTTTTTTGGCGCCAATGTCACGCAGGGGGAGCGACCCCGTAGGCAAGGGTCGCTCCCGGGGGGGGGGAGGTGGGGGTTGGGGGGGCAAATTTATTTTAGGCCATTTCTGCCCCCCCCGGGGGACAGATCGGCCTATTATTAGGCCGAACTGCCCCCGGGGGGGGGGGGGGCAGAACACTCTAGGCGCCAGGGCAATTTTTTTTTGTGTTTTTTTTTTTTGTTGTTTCTTTTTTTAGAGATGGGGAGCGACCCATCAGGCAAGGGTCGCTCCCCTGGGGGGGCAAATTGTATTTAGACCATTTCTGCCCCCCTGGGGGCAGATTGGCCAATTTTAGGTCAATCTGCCACCAAGGGGGCAGAAACCACTAGGCACCGGGGATTTGTTTTTTGGCACCAATGTCACGCAGGGGGAGCGACCCCGTAGGCAAGGGTCGCTCCCGGGGGGGGGGAGGTGGGGGTTGGGGGGGCAAATTTATTTTAGGCCATTTCTGCCCCCCCCGGGGGACAGATCGGCCTATTATTAGGCCGAACTGCCCCCCGGGGGGGGGCAGAACACTCTAGGTGCCAGGGCAATTTTTTTTTTTTTTTTTTTGTTTCTTTTTTTAGAGATGGGGAGCGACCCATCAGGCAAGGGTCGCTCCCCTGGGGGGGCAAATTGTATTTAGACCATTTCTGCCCCCCTGGGGGCAGATTGGCCAATTTTAGGTCAATCTGCCCCCAAGGGGGCAGAAACCACTAGGCACCGGGGATTTGTTTTTTGGCGCCAATGTCACGCAGGGGGAGCGACCCCGTAGGCAAGGGTCGCTCCCGGGGGGGGGGGAGGTGGGGGTTGGGGGGGCAAATTTATTTTAGGCCATTTCTGCCCCCCCCGGGGGACAGATCGGCCTATTATTAGGCCGAACTGCCCCCGGGGGGGGGGGGGGGCAGAACACTCTAGGCGCCAGGGCAATTTTTTTTTGTGTTTTTTTTTTTTGTTGTTTCTTTTTTTAGAGATGGGGAGCGACCCATCAGGCAAGGGTCGCTCCCCTGGGGGGGCAAATTGTATTTAGACCATTTCTGCCCCCCTGGGGGCAGATTGGCCAATTTTAGGTCAATCTGCCCCCAAGGGGGCAGAAACCACTAGGCACCGGGGATTTGTTTTTTGGCACCAATGTCACGCAGGGGGAGCGACCCCGTAGGCAAGGGTCGCTCCCGGGGGGGAGTGGGGGTTGGGGGGGCAAATTTATTTTAGGCCATTTCTGCCCCCCCCGGGGGACAGATCGGCCTATTATTAGGCCGAACTGCCCCCCAGGGGGGGGGCAGAACACTCTAGGCGCCAGGGCAATTTTTTTTTTGTGTGTTTTTTTTTTGTTGTTTCTTTTTTTAGAGATGGGGAGCGACCCATCAGGCAAGGGTCGCTCCCCTGGGGGGGCAAATTGTATTTAGATCATTTCTGCCCCCCTGGGGGCAGATTGGCCAATTTTAGGTCAATCTGCCCCCAAGGGGGCAGAAACCACTAGGCACCGGGGATTTGTTTTTTGGCGCCAATGTCACGCAGGGGGAGCGACCCCGTAGGCAAGGGTCGCTCCCGGGGGGGGGGAGGTGGGGGTTGGGGGGGCAAATTTATTTTAGGCCATTTCTGCCCCCCCCCGGGGGACAGATCGGCCTATTATTAGGCCGAACTGCCCCCGGGGGGGGGGGGGGCAGAACACTCTAGGCGCCAGGGCAATTTTTTTTTGTGTTTTTTTTTTTTGTTGTTTCTTTTTTTAGAGATGGGGAGCGACCCATCAGGCAAGGGTCGCTCCCCTGGGGGGGCAAATTGTATTTAGACCATTCTGCCCCCCTGGGGGCAGATTGGCCAATTTTAGGTCAATCTGCCCCCAAGGGGGCAGAAACCACTAGGCACCGGGGATTTGTTTTTTGGCACCAATGTCACGCAGGGGGAGCGACCCCGTAGGCAAGGGTCGCTCCCGGGGGGGAGTGGGGGTTGGGGGGGCAAATTTATTTTAGGCCATTTCTGCCCCCCCGGGGGACAGATCGGCCTATTATTAGGCCGAACTGCCCCCCGGGGGGGGGGCAGAACACTCTAGGCACCAGGGCAATTTTTTTTTTGTGTGTTTTTTTTTTGTTGTTTCTTTTTTTAGAGATGGGGAGCGACCCATCAGGCAAGGGTCGCTCCCCTGGGGGGGCAAATTGTATTTAGACCATTCTGCCCCCCTGGGGGCAGATTGGCCAATTTTAGGTCAATCTGCCCCCAAGGGGGCAGAAACCACTAGGCACCGGGGATTTGTTTTTTGGCGCCAATGTCACGCAGGGGGAGCGACCCCGTAGGCAAGGGTCGCTCCGGGGGGGGGTGGGTGGGGGTTGGGGGGGCAAATTTATTTTAGGCCATTTCTGCCCCCCCCGGGGGGCAGATCGGCCTATTATTAGGCCGATCTGCCACCGGGGGGGGGGGGCAGAAACCTCTAGGCGCCAGGGGAATTTTTCTTTTTTTTCTTTGGTTTTTTTTTTTTAGAGATGGGGAGCGACCCATCAGGCAAAAGTCGCTCCCCTGGGGGACAAATTGTATTTAGGCCATTTCTGCCCCCCTTGGGGGCAGATTGGCTGAGTTTAGGTCAACCTGCCCCCAAGGGGGCAGAAACCACTAGGCACCGGGGATTTGTTTTTTGGTGCCAATGTCACGCAGGGGGAGCGACCCCGTAGGCAAGGGTCGCTCCCGGCGGGGGAGGGTGGGGGTTGGGGGGGCAAATTTATTTTAGGGCATTCCTGCCCCCCCCCCCCCCCCTGGGGCCGGCTGAGCTACAGGCCAAACACCACAGGTAGGCACCTTGCAAAAAACACCTCTGTTTTCTGTGAAAAAATATGTTGTGTCCACGTTGTGTTTTGGGCCATTTCCTTTTGTGGGCGCTAGGCCTACCCACAGAAGTGATGTACCATTTTTATCGAGAGACTTAGGGGAACGCTGGGTGGAAGGAAATTTGTGGCTCCTCTCAGATTCCAGAACTTTCTGTCACCGAAATGAGAGGAAAAAGTGTTTTTTGGGCCAAATTTTGATGTTTGCAAAGGATTCTGGGTAACATAACCTGGTTAGAGCCCCGCAAGTCACCCCATCTTGGATTCCCCTGGGTTTCTAGTTTTCAAAAATGCACTGGTTTGCTAGGTTTCCTCAGGTGTCGGCTGAGCTACAGGCCAAAATCCACAGGTAGGCACTGCTTTTTATAAAAAAATGTGATGTGTCCACGTTGTGTTTTGGGCCCTTTCCTTTCGTGGGCGCTAGTCCTACCCACACAAGTGAGGTATCATTTATATCGGGAGACTTGGGGGAACGCTGGGTAGAAGGAAATTTGTGGCTCCTCTCAGATTCCAGAACTTTCTGCCACAGAAATATGAGTAACATGTGTATTTTTAGCCAAATTTTGAGGTTTGCAAAGGATTCTGGGTAACAGAACCTGGTCCGAGCCCCGCAAGTCACCCCTCCTTGGATTCCCCTAGGTGTCTAGTTTTCAGAAATGCACAGGTTTGGTAGGTTTCCCTAGGTGCCGGCTGAGCTAGAGGCCAAAATCTACAGGTAGGCACTTCGCAAAAAACACCTCTGTTTTTTTCCAAAATTTAGGATGTGTCCACGTTGCGCTTTGGGGTGTTTCCTGTCGCCGGCGCTAAGCCTACCCACGCAAGTGAGGTATCATTTTTATCGGGAGACTTGGGGGAACGCTGGGTGGAAGGAAATTTGTAGCTCCTCTCAGATTCCAGAACTTTCTGCCACAGAAATGTGAGGGACATGTGTTTTTTTAGCCAAATTTTGAGGTTTGCAAAGGATTCTGGGTAACAGAACCTGGTCCGAGCCCCGCAAGTCACCCCTCCTTGGATTCCCCTAGGTCTCTAGTTTTCAGAAATGCACAGGTTTGGTAGGTTTCCCTAGGTGCCGGCTGAGCTAGAGGCCAAAATCTACAGGTAGGCACTTCGCAAAAAACACCTCTGTTTTTTTCCAAAATTTAGGATGTGTCCACGTTGCGCTTTGGGGTGTTTCCTGTCGCCGGCGCTAGGCCTACCCACGCAAGTGAGGTATCATTTTTATCGGGA